>NC_092054.1:64464216-64764216 GCF_003086295.3 Arachis hypogaea | reverse complement strand
GAAGGAGAAGGTGAGGAAGGGAGGAAGAGCGAGGGAAGAAGAAAGAGGGGGTGTGTGGTCGCGGGATGCTCGCCGGCGACAATGGAGGTTGCGGCAGCAACGGCAACGGAGTCGTGAGAATGAGGGAGGGAGGGAAAAAGAGAAAGAAAGAGAGTTGGGGACGAGAAGAGAAGGTAACGCGGTGGTTAACGGAGGCAAAATGTGGTCGCCGGACTGGAGGGTGTTGGGGGTCGAGGGGCTCGAAGGGTGGGGATGGACGGAGAAGAAGAGGGAGAGACGTTGGGGAGGGGGTGAAGGAGTGCGTGACTGCGCTAGGGCTTTCGCGTCCCTGGGGGTTAGTAAATTTTGAATCCACGCGAGCGCACATCATGTGCGTCCGCGTGGGTGAGAGAATAGGAAGGTGGCGCGGAGGCGTCACATACGCCTGTGCGTGGATGGGAGATTTGGGAATGGGCGCGGACGCATACAGTACGTGTCCGCGCGGGTGAGCTTGGCCAGAGGCACAAAAGTGGCCCAGAGTTGGCATAACTCTCGGGTCTTTGGCCTGGGTGATGCAAAAAGGCATCGACGCGCGCACACTATGCACTTGCGCGCGGATGAGTTGAATGATGATGGGACGCGGAGGTGCCAGGTGCGCCCACGCGTGGGTACGGAAACACAAAGGGACGAGGACATGCCATGTATGCATCCGCATGGCTTAAGGCCCAGATTTGGCCCAAAAGTGGCACAATTCTCTAGTCCTTGGCCCAGAAAGTGCGAAATGCACAGCTGTGGCTTTCATCTCTCTTTTTTTTAAGAGCACCAAGAAGAGCTCATAATCCTCCCAACCTCCTCTAGGACTCTAGAACCAGCTAAAATGCAAAATCAAACATATTTTTAAATTTTTGGAGATTTTTCAAATAAATTGAGGAAAATTGCAATCCAAGCAAAAACTCAAATTCAAAGAATCATCCCTAACTAAGGCATAGAGTGTATAAACAACTTAGAAAGCAAGGTAAAATATACAAAGGGGGTAAGGAAGTTATACAAAATGGAACCCAATTCATTCATTCATTATATCTACAAGAGAATGGAAAGGGTTTACCATGGTGGGGTGTCTCCCACCAAGCACTTTTAGTTTAAGTCCTTAAGTTGGACATTTGGGAGGCTCCTTGTCAAGGTGGGTTATGCTTGTATCCATCCTTGAACCTCCAAGAGTGCTTGTCCTTCAATCGGTCATCAGAAGTTCCAACCATCTTCACCAATCTTTGGTGAGGTTCTTTCCAAGATATGAGTTCCCAAAATTGGTTTTCATGTTGTGATCCAGGGTCCCATACCTTATCTTCGCACCCATCTTCTAATTGAGCATTACACCAATCCATACTCTTCGATTTTGAACTTCCAACCATAACGAGCCTAGATTTACAATGCCAACCACTAAACATCCTCCTCTTTCGCTTAATTCCACAAAGCGCCCTAAGTTGGCCATCCGTTTCAAGCAAACCAAATTCAAGTGGGATAATAAAGCTAAGAGTTAGAAGTTTTACCCACTCAAACGAAGGATTGGATGACAAACTAGGTGGAGGAGTTCCCAATGATCTTGATAAAGCACGCTCTACTCCTGTCCATCCTCTTCTAGAGGCTTCCACCACTTGGCAAGGTTTTTCACGTTCCTCCTCTTGCTAAGCTTCCTCAAGTTCACATTCTTCTTCACCAATTTCTTCTATCTCTTTCCCATCACTCTCATCATAGATAGGAGGTCTAGTGAAGTCTACCTCATCATCAAGTTTAAGCATATTGGGGAAGGACTCTTCAAACTCGAAAGGGTCATATGTTGATGCGAAATCATCGTATATAAGGGGGCTTGTTGCTTGGGACACTTCTTCCAATTCTTCACTCACAATATGCCTTGGAGGTTGTACATCCTCCTCAACATTGCTTTCTAGCCCACTGGGAGAAGGCTCAACAAGATCGTCAAGGGGATTGATCGATGTAGACAAAAAATCACTAATGACAGAATCCACTTCTTGATCAATTTCCTTAAACTCTCTGTCGACTTCCGCAACATTACTCTCCTCTTTAACATCTCTTCCATACTCCGTGGAAGAGAGATCTTCAACTTGAGATTCCTTTATGTGCTCAACATATCCCAAACATCCACCCACTACTTCCTTTCGTTCACTAATTTCTACCTCTTCCTCTTGTTGCACTCCTTGCTTTAACTCCTCTTTCTCACCATGGAGCTTCAAGTTCACTCCCTCACTAGGCTCCTTGATTGTTTCTCCACATTCAACAATGGGAGTACTTAGAATGCATGAGCTTAGGTGGGATGTTAGGTGACTCATGGCTTCTACCATGCTAGCCATCCTTGCTCTTAACTCCTTAAACTTATTTTTATCCTCCTCTTGTCGCCTTAAGATACGAGATTCAAGGTCTCTCAGTTCTAACATGAAGGTTTAATTGGGAGGTGATGGTGGAAGAGAGGGTTCATTGTTTGAGGGAAGCTTGTTGTAATTGGAAGGTGGTTCATGTTGGTGAAATTCTTGAGGTGGTGTGTGTGGAATTTGTGGTTCTTGGGTGTATTAGTGTTGGAATAGTTGTGGCTCTATATATGGTTGATATGGTTGTTGGTATGGTGGGTGTGGGTTGAAATCATATGGAGGTGAATGGTGGCATGAGACTTGTGAGTATGGTGGAGGGCTATGTTGAGGAGGGGGTTCATATGCATATGATGATTGCAGTTGACAACCACAATGAGGGTCTTCACGTACATTAGATTGGCATGCATCAAGATTTAAATTGTACCCATAAGGAGCCAGAGGAGGTTGTTGCCAAGAAGGTTGTCCATAAGCCTGGGGCTCCTCCCACCTTTGATCTTCAAATCCTTGATGCACATCCCCCATTGAAGCTTCCATTTCCTACAACATTGTTGTAACCATGCTCATAGCCAAAAGGATGAGAATTCATAGTGAAAGAGAAAATAAAAACAAAGACTAATAAGAAACAAAGAGAGCAAAATTCTACACTAGCAAAAACTAACAAACAAACCAAAATTCAAGCTATTCACAATATATACGATAGCCAATAACATAGCACCATTGCAAATTCCCCGGCAACGGCGCCATTAATTTGATACAAGGATTTATACCGGTTTGGAATTCCACAAAATAATTCCATTGTTAGTATAGTCCAAACCAATAGTCAATCCTCAAATCAAATTAAATTTGGTTTTGTCACATATACAAATCCCAAATAAGAATTAACTGAAGTATTTAGACTCCGTGTCATCTCACGAGGATTGCAATGAAGTGGTCCATTATTGGCTATGAAAATGCAAGGGGGTTTGGATGATAAAAGGGGCGATAAAATAGATGACAAGAAAAGTAAAGAGAGCAATTAAAGAAAGCAATCAATAAAGAGAGACATTCATGGTAAGGATTGAGATCACATGCTTTCCATCCTAGTCGTTTATCGTAACAATACTTAACAAGAATTTATCTTAATTCGTCATCTCCAACATCGGAAGAAGGTGTAAGTTATCTTCCATGAGAGAAAGTCAAACAAGACTAGTTAATCTCAAGTCAAAAATCCTAATCAACTCACAAATTGGATTAGCAAGAGATTAGAGTCATTGAGAATGATATTAACTAACAACTCTAGATCACCAATCTAAATTGGACACTAATGACTCAAGATTTCCCAATTACTCTTTCCAAGCCAAGAATGCTCAAAATCTACTCTAAAGCCCAACCAAGCATTTTGTCAAACACTTGGTGGGTAATAAAGGAAGGCATGGTAAATATGCAAGAATAATAAAATCTAACAACTACCAATTGCAAGGAAAGTAAATCAACAACTTAATTCATCAATGAAAGAAACATCAACATCAAGTTGCATTAAATGTAAATCAAATCCAACATGAGTTCATCATCACAAAAGAGAGCATAAAAGTAAAATTGACAAGAGAACTCGGAAGAATAGAGTAGTAGAAACAAGAAATTATGAAGGAACCAAGATAAAATTGAGTAATTAATTCAAGATCCAAGATAATTTATCCTAAACCTAACCTAATTCTAGAGAGAAGAGGGAGCTTCTCTCTCTAGAAAACTAACTAAAGGCTCATGTTGACTAACTAATTGCTCCCCCTTTGCTTGGACTTCAATTCTGTATGAAATACACTCAGAAACAAGTTGGATTTAGGCCTGGACATCTCAGAAATTGCCCCCAGCATTTTGCCTTTAAGTGGGTCACGTATGAGTATCGGCGCGTACGCGCTATGAGCGCGTGCGCGTGCGCGTCGATTGGCTGTCTCCTCATCCGCGCGTACGCGGCATGTACGCGTGCGCGTCTCTATGCGAAATCACTTCTGTGCGTGCGTGCCTTGTACGCGTGCGCGCCCATCGATGCATTCCCAATCTTTGTTTCTTCAGGCATTCTCCACTTTGTATGCTTTTCTCCTCATTTCTTCCATCCAAGCCTTATGAACCTGAAATCACTCAACAAACACATCAAGACATCGAATGGAATTAAAGTGAGTTAAAATCACCAATTTAAGGGCCTAAAAAGCATGTTTTTACACTAAGCACAATTCAAGGGAGAATTACAAAACCATGCTATTTCATTGAATAAATGTGAGAAAAGGTGATAAAATCTCCTAAAATAAGCACAAGATAAACCACAAAATCAGGGTTTATCAGACCTCTTCACCATCATTCTTCTTGATAGTAGTGATTCCTGATTTCTTTGGAACGACTTGGACCGGGCTCACCCACTCACTGTCAGAAATCGGATAAATAATACCCGCATCAAGTAGCCTTGTGATTTCCTTTTTCACCATATCAAGAATGGTAGGGTTGAGCCTTCTTTGAGGTTGTCTAACTGGCCGAACTCCCTCTTGGAGAAAAATACAATGCATACACATAAGGGGGTCAATCCCTACAATGTCGGCCAAGCTCCAACAGATTACTTTCTTGTGATTTCTTAGGACCTCTATGAGCTTCTCTTCTTCTTGACTCGAAAGCTCACAAGCAATAATGACCGAAAACTTTTGGTTGTCCTCAAGGAATGCATACTTCAAGTGAGAGGGTAGAGGCTTCAATTCACTTTTTGCTTCAAGTTGAGGTTCTTTTTCACTAAGCTCATGAAGCTCACTCTCATCAACCTTCTCTTGTTCATCCTCTTGTTCATCCTTCTCTTCAATGATGGGTGATAAACCCCAATTTTTTGGTTTATCTTGTGCTTAATTTGGGGGATTTTATCACCTTTTCCCATATTTATTCAATGAAATAGCATGGTTTTGCAATTCTCCCTTGATTTGTGCTTAAATGTGAAAACATGCTTTTTAGGCCTTAAAATAGCTAAATTTAATTCGCTTTAATTCCATTCGATGCCTTGATATGTTTGTTGAGTAATTTCAGGTTCATAAAGCAAGTATTGGATGGAAGAAGTGAGGAGAAAAGCATGCAAAGTAGGAGAACTCATGAAGAAATGAAGGAACCGTAAAGCTGTCAAGTCCGACCTCTTCGCACTCAATCGACCATAACTTGAGCTACAGAGGTCCAAATGAGGCGGTTCTAGATGCGTTGGAAAGCTAACATTCGAGGCTTCAAAATGGTATAGAATTTGCCATATGTTGCTTCGCGTATAAGGGCACGCACGTGCTATATATGCATGCACACCGATGCTGCCGTGGCCCACTAAAGTGAATTCGCCCCCAGCGATTTCTGAAGCACTTTGGGCCCAACCCAACTCATTTCTGATGCTATTTCATGTAGAATTCAAGCTTGGGCAAGGGGGAGCAATTGTTTGAAGTGTTAGCATCATGTAGAGTAGTTTTTAGAAAGAGAAGCTCCCTCTTCTCTCTAGAATTAGGATTGGAATTTCTTAGATCTAGGTTTAATTCATGTTTTGATTTACTTTTCCTTTACAATTTCTTGTTCCTCTACTCTTCCTCTCTCTAATTTTGTATTTTATTCTTGTAATTGCTTGCTTTGTTGTTGATGCACTCTTCCTTGCTCTATTTTCTTTTAATGCAATTTATGATTCATGTTCTTTTATCATTGATTTGCCTTATTATTGTTTAATTCCTTGCAGTTGAGTAGTGTAGATTTATATTCCTTGCAATTTTACTAGAGTAGAATTTTGTGCTCTTGGCTTGGGAAGGTAACTTAGGAACTCTTGAGTCACTAATGTCCAAGTGATTGACGATTGGGAGCCATTAATGCTAGATCTCACCAATTGATTAGGTGTAGAACTAGGACTTATGGACTTGGATTGATATAGCTCACTTGACTTTCCTCTACTATTAGTTAGGGGTTAACTTAGTGGGATTGATCCTTGCCAATTCTCATGTTGTGGTTAGTGATTAGGATAGAGATCCTTGACCACCTAACCTTGCCAAGACCTTTTTGTTAGTTTATTTCCCTTGCCATTTATATTTCTTTTCCATCATTTCAAAAACCCCAAAACATACTCCATAACTAATAATTGACCACTTTATTGCAATTTCTTGTGAGACGACCCGGAGTCTAAATACTTCGGTTAATTTTTATTTGGGGTTTGTACTTGTGACAACTCAAATTTTTGATGTGGGAATTGTTTGTTGGTTTAGAACTATGCTTGCAACGAAGTTCTTATTCCTATAAGAGAAATTCTAGACCACACGACAAAACTCATTATTAAAATGGCGCCATTGCCGGGGAGTTGCAATGGTGTTATATTATTGGCTATTGTGAATATGTGAATATGTTTGTCTTTTTCTTGTTTGCTAATTTTTGTTAAGTTTAGGACTTTGTTACTTATTTTGTTAGCTTTTGTTTTTATTTGCTATTATGAATTCTCACCCCTTTGGCTATGAGTTTGGCTCAAATTATGTTGTAGGGAATGGAAGCTATACTGAGGATGTGCATCAAGGATTTGGGAATCAAAGATGGGAGGAGCCTCAAGGGATTGATCACCCTTCTTGGCAACAACAACCTCCGGATTCTTTTGGGTATAATTCTAATCCTAATGCGTATCAATCTAATGGATAAAACCACCACCACATGCCTATGAACCAGCCCCTCAACATGATTTTGAACCACCTTACTCACAAGTCCCTTACCACCAAACACCTCATTATGACTCTAATCCCTATCCACCATACCAACCACCTTATGAACCATATGAACCATACATGGAACCACCACCATTCCAACACAATTACTCTCAAGAACCACCTCAATATACACCACCTCCATACCCTTACCAAGATGAACCAACTTCCAATTATGAAACCTCCTTTCCAAATAATGAACCTTCTTTTTCCACACCACCTCCAATGGATGATTCTCTTCAAGAATGTGTTAGTTCTTATATTCAAAGGCAAGAAGAGAACCAAAAGGAGTTCAAAGAGTTGGAAGCCAAGATAGCTACCATAGCGAAAGCCGTTCGCAATATGGTCTCCTCCCACCTAAGCCTATGTGATCAAGGAACTCCCATTGTTGAATGTGGAGAAGCAATCAAGGAGCATAGCGAGGGAGTGAGCTTAGAGCGTTAAGGTAAAAAAGAGGAGTTGAAGCAAGAATTGTCACAAAGGGAGGAAGATGAGACAATTGAGCCGGAAGGAGTGGTTGAAGACATAGGAGATGTTGGAAGTCCATGGGGATGTAGCATTAGAGAGACCTCTTCCAAGAAGCTTGATATTGATGTTGAGGAGGGTGTATGATGCCAGGACATTTTGGCCAGTTTCACTGACCTTTTCTTTACTGTTTTAGGGTAGTTTCATGCATTTTCTTAGGAAATAAGTAAGTTTTGGGTAGAATTTCACTTACATCTTGATTCAAGAAAACATTGTGCACTTTACATGATTTCATGAGAATTATGCATGAATTAAATGACAAATTAGATGATGCATGTCTCATGACTTGGATTAGAACTTTGATGTACTCTACTGCTTGATTTCAGGACAAAGGAAGCAAGGAAGAACCACGTTAACAGCCACGTTAGTCTAACTAACATGACCACTAATGTGGAAAGGGAGCTAGCTTGCAACGTTAATGAGAAAAGTAATCGCCAATAACGTCCTCGAAGCCATCATAGCCCACGTTAAGAGTCACGTTAACTAAGTTAACGTGAACTCTAACGTGGAAGAAGAAAATGAAGCCAACGTTAGTGACACTCACCTTTGTCACTAACGTTGGACCAAGCTCATATTGGCCACGTTGAGAGCCACGTTAACTCAGTTAACGTGGACTCTAACGTGGGAAATCAAAAGAATGGCCAACGTTAGTGACACTCACCTTTGTCACTAACGTTGGACTAAGCCACTTTGAGCCACGTTAGTTGCCACGTTAACTTAGTTAACGTGGACTCTAACGTGGAGGGAGCAAAGAATCGCCAACGTTAGTGACACCCACCTTTGTCACTAACGTTGGAATGAGCCACTATGAGTAACGTTAACTCCCACGTTAACTTAGTTAACGTGGAAGCTAACGTGGAGGAAAGAATAATGAGCCAACGTTAGTGACACTCACCTTTGTCACTAACGTTGGAGATGGCTATCACTACCACGTTAGAAGCCACGTTAACCTAGTTAACGTGAACTCTAACGTGGGAAGTAGGGGCGTTTTGGAACGTTAGTGACAAAGGTAAGTGTCACTAACGTTCTCGAAGATTTGGCAAGCCTACGTTAAAGGTCACGTTAGCTACACCAACGTGAACTCTAACGTAGGGGGAAGGGAGGACTCTCAACGTTATTGGAAAAGGTAAGTCCCAATAACGTGTGCGAAGGACCAAGAGGTAACGTTAGTGGTCACGTTGGTGCCACTAACGTTGAAGTTAACGTAGATCATCCCTGGGTTAGGAACGTTAGTGAAAAAGGTGATTGTCACTAACGTTCTCGAACCCACACTTTCACTTAACGTTAACGCCACTAACGTCCTAAGCTAAAGTCCCTGCCTGCTTCACACTTTCTCTCTGCAAGTAAAGATAAGCCCACTGAAGAGGATAATTGCTTCAAACTCAAGATCCAAAGGCCCATATCCAAGACTTGAAGAACCAACTAGAAGATCAGAAAGAGTAGTATATATAGGGGTAGTTTTGAATTATAAGGGAGCTTTTTGGCATTATTAGAATTACTCTCTGTATTTTACTTTCTCTGCACTTCTAGTTTAACTTTCAGAATGTACTCTCCATCTTTGCTTTCAATTCCCCAGAGCTATGAACAACTAAACCCCTTTCATTGGGTTAGGGAGCTCTGTTGTAAATTGATGGATCAATAATAGTTTTCATTATCCTTCTTCTCTCTTTTCTCTTGATTTTACTAGAAAGCTTTCAATCTTCATCCAATTGAGTAGTTATCTTGGAAAAGAAGCTATTCATACTTGGATCTCTTCTGAACCTTGGAAGAGGAATGAAGAGATCATGCTAGAATTGCTTTCTCATGTTGGACCAAATTGGGGTTTGGGCGGATATGGTGACATATAATTCTCCCAATACTTTGATTTGGAAATACATGTGGTATAATCAGTGACCACACTTCATCTCTTCTCATGAGCAATTAGACCAAGGAATTGGCTATTGATCTGATTTGAGAGATTGAATTACCAAGGAATTGGAATTCAATCACTTAAGATTGCCAAGGAGATCAATGAATGCATTGATTGAGGAAGAGATGAAAATGAACTTGATCCTGAGAATGCAACATCTCTTAAGCCCAATGAACTCCCCATTTCTGATCTTGCCCATTCTCTTTACTTTCTGCTATTTACTTTCATGCTAAACTCCCCTTCCCCATTTAAGATTCTGCAATTTACCTTCCGTCATTTATTTTCTGCAATTTACTTTCCCGCCATTTGATTTCCTGCAATTCTCAACCCAATTTCTACTTAGCTCAACTAGAACATTCTTCCAATTAAAGTTGCTTGACCAATCAATCCATGTGGGATTCGACCTCACTCTATTGTGAGTTTTTACTTCACGACATTTCGGTATACTTGCCGAGGGAGATTTGTTAAAGGACAAGTTTCCGTGCATCAAGTTTATGGCGCCGTTGCTGGGGATTGATTTTGTATCAACAATGATTAAATTGGTGGATAACTAGATTGAGCATTTGTTTTTATTTTGTTTGATTTAAGTTCATTTGAGTAATTTACTTTCTGTTCAGTTATTTTCCTCCCTTTCCCCTACCCATTTTTCTTAGTTGTTTACAATTCAGTTACCAACCCACTAACTGTTTGATATATTGCATCACTCACACTAACAGCATTTCTGTAGAAAGTACTATCTGCATCTATCTTTCTTGCTTTTTCCTTGTTGGTTGTATGATAAGTAGAAGAAGTGGGGCTTTAACTTCCTTTGATTCTGAACCTGAGAGGACCTTCCTTAGATTAAGGAGGGAAGCAAAAGGAAAGAGAGTAGTTGGTGCTGAGGAAGAGGAGGAGTACTTTAAACCAGATATGGATGAGAATATGGAGAACCATCATGAAGAAGAGGCTCACAACCATGGCCGAGAAGGTCCAGCACATCAGGCTGGGCAAGAGAGAAGAGTTCTGGGTTCTTACATCAATCCAAACCCAGGAAACTGTGGAAGTAGCATCCAACGGCCAACCATACATGCCAACAACTTTGAACTAAAGCCACAGCTCATCACCCTTGTTCAGAACAATTGTTCATTCGGAGGAAGTATCCAAGAAGACCCCAATCAACATCTAACCATCTTCCTGAGGATATGCGATACTGTGAAGTCTAATGGTGTTCATCCTGACACTTATAGACTACTTCTGTTCCCTTTCTCACTCAAGGACAAAGCATCTAAATAGCTTGAATCCTTTCTAAAGGAGAGTTTAGCAACTTGGGAAGATGTGGTGAACAAGTTCTTGGCAAGATTCTATCCTCCTCAATGGATCAACAGGTTGAGAGCTAAGGTACAAACATTCAGGCAGCAGGATGGTGAGACTCTATATGAAGCATTGGAGAGGTTTAAAGACTTGACAAGAAGATGCCCGCCAGATATGTTCAATGAATGGGTGCAGTTGCACATTTTCTATAAAGGCCTTTCGTATGAATCAAAGAAGGCAGTAGACCACTCATCCGGGGGATCTCTGAACAAGAAGAAGACCATTGAAGAAGCCATAGATGTCATTGAGACTGTAGCAGAGAATGACTACTTCTATGCTTCTGAAAGAGGAAACACTAGAGGAGTGATGGAGCTAAACAACGTGGATGCACTGCTATCTCAAAACAAGATGATTACCAAGCAATTAGCTGACCTTACCAAGAAGATGGAGAGGAAACAAGTAGCAGTAATCACCACTTCAGTAGCAACCCAAGAAGGAGTGAATGAAAAAGCAGAGGGTGATCAGGAACAAGCCAACTACATTGGGAATTCACCTAGGCAGCACCATGACCCATACTCCAAAATATATAATCCTAGTTGGAGGAACCACCCAAACTTTGGGTAGGGAAATCAACAAGACCAAGGCCAAGATCAGAGACGCCATAACCCCAACAACAATGCAACTCACCAACACTCCACACAGAGATCATATGAACACCACCCTAACAACACCTCTCCACATCATTACCAAAACCAAAATAACCCTTCTCATCCCTC
Organism: Arachis hypogaea; assembly: GCF_003086295.3. Lineage (NCBI taxonomy): Eukaryota > Viridiplantae > Streptophyta > Magnoliopsida > Fabales > Fabaceae > Arachis > Arachis hypogaea. The sequence goes on along the minus strand of NC_092054.1, from coordinate 64,752,644 downwards.
CAATCCCAACCCACCATATGCAAGGATTGAGATTCTACTTGAAGGCATATGCAAAGAAATTCAAGACAGTAAAGCATTCAGAGAAGAAGTGCGGTCCAATATGCAGAATCAAGATGCTACCATCAAGAAACTTGAGACACAAATTGGGTACCTATTCAAGCAAATTCCCAGCCACAACCTTCGCAGCGATACTGACTCAAACCTAAGGGAGGAATGTCAGGCTATCACCCTTAGGAGTGGGAAAGAACTAAAGGAAACCTCCCAGAAACCACAAGAAAAGGACTCAAGTGAAAAGGAAGAGGAGCAAAATGAAGTTCGAGTTTCCACTTCGAGTCCGCAAAAAAAGGAAGAAATGCTGAAGCCAGAAGTCCCAAGAGTCCCATACCCTCAGCAATTGAAGAAGAAGGGGGATGACAACCAGTTCTTAAGATTTTTGGAAATCTTTAAGAAACTACAAATCAACATACCCTTTGCTGAAGCAATAGAGCAAATACCGCTCTATGCCAAGTTTTTAAAGGAGCTAATGAATAAGAAGAGAAGCTGGAAGAGCAACGAGACTGTGATACTAACCGAGGAATGTAGTGCTATCATTCAGCATAAACTACCCCAAAAATTGAAGGATCATGGGAGCTTCCAGATCCCTTGTATTATAGGGGAAATCACAGTGGAAAAGGCTCTATGTGACTTAGGAGCTAGCATAAATTTGATGTCAGTAGCTATGATGAGAAAGATGAAGATCGAGGAGGCTAAGCCAACAAAAATGGCCTTACAACTGACAGACCGATTGTTCAAATTCCCTCATGGCATAGTGGAAGATTTGCTGGTGAAAGTGGGAGATTTCATCTTCCCAACAGACTTTGTAGTGCTAGACATGCAGGAGGAAGCCAAGGCCTCCATCATCCTGGGAAGGCCGTTCTTGGCCACTGCTGGAGCTGTCATTGATGTCCAAAAAGGTGACCTCACCCTGAGATTACACAATGAAAAGATGACATTCAATGTGTTCAAGGCCATGAGTTACCCACCAGAACAATGGGGAGAATGTATGAGGTTGGACTCACTGGAAGATGCAATGCAGGAGAGTTTCGAAGAAGAAGAACCTGAAGGGTTAACAGAGGAGGAATCAACGTTTAGTGAAGAGGCTGCAACAACGAAGATTCATATACAAGGTGCACCAAAAGAAGAGAATGAAAAGTTAGAAGCACCCAAACTTGAACTCAAAGCACTACCATCCACTCTCAAATATGCATACTTAGGAGAGAATGAAAGTTACCCAGTGATCATAAACTCATCCCTCAGCCAAAACCAAGAGGGTGAACTACTCCAAGTGTTGCGAAAGCATAAAGATGCCATAGGATGGACGCTCGATGACCTGAAAGGAATCAGTTTGGCCATATGCATGCATAAGATACTGTTGGAAGATGATGCCAAACCATCCATTCAATCCCAAAGGAGGCTGAACCCAGTCATGAAGGAAGTGGTACAGAAAGAAGTTATGAAGTTATGGCAGGGAGGGGTAATCTACCCGATCTCAGACAGCCCTTGGGTCAGCCCCGTGCATGTCGTCCCAAAGAAGGGAGGAATCACTGTAGTCCCCAATGAGAATAACGAACTAATTCCTACAAGGACCGTCACAGGATGGCGGATGTGCATAGACTACAGAAAACTCAATGAAGCTACACGAAAAGATCATTTTCCCCTTCCATTCATGGATCAGATGTTGGAAAGACTTGCAGGACACGCATATTATTATTTTCTCGACGGTTATTCAGGATATAACCAAATAGTGGTTGATCCCAGAGACCAAGAGAAAACCTCATTCACTTGCCCATATGGAGTGTTTGCCTACAGGCGCATGCCATTTGGCCTATGTAATGCACCTGCGACTTTCCAATGCTGCATGCTTTCTATCTTCTCAGATATGATAGAGAAATTCATTGAAGTATTTATGGATGATTTATCGGTATTCGGAGATTCCTTTCCTAGTTGCCTAAATCACCTAGCCTTGGTATTGAAAAGGTGCCAAGAGACCAATCTGGTCTTGAACTGGGAGAAATGTCACTTTATGGTGACAGGAGGAATAGTCCTTGGCCATAAGGTTTCTAACCAAGGCATTGAGGTGGACAGAGCTAAAGTGGAACTTATTGAAAAACTGCCTCCACCCAGTGATATCAAGGCAATTAGGAGTTTTTTAGGGCATGCTGGCTTTTACAGAAGGTTTATTAAAGATTTTTCAAAGATAGCCAAGCCCTTAAGCAATCTCCTTGTATCTGATACACCATTTGTCTTCGATGAAACATGCATGCTAGCGTTCGAAAATTTGAAAAAGAGGTTGTCCTCTGCCCCTATCATTTCCCCACCTGATTAGAACCTACCATTTGAATTGATGTGTGATGCATCTGATTTTGCAGTTGGGGCCGTGTTAGGGCAGAGGAGAGATAACTTAGTACATGTTATATACTATGCTAGCAAAGTCCTCAATGAAACTCAAAGAAATTATACCACTACTGAAAAGGAGTTGCTGGCAATAGTTTTCACATTTGACAAGTTTAGATCATACCTCATTGGTGCTAAAGTGATTGTTTTCACATATCACACAACACTTAAATATTTGTTTGCCAAGCAAGAATCAAAGCCAAGACTAATAAGATGGATCTTATTGTTGCAGGAATTCAATATTGAGATTAGAGACAAGAAAGGAGTGGAGAACAAGGTAGCAGATCACCTATCCAGAATCCCTCATAATAAAGATGGAACACATGATACAAGTGTAAATGAGCTCTTCCCAGATGAGCAACTGATGACGGTTCACAAAGCACCATGGTTTGCAAACATTGCCAACTTCAAGCAACTGGGGCTTTACCTCCAGAAACAACAAACATAAAAAAAGAAAGCTCATCAATGATGCAAAATATTTTGTCTGGGATGAGCCATATCTCTTCAAGAAGTGTTCAGATGGAATCCTGAGAAGATGTGTTTCAGAAGAAGAAGGAAGAGAAGTCCTATGGAACTGCCATGGCTCGTGCTATGGAGGCCACTTTGGAGGGGAAAGAACTGCCGCAAAGGTGTTACAGAGTGGATTTTTTTGGCCAACCCTTTTCAAGGATGCCAAGGAAGTAGCAAGGAGCTGCAATGAGTGCCAAAGAGCTGGAAACCTACCTAAGAGAAATGAGATGACACAGAATTTCATCTTAGAGCTGGAACTGTTCGACGTATGGGGAATCGATTTCATGGGACCATTCCCAACCTCATATTCAAACAAGTATATCTTGGTAGCAGTGGATTATGTCTCCAAGTGGGTAGAAGCTATTGCAGCCCGAACAAATGATAACAAGGTGGTCAAGAACTTCCTCAGAAAGAATATTTTTAGCCGGTTCGGAGTCCCACGAGCACTCATCAGTGATGGAGGAAGCCATTTCTGTAACAGACCACTAGAAGCTCTTCTCTTGAGATACGGGGTAAAACATAAGGTTGTCATGCCTTACCACCCCCAAACAAGTGGGCAAACCGAGATATCCAATAGAGAATTGAAAAGGATTTTGGAGAAAACTGTAGGAGCAGCAAGAAAGGACTGGTCGAAGAAGCTAGATGATGCTCTCTGGGCATACAAAACAGCATTCAAAACACCGATCGGGATGTCACCATATCAACTGGTGTATGGGAAAGCTTGTCATTTACCATTGGAGCTGGAACACAAAGCTCTCTGGGCTCTCAAGATACTAAATTTTGACAGCATTGCTGTTGGTGCAAAGAGGATCTTGCAGCTGTAAGAGATGGAGGAGTTTAGATCTTAAGCCTATGAAAATGCCAAGATTTATAAAGAAAAGGCGAAGAGAAGACATGACCTCCATCTGGCACCCAGGAGTTTTGAAAAGGGGCAGCAAGTACTCCTCTACAACTCTAAATTGAGACTGTTCCCAGGAAAACTCAAATCAAGGTGGTCAGGACCCTTTCTTGTCACACAGGTATCGCCATATGGACACATAGAAATCATGGATGAGAGTTCAAAGAGGACTTTCACTGTAAACGGAAAAAGGCTCAAATACTACATGGGCAACATGGGGAAAAACCCCAAAGTGAAGTACCATCTCAAGTAATGGAGGAATCGTCGAGCTAGCGACGCTAAAAGAGCGCTTTGTTGGGAGGCAACCCAACCTAAGGTAGTTCCCTTTTCATTGTCATTTCAATAAAGATCACAAGTAGTTTCCCCTGTATTGCGAGGAGCTAAGTTTGGTGTTACACACCAAAATAATCCAAGAGTGAAAGTGTAATTCTAAGTTTGGTGTTCCACCAGAGATACTAGTTAGAATCACACTACACTCCAATGGCAAATTGCTAGCTCCAACCAATCAGGGGAACCACTTAGCAGTAGTTTAGTCATTAGTTCATAGTTGTCTTGTTAATAACAACACATGAGGTTCTCTGCATGTATTGAATCTGTTGTACTAGGCAAGGAACTAAGTTTGGTGTTCACACACCAGATTAAGTTCAGAAATTCACAAGCATACATGCAGGCTAACTATTTCTCAAGTGCTTTGGGAACAAGAAACTTCCGATAACCTTGCAGGAATCTTCTGGAGAAATGATGCACCATCATCCAAGGAAGTGGAGTAGAATGCAAAAACTATGGATGATGACAACAAAGAGACAGCTAGAAACCATCACCAGAAGGTTGTATTGTTACTTAATTCCATATACTTGGAATGCTAAAAATTGGAAGTCCGAATGTGCCCTTGATTAATAGTTACTCATTAGTTTAAATCATTAGAATTTAATGCTTGTTTTCATTGCTTTTGTCATATGTGTGTGACGATTGGATTTTTGATGGTATAGAATTTCACAAATGAATTCTCGTTGCAAGTATAGTTTCTAAACCAATCACTAATCCTTTCATACAAAAAGTTGTTTGTCACTAGTACAAACCCCTAAAATTTATAAACCGAAGTATTGGACCTCGGGTCGTTCTCCCTAGGAATTACAATAAAGTGTCTTGTTATTGGTTGTGAGTTATTTTGGGGTTTTGGATAAGAAGCATGAAAAGTAAATGGCAATGAAAATAAACTAACTATAAAAGGCTCTTGGCAAGGTGTGAGAACTAGAAGTCCTATCCTAGTTATCCTTCTCAATTGTGATGAGAATTATTCATTGCTACCACTTAGTTAACCCTTACTAATTAAAGGAAAGTCAAGTGGATGAATTGACTTGAGCCACAAGTCCTAGCCAACTCCCAAGGAAAGACTAGCTTTAGTGCACTCCAAACCAATTAGCAATCTCTCCAATTATGAATCAACAAAAGAATTAGATAACTCAAGTGTCACTAATTACTCTACCTAGGCCAAGAGGAACAAAATCTACACTAAAACTAAAAGAGACATTTCAACAAACACATAAAGTGCAAGAGGAGTAAACATTATTAAATGCAAGAATTAAAGGAATCTACAACTACAAAAACAAGAGATCAACAATAGAAAAGCAAAGAAGACACATTTATTATGAATTACCTCTTATTGAATTGGAAGAATGTAGAAGGAACAATACTAGATCTACAACAAAGTATAAGAACAACATAAAGGAAATTACAACAAAGGAATAGAAAAAGATTGAATGTAGCAACAAAGAATTGAGAGATAGAAGTGGAAGAAAGCAAAGATTAAAACCTAGATCTAAAAACTAAACCTAATTCTAATCCTAATTCTAGAGAGAAGAGAGAGCTTCTCTCTCTAGAAACTAACTCTCACTACTAAACTAAACTAAAACTTAACTAATGGTAACTAACTTCTAAAGTATGAAAAGTATGAAAAGTCCCTTCATTCTCCCTTCAATCCTTGGCTTAAATAGCATCAGAAATGAGTTGGATTGGGCCCACAAGGCTTTAGAATTCGCTGGCCACGTTTTGCTTTAAGTGAACTAGGTGGCAGCAACGGCGCGTGCGCGTACTATGCGCGTACGCGTCACCATGCGCGGTTCAACCATAGCAAATCGTATATCGTTTCGAAGCCCCGGATGTTAGCTTTCCAACCCAACTGGAACCGCATCATTTGGACCTTCGTAGCTCAAGTTATGGCCGATTAAGTGCGAAGAGGTCGGCTTGACAGCTTTCCGGTTCTTTCATTTCTTCATGAGTTCTCCAACTTTTCATGCTTTCTTCCTTCATTCCCTTGATCCAATCTTTGCCTCCTAAACCTTAAATCACTTAACAAACAAATCAAGGCATCCAATAGAATCAAGGTGAATTAAATTTAGCTATTTTAAGTCCTAAAAAGCATGTTTTCACTCTTAAGCACAATTAAAGGAGAATATACAAAACCATGCTATTTCTTGAATAAATATGGGTAAAAGGTGATAAAATCCCCAAAAATCAATACAAGATAAACCCTACAAATGGGGTTTATCAACCTCCCCACACTTAAACCAAGCATGTCCTCATGCTTAAGCCAAGAGAGAAACAAAGGGTATCAACATTTATTCAATGTAAATAAACTATATGCAATCTAAACTATATGCAATTATCTAAATGGATGCAACTAAATACAAAATGGTTTTACCTACTTGGTTAAAAATAAATCAATCCTCCAAGTCATACATGCACAAGTAGGGTCAAGATCATATAACGATTCATGAATCCTACCAATTCGAATATCAAAATGAAGTTCAAGTAGACTTGCGAGAAGAACGCTCATGAAAGCCGGGAATCAAGGAATTGAGCATCGAACCCTCACCGGAAGTGTTTGCACTCTAGTCGCTCGGTGTTTGGGGTTGATTCTCTCAATTCTCCCCTAATCATGCTTTCCAAGATTTGTTTTTCATCTAACAATCAACAATTATTCAATGCATGCATACATGTATCATGAGGTCTTTTCTTTAGGTTGTAATGGGGCTAGGGTCAAGGTAGGATCATATATGGCTAGTGGACTTAGGATTTGAATCTTTGATTAACTTAAACTTTCCCACCTAACCTATATAATGACCTATACAATTAAGTACTAATCTAACTACCCATTCCTCACTTTTTCACATACTCATGCATTTTCTTTTCATTTCACAACACTTATGCATTGATTCTTATTGAGCTTCACTTTGGGACATTTTGTCCCCTTTATTGCTCTTCTTTTTTTTTCTTTCTTTTTCTATATACATTTTTTTCTTTTCTTTTCTTTTTTTCTTTTTCACTTTTATTTCTTTTTTTCTTTTCATTTTTTTTTCTTTTTCTTTCAAACTATACAAAAGAACATCAATGCATAAGGTCTATACATTTAATCAATACATGAGTATGTACCAATTCCCCAATATAAAAATACCAAACACAAACACCCTTTTATCCCAACCAATGTCCCAAAGTTTTCCCACTTTTGGATGACACTCACACTCACTAGCCTAAGCCAATCAAAGATCCAAATAAAGGACATTCATTATTTTCCGCTTTAAGGCTTGTAATGTGCTAAAATAAGAACAAGTGGGTTAAGCGTAGGCTCAAAATCGGCTAACAAAGGAGAGTAAAAGGTAAGGTTATTTGGATAAGTGAGCTAATGAAATGATGGCCTCAATCATATAAATGCATGAATACAAGGAATAATGGGACATATAGATTCAAACAAATCAAAGATTACAATCATAGAAAGAGAACAATTACACGCAAGAAGGAAAATAAGTGGTTATAAGATGTAACCACACCATTAGGCTCAAATCTCACAAGCTTGTGTTCTTAGCTCAAAACCATGTTCCAAAATAAATTCTTTCAAGAAAGTTCAACAAAAATTTTCAAATTGGTAGGGTGCCCTAAAAACATAGTTTTTTTTTTGGAAAAGAAATCATCACCATAACCAAGTAGTCCTAATATGAAAGAAGTGGTAAGAATATGTACAAATTCTAACTAACATGCAACCTATCATGCAATGCAATAGCTACTCTAACAAAGAAAAAAAATTGGTGTTGAAAAGGAAATTGTTACCCATGGAGATCGGTCGAATGACCTCCCCACACTTGAAGATTGCACCGTCCTCGGTGCATGCAAAGAAGAGCAATGTGAATGGGTTGCTACAATTGATGAGCTTCTTCGAAAGGTAGTGCGGATGACTTGTTCGTTTCCCCATTTAAAAGCTTTTTCGTTTCCTCCTTTCTTGGTGGCCAGCCTAAAAGGAGAGAAAAAGAAAGAAAATTAAGCCTACAACAAAGATATCAAAGTAAATAGAACATAGGCGGGGGCTAATGCCAAATAAGAGTATGATTCTCTACTACATGGTAGCTACAACATGTGAGTGAGAAATCAATATAAGCAAAAGGCATATCAACTGATACTTGATGCAAGAGTAAAGTTAAAGCATGGAGAGTATATTGAGCATCAAGATCAAATAAGAATTGACACAAACAAGATTAGTGATACGCATGAAAGCATTTGATTCTATCCTAACTCAATGATGAAGCGGTACAAGAAAAAAAAACAAAGGGTAATGAATTAGGAAGGACTAAAGCACTAATCTTGTGTGTTGACAAATATTACAATTAATGTAACAAGTCATGAAGCACCAAAACAAATGCGAGAAATTCTCAACAATTGAGTGAGAGAATTCAACACCATTATTAAAATGAGAAATTTAGAAAATAAAATGAGAACAAATTATAGAAACAAAATTAAAATGCTAAGAATAAAAGTATGAAAATGTAATAGACAAAAGGAAATGGAAGAAGAGAAAAAAAAAATTTTATATTTTTATATTCTTTATTTTTTTTTAGTATTTTATTTATTTATTTATTTATTATTATATTTTTTTTATTATTAAAAAAATTTTTTTTTTATATTAAAAGAGAAAAGAAAAAAAATTTTTCCAAGAGAGAAAGAGGAAAAAAATGAGAAAGAAAGAAGAAGAGAAGAGGAAAGAAGGAGAAAGGAGGAAGGAGAAAAGCATGGTGCAAATCCGCACGCAGCGCGCTCACGCGTGGATGCAGCAGGGACGATCCGCGCGCGCGCGCACAGCGTGCTTACGCGTGGATGAGCTTGTGCTCCCAGCACAATGCTGGCACAACGCGCGCACAACTCTCTGGTTTTTGTACCAGATGTTGCGGAAGTGCAATGTGCGCGCGCGCGCACAGCGTGCTAGCGCGCCGATGCCCCCCCCTTTTTTTTTTAATGTTTTTGCACCAATCTCAGCATTCTAAACCTCCAAGCATCTACCAAAACACCCTAAAACCTTATTTAACATACTAAACTACCAATTAAACTTAACTATCTAAACAAAACATGAAATTAAACTAATTCTATCAATATGTACAAAAGAGAAAATGAAAGGATTTTACCATGGTGGGTTGTCTTCCACCTAGCACTTTTGTTTATTGTCCTTAAGTTGGACTTATGGAGAGCTCCTCATCAAGGTGGCTTGTGCTTGTATTCATCTTGGAACTTCCACCAATGCTTGGTTCTCCATTGTGCCCCAAGATTCTTCATGGATTGAGCCAAGTCTTGATGGAGTTCTTCACAAGCTTGGGGCTCCCAAAGTTGATCTTCTTCTTGTAATCCGGGATCCCACACTTTGTTTTCATACCGGTCTTAAGGTTGATCATCATTATTAGTCCAACCGGGTGGTGAGTAAGGTGAATTCTCTATATAGTGGCCAATAATCCTCCTAGACCCATCTATTTGAGCACTACTCCAACCTTTATATCTCATGTTTGATGCACCAACCATAATGAGCCTTGATTTGCAACGCCAACCACAAAACCTTTTTCGTTTACGCTTCATCCCACAAAGCTCCCTAAGTTGGCCATCCGTTTCAAGCAAACCATATTCAAGTGGGATAATAAAGCTAATAGAAATAAATTTCACCCACTCAAATGAAGGAGTAGATGGCAACCTAGGCAAAGACAACTCCAAGAGTTTTGATAAAGCGTATTCAATTCCCATCCTCCTTTTTCTAAGGATTTCCACCTCTTCACAAGACTTCTCAATTATAATCCTTTATTCAACAATTTTATATAAACCTTTTCTCCTACTCAAGTCATAAATGGAAAGGTAAGAAAAATTTACCTCCACATTGCTTTCCATCTTGTTGGGAGAAAGTTCTTCATGCTCAAAGGATTCTTCACCACTAAGGTTTGATGCTTGATCTTCATCACCAAGGGAACTCACTTCTTGCTCTATCCCATCCAAATCTTCATATGGAATATGTCTTGGAAGGTGTGCACTTTCCTTCCTAGCATCAATTTCAATCATCTTGGAGGGGTTTTCTTCAATTCTAGATTCCCATGGAGGCTCCGCATCTCCTAAGTCTTCAACCAATTCTTCCCTTTCTTCAATAATCATAGCTTCCTCCAATTGTTCCAATACAAAGCAAATTCCCTCATTCTCCACCAATCTCTCTTTTATGTTATGCTCTTCATTTGATTCCCCACATGTAGCCATGGGAGTTCCTTGAGAGTTCAAGCATTGGGATGCTAACCGGTTTACCACCTCATCCAAGGCGGCCGTGAATTGTTGCACATCCCTTTTCATTTCCTCTTGTCCTTGAACAAGAACATCAAGTATGTCATCCATTGGAGGTTGGGGTGGATGGAAGGGTTCATCAATTTGGGGAAATGGTTCATAGTAGGAAGGTGGTTCTTCTTGGTAGAGTTGTGGTGGTTCAATAATTTCCACTCTTTCCACTTGTTGCACAACACGCTCCATGGTTGCTTGAAGTTGATCCAATGTTTCCTTGAGATGATCCCTTGACTCTTGTTCCTCTTGGATAATATGATTAGGATCATATGGCTCTTGGATTGATGGACATGAATATTCTTCCATGGGAGGTTGTGGTGGAAAGTGGTATTCATCTTGTGGTTGAAAATTTTCATACATTTGTGGTTGAAAATTTTCATACAATTGAGGTGGTTCATCTTGGTAATAACATGGAGGGGGTGGCTCTTGGAAGTGGTGATGTTGAGATGGTGGTGGCTCTATATGTGGTTCATATGGCTCATACGGTTGTTGTAATGGTGGATATGGATGAGGGTCATATGAAGGTGGTTGGTGAAAAGTGGCTTTTGAGTATGGTTGAGGGTTATGTTGAGGGTATGGCTCATAGGCATATGGTGGTGGTTCTTGAAAGTCACAAGGGAGTTCACCATAGCCATTAGATTGATATGCATCAAAGAATGGCTCTTCTTCATAGTGTATTGGTGGAGGTTGTTGCCATGAAGATTGATCATGTGCATGTGGCTCTTCCCACCTTTGGTTATCCCATTCTTGATACACATCTTCATTGTAGCCCCCATTACCTACAACATAGTTGTAATCACACTCATAGCCAAAGTGAGAATTCATGATAGCAAGAGAAAATAAAAATAAAATCAAATAAGAAGCAAGAAAATTAAATCCTAAAAACTAGTAAGAACTAACAAAGAAGCAAAAGGCAAACATATTCACAATATTCACATATATACAATAACCAATAACAAAACACCATTGCAATTCCCCGGCAACGGCGCCATTTTGACGATTGGATTTTTGATGGTATAGAATTTCACAAATGAATTCTCGTTGCAAGTATAGTTTCTAAACCAATCACTAATCCTTTCATACAAAAAGTTGTTTGTCACTAGTACAAACCCCTAAAATTTATAAACCGAAGTATTGGACCTCGGGTCGTTCTCCCTAGGAATTACAATAAAGTGTCTTGTTATTGGTTGTGAGTTATTTTGGGGTTTTGGATAAGAAGCATGAAAAGTAAATGGCAATGAAAATAAACTAACAACTATAAAAGGCTCTTGGCAAGATGTGAGAACTAGAAGTCCTATCCTAGTTATCCTTCTCAATTGTGATGAGAATTATTCATTGCTACCACTTAGTTAACCCTTACTAATTAAAGGAAAGTCAAGTGGATGAATTGACTTGAGCCACAAGTCCTAGCCAACTCCCAAGGAAAGACTAGCTTTAGTGCACTCCAAACCAATTAGCAATCTCTCCAATTATCAATCAACAAAGGAATTAGATAACTCAAGTGTCACTAATTACTCTACCTAGGCCAAGAGGAACAAAATCTACACTAAAACTAAAAGAGACATTTCAACAAACACATAAAGTGCAAGAGGAGTAAACATTATTAAATGCAAGAATTAAAGGAATCTACAACTACAAAAACAAGAGATCAACAATAGAAAAGCAAAGAAGACACATTTATTATGAATTACCTCTTATTGAATTGGAAGAATGTAGAAGGAACAATACTAGATCTACAACAAAGTATAAGAACAACATAAAGGAAATTACAACAAAGGAATAGAAAAAGATTGAATGTAGCAACAAAGAATTGAGAGATAGAAGTGGAAGAAAGCAAAGATTAAAACCTAGATCTAAAAACTAAACCTAATTCTAATCCTAATTCTAGAGAGAAGAGAGAGCTTCTCTCTCTAGAAACTAACTCTCACTACTAAACTAAACTAAAACTTAACTAATGGTAACTAACTTCTAAAGTATGAAAAGTATGAAAAGTACCTTCATTCCCCCTTCAATCCTTGGCATAAATAGCATCAGAAATGAGTTGGATTGGGCCCACAAGGCTTTAGAATTCGCTGGCCACGTTTTGCTTTAAGTGAACTAGGTGGCAGCAACGGCGCGTGCGCGTACTATGCGCGTACGCGTCACCATGCGCGGTTCAACCATAGCAAATCTTATATCGTTTCAAAGCCCCGGATGTTAGCTTTCCAACCCAACTAGAACCGCATCATTTGGACCTCCGTAGCTCAAGTTATGGCCGATTAAGTGCGAAGAGGTCGGCTTGACAGCTTTCCGGTTCTTTCATTTCTTCATGAGTTCTCCAACTTTTCATGCTTTCTTCCTTCATTCCCTTGATCCAATCTTTGCCTCCTAAACCTTAAATCACTTAACAAACATATCAAGGCATCCAATAGAATCAAGGTGAATTAAATTTAGCTATTTTAAGTCCTAAAAAGCATGTTTTCACTCTTAAGCACAATTAAAGGAGAATATACAAAACCATACTATTTCTTGAATAAATATGGGTAAAAGGTGATAAAATCCCCAAAAATCAATACAAGATAAACCCTACAAATGGGGTTTATCAGTGTGCTGTCCAAGATACCTACTGCATCTTCACCTTGCCTACTTGTATGCTTGTCCTTTTAAGTTAAATAAAAAGAGAATGTATGTTATGAAAAACCAGAGTGGAGTTCATATTGTGGAGTAAGTTCCTAAGTTTATGGTATGGTAATAGATTAGCTAAGTTGGTTCGCCAATAAGGTAGGAAGGCAACTATCTGTACTGAATCATATGCTTGAAACCCACCCCATGAGACTAGCTAAATAACAAGATCATAATAAGAAAAAGGGGAAAAGAAAAATGAAAGTTGGGAAATAAAAGAAAAAGAGTAAGAAATAAGGCTAGGCACCAATGGTTTGAATAATGAGGCATGTGTCTGTGGTGCTCCTGTGTAAGGGATTTACTTGGATGAATAAGCTCTTTGGGGTGCCTTATCACTTGGTAACTTGGGTTAACTAACCCGGGATTATCAGCTGAAAGTCCACTATCAAGAGTAACCCTTGTTACAGAACACTTAGTAACCCAAAGAGGTGCTGGACACCAAGGTCTCAAGAAAGAAAATAAACAAACCATGTGCCTGTGGTGTGTATGTATGGGGGAAAGAGACTTGAGGGAGTAAGTCCTTAGGGGTGTCTTAACACCTAGCACCTTGAACCAACTGGTTCGGGAGTGCTGGCTGAAAGCTTATCTTAAAGAGTCGCCCCCTCACAGAGCACCTAGTCTAAAAAGCACAATTAAACCCTGAAAACCACAAAAGGATCAATGAATAAAAGTCTCATAGGGTGCAATCAAGTGAGTATTCCAGGACATGATAAAGGTCTGAAAGCCAGTGAAGGAATGAACCTAAGTTGCTATGCATGAAACCACCATAAAACCAAGGACATGACTTCCACAATAATGACTCATTTCTCTTGGCATTCCATTCATCATTCTCTTGTTCTAGTACTTGCTTAGGGACAATCAAGCTTTAAGTTTGGTGTTGTGATGACAGGGCATTTTGGCCAGTTTCACTGACCTTTTCTTTACTGTTTTAGGGTAGTTTCATGCATTTTCTTAGGAAATAAGCAAGTTTTGGGTAGAATTTCACTTACATCTTGATTCAAGCAAACATTGTGCACTTTACATAATTTCATGAGAATTATGCATGAATTAAATGACAAATTGGATGATGCATGTCTCATGACTTGGATTAGAACTTTGATGCACTCTACTGCTTGATTTCAGGACAAAGGAAGCAAGGAAGATCCACGTTAACAGCCACGTTAGTCTAACTAACATGACCACTAATGTGGAAAGGGAGCTAGCTTGCAACATTAATGAGAAAAGTAATCGCCAATAACGTCCTCGAAGCCATCATAGCCCACGTTAAGAGTCACGTTAACTAAGTTAACGTGAACTCTAACGTGGAAGAAGAAAATGAAGCCAACGTTAGTGACACTCACCTTTGTCACTAACGTTGGACCAAGCTCATATTGGCCACGTTGAGAGCAACGTTAACTCAGTTAATGTGGACTCTAACGTGGGGAAGCAAAAGAATGGCCAACGTTAGTGACACTCACCTTTGTCACTAACGTTGGACTAAGCCACTTTGAGCCACGTTAGTTGCCACGTTAACTTAGTTAACGTGAACTCTAACGTGGAGGGAGCAAAGAATCGCCAACCTTAGTGACACCCACCTTTGTCACTAACGTTGGAATGAGCCACTATGAGTAACGTTAACTCCCACGTTAACTTAGTTAACGTGGAGGAAAGAATGATAAGCCAACGTTAGTGACACTCACCTTTGTCACTAACGTTGGAGATGGCTATCACTACCACGTTAGAAGCCACGTTAACCTAATTAACGTGAACTCTAACGTGGGAAGTAGGGGCGTTTTGGAACGTTAGTGACAAAGGTAAGTGTCACTAACGTTCTCGAAGATTTGGCAAGCCTACGTTAAAGGTCACGTTAGCTACACCAACGTGAACTCTAACGTAGGGGGAAGGGAGGACTCTCAACGTTATTGGAAAAGGTAAGTCCCAATAACGTGTGCGAAGGACCAAGAGGCAACGTTAGTGGTCACGTTGGTGCCACTAACGTTGAAGTTAACGTAGATCATTCCTGGGTTAGGAACGTTAGTGAAAAAGGTGATTGTCACTAACGTTCTCAAACCCACACTTTCACTTAACGTTAACACCACTAATGTCCTAAGCTAAAGTCCCTGCCTGCTTCACACTTTCTCTCTACAAGTAAAGCTATGCCCACTGAAGAGGATAACTGCTTCAAACTCAAGATCCAAAGGCCCATATCCAAGACTTGAAGAACCAACTAGAAGATCTGAAAGAGTAGTATATATAGGGGTAGTTTTGAATTAGAAGGGAGCTTTTTGGCATTATTAGAATTACTCTCTGTATTTTACTTTCTTTGCACTTCTAGTTTAACTTTCAGAATGTACTCTCCATCTTTGATTTCATTTCCCAGAGCTATGAACAACTAAACCCCTTTCATTGGGTTAGGGAGCTCTGTTGTAATTTGATGGATCAATAATAGTTTTCATTATCCTTCTTCTCTCTTTTCTCTTGATTTTAATAGAAAGCTTTCAATCTTCATCCAATTGAGTAGTTATCTTGGAAAAGAAGCTATTCATACTTGGATCTCTTCTGAACCTTGGAAGAGGAATGAAGAGATCATGCTAGAATTGCTTTCTCATGTTGGACCAAATTTGGATTTGGGCGGATATGGTGACATATAATTCTCCGAATACTTTGATTTGGAAATACATGTGGTATAATCAGTGACCACACTTCATCTCTTCTCATGAGCAATTAGACCAAGGAATTGGCTATTGATCTGATTTGAGAGATTGAATTACCAAGGAATTGGAATTCAATCACTTAAGATTGCCAAGGAGATCAATGAATGCATTGATTGAGGAAGAGATGAAAATGAACTTGATCCAGAGAATGCAACATCTCCTAAGCCCAATGAACTCCCCATTTCTGATCTTACCTATTCTCTTTACTTTCTGCTATTTACTTTCATGCTAAACTCCCCTTCCCCATTTAAGATTCTGCAATTTACCTTCCGTCATTTATTTTCTGCAATTTACTTTCCTGCCATTTAATTTCCTGCAATTCTCAACCCAATTTCTGCTTAGCTCAACTAGAACATTCTTCCAATTAAAGTTGCTTGACCAATCAATCCCTGTGGGATTCGACCTCACTCTATTGTGAGTTTTTACTTGATGACAATTTGGTATACTTGCCGAGGGAGATTTGTTAAAGGACAAGTTTCCGTGCATCAGTGTACAACCTCTAAGGCATATCATGGTGGAAGACTTTGAAGAGGTTGATCAAGAGATGGATTCAATCATTGAGGAGTTCTTATCTACAATTGAATCCTCTCCCATTGGGCTTGAAATTGAGGTCAAAGAAGGAGATGAACAACTTAGAGCTCTTTGTGGAGTTAAGAGTAGGAGAGAGTTGTGTAGTGGCTGAAAACATCACTCTAGGTTCATGATGATTGCATGCTCGAAGTTGAATGGCAATGGTTGGTGTAGAACCAAATTGTATGGGTCTAGGAGAATGTTTGGATGCTCAATTGAGAATTCTAAGGCTAAACCACTCAATTGGAATCATGATGAGCAATTTGAAGATGGGTGTCAAAACAAAGTGTGGGATCCCGGATCGCACAAGGAGAACCAAATTTGGGAGCCCATGGTTTGTGAAGAACTCCATCAAAGCTTGAAGATATTAAAATTGAAGAATGGAGCTTATTGGAGATTCAAACATTGATGGATGTTCAAGGATAGCTTCAAGCACAAGCCACCTTAAGAGGAGCTCCCCATAAGTCCAACTTAAGGACAATAAACAAAAGTGCTAGGTGGGAGACACCCCACCATGGTAAATCCTTTTCATTTTTCCCTTTTGTACATATTGGTAATTAGTTTAGTTTCATGTTTTGTTAAGTTTGTTGAGTATAATTGGTAGTTTAGTAGGTTAAATAAGGTTTTATGGTGTCTTGGTAGCTATTTGGAGGTTTGGAATGCTTGGATTGGTGCAAGAACATGGAAAACTTTTGAAAAATAGAGCACCAACCCGCGCGTGCGCGCACCTGGCGCGTACGCGTGCCTTAAGCATTTTCGACCATCCACGTGGACGCGCCATGTGCATGGACGCGTGGATTGAAAAATCTCATCCCTCCATACATTGACCCGAGAGTTGCGCCTACACTGCACCTGCACCATGCCTGAGGCACAAACCACCCGCGCGTGCGCGCACCTAGCGCGTACGTGCCGTTGAAGCAAATTGCGCAATGCGCGCGCACGAACGCTGTGCGCGTGTGCGCCGATAGCGCCACCTGCCCTCCTGGTACATGTTCCAGAGAGTTATGCCCATTTTGTGCCTATTCTGTGCCTGCAACCCACGCGTGCGCACACCTGGCGCGTACGCG
The DNA here is from genome assembly GCF_003086295.3 of Arachis hypogaea. NCBI lineage: Eukaryota > Viridiplantae > Streptophyta > Magnoliopsida > Fabales > Fabaceae > Arachis > Arachis hypogaea. The sequence continues at coordinate 64,735,188 of NC_092054.1, read as the reverse complement.
TCCTTTGGCCAAATTGCGCATCGGCGTGTACGTGTGCATGACGCGTCCGCGCCGGTAAAAAAGATAATAAAAATAAAAAATAAAAAATAAAAAAATTTTCCATTCTCTTTTGTTTCATTTGCTTGTTTTCATTCATTGCATTTTAATTTTATTTTTGTAACTTGTTTTCCCTTTTATTTTATAAGTTTCTTATTTTAATAATGGTGTTGGATTCTTATATTCAATTATTGAGAATTTCTTGGTTAATCTTGGTGCTTTGCGACTTGTTTGGCATTAATTGTAATATTCGCTCTACACACAAGATTAGTACTTTAGTCCGTCCTGACTCTTAATCCCTTGTTTTTGTACCTCATCATCATTGAGTTAGGATGGGACCAAATGCTCTCATGCTTATCACTAATCTTGTTTATGTCAATTGTTGATTAAGCTTGATGCAACATGCTCTTCATGTCATGTACCCATGCTTTGACTCTCTTCTTGCATCAAGTATTAATTGATATGCACTTTGCCTATATTGTTTTCTCACTTACATGCGTAGCTAACATGTGGTGAGAACCTTACTCTTATTTGGCATTAGCCCCCGCCTATGTTCTAATTTCTTTTATATCCTTGTTGTAGGCTTAATTTTCTTTCTTTTTCTTTCCTCTGAGGTTGGCCACCAAGAAGGAAAAGAATGGAAAAGCTTCTAATGGGGCCACAAAAAAGTTCACTTGCACAACCTTTTGAAGAAGCTCATCAATTATAGCAACCCATCCACCTTGCTATTCCTTCCATGCACCGAGGACGGTGCAAATTTCTAAGTGTGGGGAGGTCGTCCGACCGATCTCCATGGGTAACAACTTCCTTTTTCAACACCAATTTTTAATTTTTGTCTTTGTTAGAATAGTTGTTGCATTGCATGATAGGTTGCATGTTAGTTAGAATTTGTACATATTTTTACCACTTCCTTTTTATGTTAGGACTACTTGGTTAAGGTGGTGATTTCTTTTCCAAGAAACTATTTTTAGGGCACCCTACCAATTTGAAAAATTTTTTCTTGTTGAACTTGCTTGAAGAATTTATTTTGGAACATGGTTTTTGAGCTAAGGACACAAGCATGTGAGTTTTGAGCCCAATTGTGTGGTTACATCTTATAACCACTTATTTTCATTCTTGTGTGCATTATTCTCTTTCTATGATTGTAATCTTTGATTTGTTTGATTCTATATGTCCATTATTCCATATATACATGCATTTATATGATTGAGGCCATCATTTCATTTAGCTCACTTACCCAAATAGCCTACCTTTCATCAACCATTATTAGCCAATTTTGAGCCTATTTAATCCCTTTTGTTCTTAATTGTAGCACATCACTACCCCTAAGTGAAAAATAATAAATATCCTTTAATTTGGATCTTTGATTAGCTTAGGCTAGTGAGGGTGTGTATCATTTGGGTATGGGAAACTTGGGACATTGATTGAGGTAAAAGTGTAATTTTTATTTTTGTTAAAAATATTGGGAATTGGGTACATATTCATGCACTATATGTAAAACCATATGCATTGATATGTTTGTAAATACTTTAGAAAAAAAATGTAGAAAAAATGTATATATAAAAAGAAAAAAAATTATAGAAAAAGAAAAAGAAAAATATATAGAAAAAGAAAAGCAATAAAAAGGGGACAAAAATACCCCAAAGTAAAGTTCAATAAAAATCAATGCATATGTGTGGTGAATTAAAAAGAATGCATGAGTATGTGAAAAAAAAAAGTGGGAATTATGGGTAGCTAGGTTGTGTATTAGAATTGTATAGGTTGTTATATGTGTGATAAACCACTATTTCATGGTTTATCTTGTGCCCAATTGAATGATTTTTATTAATACTTTACCCACTTATTCATACTATTTGCATGGTTTTACATTTGCCTTCCTAATTATGTGCTTTGATTGAAAACATGCTTCTTTGGATTTATATTTGCTAATATTAATCCTCTCTTATTACCATTAGATGCCTTGATATGTGTGTTAAGTGATTTCAGAGATTATAGGGCAGGAATGGCTCAGAGGATGGAAAGGAAGCATGCAAAAGTGGAAGGGATACAAGAAGTTGGAGAAATTGCTAAGCTGTCCAGCCTGACCTCTTCGCATTCAAACGGCTATAACTTTAGCTACAGAGGTCCAAACGATGCGGTTTCAGTTGCGTTGGAAAGCTAACGTCCGGAGCATCGATTTAATATATAATTTTCCATAACTGCCTCGACGTTAGGCGACACGAACGCATGAATGACGTGCCCGTGTCGTATCTGCGAATTGCAATCCGCGCGAACGCGTGGACGACGCCTCCGTGTCACTTTCCTGCGACCTGAACGTAACAGAAACCGCTGGGAGTGATTTCTGGGCTGTTTTTGACCCAGTTTTCAGCCCAGAACACACAGATTAGAGACTATAAAGTGGGAGAATGCATCCATTCATAATCATGCTTTCATAATTCATAATTTTTAGTTTTAGATGTAGTTTTTAGAGAGAGAGGTTCTCTCCTCTCTCTTAGGATTTAGGATTTTAGGATTTCTATTAGTTTAGTTTAACTCATCTTCAGTCACAGGTTCAATATTCCTTTTATTTTATATTTCTCTTTTACTTTCAGATGCTTTAATGCTTGTATTAGTTATGTTGCCTAATTGGCTTATGAACTCCATGTTAGAATTGATTTCTTTATTTAATATAATTTGAGGTATTTCAGAATTACGATTGCTTTCTTTTATTTATATAAATAATTTAGATTTTTCCCTTTTTGGCTTTGGTTGAGTCATTGGAGACGCTTGAGCTATCAAACTCATGGTTGATTAACAATTGGAATTCTTCCAGAATTAATTCGGGTTCCAATAACTCTAACTTTTCCCTAGGAAAGACTAGGACTTGAGGAATCAAAATTAATTCATCCACTTAACTTACCTTCATAGTTAGAGGTTAACAAAGTGGGAGAAAAATCCAATTCTCATTACAATTGATAAGTATAACCAGGATAGGACTTCCAGTTTTCATACCTTACCAAGAGTCTATTTTATAGTTATTTATTTTATTCTTATTATCATTCAACATACTGCTTCCTTACTTTCAAAACCCCCAATTTACAAGACTCATAACCAATAATAAGAACATACCTCCCTGCAATTCCTTGAGAAGACGACCCGAGGTTTAAATACTCGGTTATCAATTTTAAAAAGGGGTTTGTTACTTGTGACAACCAGAACATTTGTAAGAAAGGTTGATTGCTTGGTTTAATAACTATACTTACAACGAGAGTTTACTATAACCTCTAAACCATCAATCTTCAGTTCTTTCAAAATGGCGCCGTTGCCGGGGAATTGCAAACGTGTGCCTTATTATTGGTTATTGTAAATATTTGCTTTTTGCTTGTTTATTTGTTTTTATTTTTGTTTTTATTTTTGCTTTTTCGTAAATTAAGAGATTTTTTGGTTTTTATGTAGTTATTAAAAAATTTTTCAAAAATTTTGTTCTTGGTGTTCATCTTGATCTTCAAGTTGTTCTTCGTGTTCATCTTGACCTTCAAGTTGTTCTTAATTGTTTTCTTCATTTTGATCTAAAAATTTTAAGTTTGGTGTCATTTTATTATTTTTCTCCTTCCTCATTAAATTCAAAAATTCAAAATTTAAAACTCAAATTTCAAATTTTTTAAATTTCAATTTCCTAAATTCAAATTAAAAAAATTTTAAATTCAAATTTCAAAATTTAAAATTTCAAAATTTAAAATTTCAAAATTCAAATCTTTTTTTTCAAAATTCATATCTTTTTCAAAATCTTATCTTATCTTATTTCAAAAAAAATCAAATTTCAAAATTTAATATTCAAAATTCAAATTTCAGATTTGAAATTTGAAATTTTCAAAATTAAAATTTAAAAATTTTCAAATTTCAAATTTTAAATTTCAAAATTCAAATTTCAAAATTTCAAATTTTAAATTTCAAATTTCAAAATTTAATTTTCAAATTCAAAATTTAAATAACCTTTTAATTTCAATTTGTTTTTATTTTCGTTTTTAAATTTTTATTTGCTATCATGAGTTCTCACTCCTTTGGCTATGAGTCTGGTTACAATTATATTGCAGGAAGAGAAAATTACAATGAGAACAGGCATCAAGGTTGGAATAATCAAAGATGGGAGGAGCCACAAGGATTTGATCAACCCTCATGGCAACAACCACCACCATATGCCTATAAACCCTCTCCTCAACATGACTTTGGACCACCATACTCACAAGCCCCTTTTCACCATTCACCTCTATATGACCCTAACCCGTATCCACCATACCAACCACCTTATGAGCCAAATGAACCCTCCTATCCACCCCAAACCTCCATGGAGAAAGCACTTACCGATCTAAACTCTACTATACAAACTCTCGTCGCCCAAATCAGACCACCAAATACCTTCAACAATCAACCCCCAAGCTCTAGTGCACTTCCTTTTCAACCACAAAATGATCTCTCCATCCCATCACCACCATCCATGGAAGAGCACCCACATCCATCAATCCAAGAGCAACATGATCCCAATGATGCTATTGACATAGAACAAGAGAGAAGGGATCATCTTCGCGAATTCATACTTCATAAGGAGCTAGAGGAGGCCCTAAAGGTGAAGGTAGTAAAGACCCTTGAAGTTGAAAGAGTGGTTGAAGAATTAGTGAAGGAAGACATCAAGGAGGAGTCTAATTTTGTCTTAGAGTAAGAGGAAGCCCAAAATGTGGAGATAGAAAAGACCCTTGAAGATGAAAGAATAGTTGAAAGGAGTTGTCATGGAAAGAAAATCATCAAGGATGAGTACGATTTTATATTAAAACTACTGGACAAAGCAGTAATTATTAAAGAGGAAAAAGTGGTTGAAGACTTGCGAGATACTGAACCTCCATGGGAAAGTGAAGACATAGAGCCTCCTTCAAAGACGTTTGAAATTGATGTTGAGGAGGGTGTACAACCTCCAAGGCATATCATAGTTAAAGACTTGGAAGAGGTTGGTCAAGAGATGGAGATTAAAGAAGAAGAAGCACAACCTCCCATGCCCTTGGTAAACAATGAAGAAGAGATTGAATTGGAAAAAAGCTACCAAGAGGAAGAGGCTGATATTGAAGAAACTTGCAAAGAGGTGGAAATTGTCAGAGAAGAGCACAAGGGAGTGGAGCTTGCAAATTCGTTAGAAATACCTCCCCCTAAGTTGCCATCATCCTTCACAACATTCAAGTGGATAAAATTCATATCCCTTAGCTTTCTAATTCCACTTGAATATGGGCTACTGGAGACGGATGGTCAACTTAGAGCTCTTTGTGGCATTAAGAGTAAGAGGAAGATGGTCAGTGGTAAGAATTGTCCTGCTAGGTTCATTATGGTTGGAAGCTTTAAGTTTAAACGCAAAGGTTGGTGTAGAGCTCAATTGAATGGGTCTAGAAAGTTGTTTGGACACTTCACTGAGAATTCTAAAGCTGAACCACCCGGATGGAATCATGATAATCAACTTGAACACGGGTGCAAAAGCAAGATTTGGGACCCCGGAATTCATTCTGGCAATCAACACTCTTGGGGCCTTGTCACTTGCTTTAACTTACTTGAAGGCTTTCTGCGCCTAGTTTGGGACCCCGGAGGCCATTGGAATTACAAACATTGGTGGAGATTCCTGGATGAGTTCAAGCACAAGCCGCCATGACAAGGAGCTCACCAAATGTCCAACTTAAGGACTTTAACTAAAAGTGCTAGGTGGGAGACAACCCACCATGGTATGATCGTTCCTTTTTCAATTTTAGTTTTATTTTGTTTTGTCTGTTTTTATATTATATTATTTTCATTGAACCTGAATACTATTCATAGCATTTGCATCAGCACTGCATATTGCATTAATAATAAAAAAAACGCACGCAACGCAGCAGCGTCGCTGACGTGTCCGTGTCACCAGTGCATTGGGAAGAAAAGAAAATTGAACAGAAAGTCATGCGAGAGCGTGGCTGGAGGTGTGCCTTTGGCACAAATTAATCCACGCGACCGCGTGGATGACGCGTTCGCGTCATTAGCGAAATAGCCTCCCACGCGTCCGCGTCACCCATGCGAACGCGTGGCTCTGTAAAATCGACGTAAAGGAGTGTATGGCAGTATGTTGAGCTGGAATGGGGCTGGACTCGTGCTGGAAGCCCAAGCCCTCCCACGCGAACACGTTCCTTACGCGTCCGCGTCATTTTTCAAGAAAGGCCATTCACGCGATCGCGTCAACCACGCGACCGCGTCACCCAAAAATTTGGCGAAAAGAGTTTCGAACAGAGAGTTGTGTGAACGCGAGGCTGCACTCGTGCCAATCGCACAAATCAGGCCATGCGATCGCGTGACCCATGCGTCCGCGTCACCTGACCTTATCGCGCACCACGCGACCGTGTCACTCACGCGTCCGCGTCACATGCGGCGCACAGCTTATCCAGATCAGCCAGATATCTTATCTTTTCTTCCCCAATCCTAATTTCTTCTATCTTTTCTTCTTTCTTCTTTCTTTCTTACTTTCTTTCTCTTTATCTTTTTAACTTCTCATCCTTTTTTACTTTTATTTTATTTTATTTAATTTAATTGCTTACCTTCATTCATTGCATTTTAATCTTGTGCATATTTTTATTTTCTTTTCTAAATTTATTATTTCACCATTGGTGTTCAAATGTTCTTATTCAACTTTTATGTCTTTTCTGGTATTATTTTGGTGCTCAGTGACTTGTTTTACACTGTTAGGTAATATTATTTAAGTCAATGCTAATCTTTTATGATATTTGTATTAATTTTGCATTGACATGAATTTATATTATCTTTCCTTCCACACTCTCTTCCCCATTGTTGCAAATTTTTGCACTCTTGATTTGCCATGTACTTCTACTGTTTTCTCACTTGCATGTTATAGCTACCATGTAATTGAGACCCTCATTATTTGGCATTCACCCAACCATATTTTATTTTATCTTTATTTCTGGGTTACTGTTCTTTTTTTTCTCTTCTTTCAGGCTGGCCACCGAAGACGGAAAAAGGGATAAACTTCTAAAAGGGGAGACAAACAAGTCCATCTGCACAATCCTTGATGAAAAGCATCAGTTGGAACAACCCGTCCACTTGCACATCTCAACATGCACCGAGGACGGTGCAATCTTTAAGTGTGGGGAGGTCGATACCGATCTCCATGGGTTAGCTATTTTCTTCTTTCCAACACCAATGGTTTATTTTTCTTGTTAGTTATTGCAATTGCATGTTTTGCATGATTATTTGATTTTGTGCATATTTTACCACTTGGTTGAAGTAATATTTTCTTTTTCAAGAAACCTTTTAAGAGCATTTCACTAATTTGAATAAAATTTAATGTTACACTTGTTTGAAGAAATATTATACTGGAACATGGTTTAGAGCTCGAACACAGAAAACCTGTGAGATTTTCGAGCCTATTTGAATTGGTTGCATTTTACCAACCAATATTTTATTTTTGGTATGTGTTTTTCTCTCTAAAATTGTGATCTTTGTCTTGCTTAATTCTATATTTCCATGGTTTGATGTATGCATGCACTTATATGATTGAGGCCTTTGTTTCACTAATCTTACATACCCATATGGCCTTACCCTTTCAGTATTCTTTGCAAACCAATGTTGAGCCTATTATACCCCTTTGTTCTTTACTTTAGCACATCATTAACTCTAAGCAGAAAATAATAATGTCCTTAATTTGAATCCTTGGTTAGCTTAGACTAGTGAGAGTGCTTATAATTTAAGTGTAGAGAAATTAGCTTTGGAAACATTTGGTTTGAGAATTGAGTATGTTAGAATTTTCTGAAAATGTGAAAGAAATGTTTGGGACATGTTCATGCATTCAATAATTTAATCATATGCATTGAGGAAAATAAAAGAAAAAAATAATAATATAGATATATATAAAAAAAATAAAATAAAATAAAAAGAAGTGAAAAAAAGAAAAGAAAAAGAGCAAATAAGAAAAAGGGGACAAAATGCCCCAAAGTAAATGATGAAAGCAATGCATATGTACTGTACTCAAAATCGGATGCATGAATATGTGGAAAACATGGTTAATGGATAGTTAGATGCGGTATTATGATTACATGGATTGTCTAACCCCATTACAACCCTTAAAAGACCTCTTGATTTGTGTATTTGTGCATTAAATTTTTTTTGATTGGTAGAAGAAAAGCAAGTATTAGAAAGCAAGGTTAGTAGAGAATTGAGAGAATCGAACCTTAAACACTTGAGTGATTAGAGTGTATACACTACAGTGAGGGTTCGATGCTCAATTCCTTGTTCCCTGCTTTCATGAGCTATTTTCTTCTTGCAAATCTATTTGTACTTCATTTTCATGATTTGAATTAGTGAAATCCAGTTCATACTTCTTCTTGAAGGATTTATTTACTTTTAACCAAGTAGGTAGAAATATTTTGCATGTAGTTGCATTCATATAAGATAGGTTGCATTTCATACATTCTACCATTCCTCTTCACTTCTTTTATAGCTTCTCTTGAGCTTAGCATGAGGACATGCTAATGTTTAAGTGTGGGGAGGTTGATAAACCACTATTTCATGGTTTATCTTGTGCTCAATTGAGTGATTTTTATTAACTCTTTACCCACTTATTCATACTATTTGCATAGTTTTACATTTGTCTTCCTAATTATGTGCTTTGATTGAAAACATGCTTCTTTTGACTTATATTTGCAAATATTAATCCTCTCTTATTACCATTAGATGCCTTGATATGTGTGTCAAGTGATTTCAGAGATTACAGGGCAGGAATGGCTCAGAGGATGGAAAGGAAGCATGCAAAAGTGGAAGGGATACAAGAAGTTGGAGAAATTGATAAGCTGTCCAGCCTGACCACTTCGCATTCAAATGGCTATAACTTTAGCTACAAAGGTTCAAACGATGCGGTTTTAGTTGTGTTGAAAAGCTAACGTCTGGGGCTTCGATTTAATATATAATTTCCCATAGTTGCCTCGACGTTAGGCGACGCGAACACGTGAATGACGCGCCCGCATCGTATCTGCGAATTGCAATCCGCGCGAACGCATGGACGACGCCTCTGCGTCACTTTCCCGCGACCTGAATGTAACAAAAACTGCTGGGAGTGATTTCTGGGCTGTGTTTGACCCAGTTTTCAGCCCAGAACACACATATTAGAGACTATAAAGTGGGGGAATGCATCCATTCATAATCATGCTTTCATAATTCATAATTTTTAGTTTTAGATGTAGTTTTTAGAGAGAGAGGTTCTCTCCTCTCTCTTAGGATTTAAGATTTTAGAATTTCTATTAGTTTAGTTCAACTCATCTTCAGTCACAGGTTCAATATTCCTTTTATTTTATATTTCTCTTTTACTTTCAGATGCTTTAATGATTGTATTAGTTATGTTGCCTAATTGGCTTATGAACTCCATGTTAGAATTGATTTCTTTATTTAATATAATTTGAGGTATTTCAGAATTATGATTGCTTTATTTTATTTATATAAATAATTTAGATTTTTCCCTTTTTGGCTTTGGTTGAGTCATTGGAGACGCTTGAGTTATCAAACTCATGGTTGATTGAAAATTGGAATTCTTCCAGAATTAATTCGGGTTCCAATAACTCTAACTTTTCCCAAGGAAAGACTAGGACTTGAGGAATCAGAATTAATTCATCCACTTAACTTACCTTCATAGTTAGAGGTTAACAAAGTGGGAGAAAAATCCAATTCTCATTACAATTGATAAGGATAATCAGGATAGGACTTCCAGTTTTCATACCTTGCCAAGAGTCTATTTTATAGTTATTTATTTTATTCTTATTATCATTCAACATACTACTTCCTTACTTTCAAAACCTCCAATTTACAAGACTCATAACCAATAATAAGAACATACCTCCCTGCGATTCCTTGAGAAGACGACCCGAGGTTTAAATACTCGGTTATCAATTTTAAAATGGGGTTTGTTACTTGTGACACCAGAACTTTTGTAAGAAAGGTTGATTGCTTGGTTTAGTAACTATACTTACAACGAGAGTTTACTATAACCTCTAAACCATCAATCTTCAGTTCTTTCAATGTGTTTAGTGAGAGCTTAGGCTAATCAAAGATACAAATTTCAAGCTCACTTGACCATATACATCCCTACCTTTACCTAGCCCCATTACAACCTATGAATAAGTCCTCATGATGAATGTATGCATGCATTGAATAATTGTTGATTGTTAGATGAAAAAAAAATCTTGAAAAGCATGAGTAGAAGAGAATTGAGTGAATTGACCCTATACACTAGAGCGGATACACTTCTGGTGAGGGTTCGATGCTCAATTCCTTGTTTCCGGCTTTCATGAGCGTTCTCTTGCAAGTCTATTTGGACTTTATTTTGATATTTGAATTGGTAGAGTTTGTGAGTCGTCATATGACCTTTGCCCTGCTTGCTTATATATGTTCTTGGAGATTGATTTACTTTTAACCAAGTAGGTAGAATCATATTGCATTTAGTTGCATGCATGTAGATAGGTTTATATAGTTTCTTTGCATTGAATAAATGTTCATAACCCTTTTCTTGTCCTTCTTTATTCTTAGCATGAGGACATGCTTGGTTTAAGTGTGGGGAGATTTGATAAACCCTAATTTTGTGGTTTATCTTGTGCTTAATTTGGGGGATTTTATCACCTTTTCCCACATTTATTCAATGAAATAGCATGGTTTTGCAATTCTCCCTTGATTTGTGCTTAAATGTGAAAACATGCTTTTTAGGTCTTAAAATAGCTAAATTTAATTCACTTTAATTCCATTCGATGCCTTGATATATTTGTTGAGTAATTTCAGGTTCATAAGGCAAGTATTGGATGGAAGAAGTGAGGAGAAAAGCATGCAAAGTGGGAGAACTCATGAAGAAATGAAGGAACCATAAAGCTGTCAAGCCTGACCTCTTTGCACTCAATCGATCATAACTTGAGCTACAGAGATCCAAATGAAGCGGTTTCAGTTGCATTGGAAAGCTAACATCCGGGGCTTCGAAATGATATAAAATTTGCCATATGTTGCTTCGCGTATACGGGTGCGCACATGCCATGTACGCGCGCGCGCCAATGCTGCCGTGGCTCACTAAAGTGAATTCGCCCCCAGCGATTTCTGAAGTACTTTGGGCCCAACCCAACTCATTTCTGATGCTATTTCATGCAGAATTCAAGCTTGGGTAAGGGGGGAGCAATTGTTTGAAGTGTTAGCATCATGTAGAGTAGTTTCTAGAGAGAGAAGCTCACTCTTCTCTCTAGAATTAGGATTAGAATTTCTTAGATCTAGGTTTAATTCATGTTTTGATTTACTTTTCCTTTACAATTTCTTGTTCCTACTCTTCCTCTCTCTAATTTTGTATTTCATTCTTGTAATTGCTTGCTTTGTTGTTGATGCACTCTTCCTTCTTCTATTTTCTTTTAATGCAATTTATGATTCATGTTCTTTTATTATTGATTTGCCTTATTGTTGTTTAATTCCTTGCAATTGAGTAGTGTAGATTTATATTCCTTGCAATTTTACTATGCTTTCCTTTTATGCCTTCCAAGTATTTGATAAAATGCTTGGTTGGATCTTAGAGTAGAATTTTGTGCTCTTGGCTTGGGAAGGTAACTTAGAAACTCTTGAGTCACTAATGTCCAAGTGATTGACGATTGGGAGCCATTAATGCTAGATCTCACCAATTGATTAGGTGTAGAACTAGGACTTATGGACTTGGATTGATATAGCTCAGTTGACTTTCCTCTACTATTAGTTAGGGGTTAACTTAGTGGGATTGATCCTTGCCAATTCTTATGTTGTGGTTAGTGATTAGGATAGAGATCTTTGACCACCTAACCTTGCCAAGACCTTTTTGTTAGTTTATTTCCCTTGCCATTTATATTTCTTGTCCATCATTTCAAAAACCCCAAAACATACTCCATAACCAATAATTGACCACTTTATTGCAATTCCTTGTGAGAAGACCCGGAGTCTAAATACTTCGGTTAATTTTCATTTGGGGTTTGTACTTGTGACAACTCAAATTTTTTATGTGGGAATTATTTATTGGTTTAGAACTATGCTTACAACGAAGTTCTTATTCCTATAAGAGAAATTCTAGACCACACGACAAAACTCATTATCAATGGGGTAGTACAACTTGTTGTGATCTCCTCTTTGTATCTCCGCTACTACCTCATCAATCACATCACATTTAAGAATGGAATGCTCTTCGGGTAGGTGTCTCATGGCCTCTTCTAAGTTAAACTTGATAGTCTTGTTACCTACCACAAAAGAGTATGTGCCGGTAAAGGCATCCAATTTAAATTTAGAGGACTTTAAGAACGGTCTACTAAGCAACACGGAGGAAGAACTTCTATTATCCGTCTGAGGCATTTCAAGGATATAGAAATCAACCGGAAACACTAAATCCTTGATTGCCACAAGCACATGTTCCGCTGTTCCTACTACGGTGATCACACTCTTATCGGCTAATGCAAACTTTACGGCCGATCTTTTTAATGGAGCCAACTTCAACCTTGCAAATATAGAAAGTGGCATAATACTCACGCAAGCCCCTAAATCATACATACAGTCATGAAATGAAACTCCACCAATTCGACAAGATACTAAACATGGTCCGGGGTCACTACACTTTTTTGAAATAGGCTTCATCAATGAAGAAATGGAACTACCCAATGACAATGTTTCCAGCTCACCAATCCTTTCTTTGTGTGTGCACAAGTCCTTCAAAAACTTAGCATACTTCAGAATTTGTTGAATGGCATCAAGAAGTGGGATGGTTACCTCAACCTTCTTGAATACTTGAAGCATGTTTAAATCAAACTCTGGAGTCTTCTTGGCCTTCTTTACTATGGAAGGGAATGGGATAGGAATATATTCATCTATTATGGCCTTCCTCTTAGGCTCCTTAGGGCTAACTTCTTCTTCCTCTTGCCTTGTGTCTACCTCCTCTTCTTCATGTGGAACTTCAACAACCACTTCTTTTTCATGAATTTCTTCCATGACCCTAGGAGGTATCTCCTCCAATGTAGTCCCCGACCATAGAGTGATGACATTTAGACCGCCCTTTGGGTTTGAAAGGGGCTGAGATGGAAGACTAGAAGAGCTTGAGGCTTGGTTTGTGTTGTTGGAGGTAGGTAAAGACATCCTCGAAAGCATCTCGGTGATGTTGGACAATTGAGCATTTATGTTACCAAATTGAGCCTCATGTTTCTCTATCATAATCCTAAGTTTCTCTTGCTCATGGGGGGGTACACGGTTGGGATCATCACTTTGGTGGGTGGAGGAGGAAGAGGATTGGTTGGATTGTTGTCTGTGATGTGGTGCTTGGTATCTAAGGTAGTTGTTTTGGTTTTGGTAAGGTGCTTGGTATGGTTAGTTGTTGTAATTTTGGTTGGCTTGGTGGTTGTTGTTGTGATATTGGGATGAGGCTTGGTGATTGTTGTGGTAATGAGAGGAGGAGTTATTTCACTTTTGATTTTGATTATTTCCTTGTGTATTATCCCTCCACCCTTGGTTGAAACTATTACTATGAGAGTAATTGTTTTGGTCTTGAGATTGATAGGGTGAACGGTTGTTATAGTTCACATTGGCTACTGCAAGGGTATAGTCCTCTTGAACTTGATGGCATTGATCCGTGTAATGTTCGGTGCTAGAGCACAAACCACATACTCTAGGAGGCCCTTCAAGTTGGGGTGGTGCTTGGACGGCTTGGATGGAGTAAAATGCCTTTTGTTTCTTGTGCATCTCCGTGAGGAGAGTAGTCATATCCCCAAGCACTCTTGTCAAACTTTATTCAGAAAGAGGTGCTTCCACCACACCCTTGAGGGGATTGCTCTTTACCCTTACATGCTGTGTAGCCTCGGCGACATCATTTATCAAGCTCCAAGCTTCCGCTGCTGTCTTATTTTTAGAAAGGAAACCACCGCTAGAAGCGGTGAGCAATCTCTTGTCTTCCGCGCAAAGACCTCCGATAAAGTAACCAAGGAGCAAGTGAGTGTTCAATCCATGGTGTGGACAAGATTCCAAGAGCTTCTTGAATCAAATCCAATACTCATATAGGGTCTCTTGGTCCTTTTGCATTATAGTAGAGATTTCTTTCCGGATATAGTCGGTCTTCTCTGGCAGAAAGAACTTGTCTAAAAATACTCTTCTCAACAAATCCCATTCGGTCACTACCTCATCCGGTTGGGAATAGAACCACTCTTTTGCTTGCCCCTCAAGAGAGAAGGGGAAAGCAAAAAACCATAATGGTAATCTCATCGGCCCCATGCCTTCGAGCCGCAGAACAAGCAACTTGAAAATCTCTCAGATGTCTGATGGAGTCTTGTTCCGGAAGCCCATAATACTTGGGAAGCAAATTAATCAAACTATTCTTCAACTCAAAGTTTGGGTCAAGATTTGGATACCTCGCTTGCAATGGTTGAAGAATAAGATCTGGAGCCCCTTGTTCGTGCAAAGTGATTCTACGTGGCTCCGCCATGAAATTATCACCTGTAGGATGCAAAGATGTATTAGTGGTGCCAACAGAAGAATAGGAAGTAGTAGACTCCAAGTCACTCTCGGTTCCGTTTAGTGGTTTGGAGGGTTCCTCAAGAGAGGCCGAAGCACTATCCGTATAGTCCAACTGCCGCCTAGCTTGCCGAGTGCGTAACAAAGTTCTTTCAATTTCAGGATCAAGCTCGGCTAAGCTAGAGTTCCGTTGAGACCGAGTCATAAAACTTGGGAGTCATAGCTCATGCGTGAAAAGAAATCTAGGCTAAAAACAAAATAGTAGAAGCAAGAAAACTATCTACACTATTCACATATTCACATAACCAATATCAAGGCAAACGTTGCAAACATTCCCCAGCAACGACGCCAAAAATTTGATGCAAGAATTATTGTTGGTATAGAATTTTTCAATAAAATCCTATTTTAAGTATAGTTCTAACCAAAAATAATCCTCAAATCAAATTTTAAAAGATTGGTTGTCACAAATCAACCCCAATAAAAGTAAACTAAATTATTCAAACCTCGAGTCGTCTCACAAGGAATGGGCAAACATGCGCATCAATATTGGTTAGAATTCCGGGGTTGGGAGTCATAAGCAAGAATTTAAACTACTAAACTTAACATGCAAGGAATCTTAGAGTGCAAGTAACTAAATCAAGTAGCCAAAACTAAGTGTGAGTAATTTCAATTTAGCAAAGGAACATATAAGCTATTCATGTTCATTCCAATGGTAATAGAAGAGGATCAAAATAAGGCATTCCACTTATGCATGCCTCCTTTCTCTCTTCTAAGCTATTCTCGCCCTATAAACTCTGAAATCACTCAACAAACATATCACGGCATCAAATGGTAATAGAAGAGGATCAAAATATGGCATTTTTAAGGCAAATGAAGCATGCTTTCAATCATGAAGCGAAATTAGGAAGGGAACACAAAACCATGCAATTTCTATGAATAAGTGTGGAAAATATTGACAAAATCCCCCAAATTAAGCACAAGATAAACCACAAAATTGGGGTTTATCAATACCACCTGGACTGGACTCACCCAAGGGCTATCAGAAATTGGGTATATGATTCCAGTATTCCATAACTTCATTACCTCCTTTTGAACCACCGCTTTTATGGTTGGATTAAGCCTCCTTTGAGGTTGCACCATTGGTCTTGAGTCTTCTTCTAATAGAATTTTGTGCATGCAAATAGCAGGGCTTATACCCTTGATGTCATCAATTGTCCATCCTAAGGCAGTTTTGTGAGTTTTCAACACTTCAAGCAACTTTGCTTCATCTTGCATACTCAAAGAGAAGTTGATAATTACTGGAAGGGTCTCCTCTCCATCAAGAGATGCATATTTGAGATGAGGTGGCAGAGGCTTCAGCTCTAACGTGGGTGCTTCCTCTTTCTTTTCTTCAAGTAGAATTTCGGTCACTTGCTCCTCTTTGACATCTTCATCTTGAATCCCTTGAACTTCTTCTTCTTGAAACTCTTGAGTTCCTCCTTCTTGTTCTCCCTGATGGCTTGTCTCAAGCACTTCCTCCACTAGAGTTTCTATCATCTCCACCCTCTTATGATTTTCTTTCTCAGGGGGGTATTGCATTGCCGTAAAGACATTAATGATCATTTGCTCATTATGTACCTTGAGAACCATTTCACCTTTTTCTACATTTATTATGGCTCTTGCTGTAGCTAAGAAGGGTCATCCCAAGATAATTGAGTTGTGCTCCTCCTCTTCCATATCTAGCATCACAAAATCAGCAGGGAAGATGAACTCTCCATTCTTCACCAATAAGTTTTCCATAACTCCATTAGGTATGTTGAGTGATCTGTCGGCCATTTAAAGTGACATTCTGGTGGGTTTAACTTCCTCTATTGCGAGCTTCTTCATCATAGAAAGTGGCATCAAATTGATGCTTGCACCCAAGCCACAAAGAGCTCTTTCCAATGTTATGTTGCCTAAGGTACATGATATGAGAAAACCCCCTGGGTCCTTGAGTTTTGGTGGGATGCCTCTTTGAATCACAGTACTACACTCCTGGGTCAGGATCATGGTTTCTTTTTCTTTTCAGCTCCTCTTCTTGTTGATGAGTTCCTTGAGGAACTTTGCATAGAGAGGCATTTATTCTAAGGCCTCAGCAAGTGGAAGGTTGATCTCTAGCTTCTTGAAAATCTCTAAGAATTTAGGAAATTATTGGTCTTTGAGCTCCTTGTACAATCTCTGAGGATAGGGTAGTGGAGGGACATATGGCTTCACCTCCTTCCTCTGCTCTTGTGGTTATGCCTCTGAGAGTTGCTTACTCTTCAGTGAAGTTTGTGGTTCTTCATCTTTCTTGGAGTCCTTGTCATTCTTGTCAACCTCTATTTGTTCCTTGTTGGCAACCTTGGTATCATCTCCCAATGTCTTTCCACTCCTGAGTTGTATAGCTTTGCATTCTTCCTTGGGGTTAGGAATGGTGTCACTTGGGAATGTGTTGCTTGGTCTCTCAACAGTCTGCTTAGACAGTTGCTCAATTTGCCTTTCAAGGTTTCTCATAGATGCTTCATAATTTTTTGCTGACCATCTCTTGATTCTTCATGAATTTATCCATCATTATCTCCAAGTTGGAGATTCTTTAGGATTCTTGATATCGCTATGGTTGAGTGTGGGATGTTGATGGTTGATGGAAGTTGGTTGGGGTGTTTGAAGGGTTATTTTATGGGTAGTATGTGGATGTGGAGTTATTGTTTTAGGGTTTTCTATATGGATTGTTGTTAGTAGGGTGGTGGTTTTGATTGCTTGTGTTGTGAAAATTGTTGGGGTTAGAGTTCCTCTGCCATTGGTTCTGGTTTTTTTCCCATCTCAGGTTGGGATGGTTTTTCCATGAGGGATTGTATGTATCCCATTGAAGTCATTTTAGCCAGAACTTGGATTGTGCATGTAGTGGACTTGTTCAGGCTGCTGCTCATTGTTGCACACCTCATAACTTTCTTCATGTTATCCCCAAACAGTTGGAGGTTGACTTGTTGTGCTAACTGCAACCAGTTGCAATCCGTCCATCCTCTTTGACATTATCTCCATCTATTGTTGAAGTTCGCTGGTGCATTAGCTTGTTCTGGGCTAAAATGGCATCCACACCTTCAAACTCATAGACTCCTGTCTTTGGGGCTTCTTCTCTTTTTGAGGAGTAGAAATACTGGTTGTTGGCCACCATATCTATGAGATCATGTGCCTCTTGTGAAGTTTTCATCATTTGAAGGGACCCTCCTAAAAAGTAGTCCAAAGCCTTTCTTGTTTTCATGGATAGACCTTCATAGAAATTATGAAGCTTCACCCATTCACTAAACATGTCTGGAGGGCATCTTCGGATTAGTGCCTTATACCTCTTCCAAGCTTCATATAGTGACTCTCCCTCTAATTTTCTGAATGTTTGCACATCAGTCTTGAGCTTGATGATTCTTTGAGGGGGTAGAACTTGGCTAAGAACTTGCTAACCAAGTCATCCCAATTGGTGATGCTCTCTTTTGGGAATGTTTCCAACCATTGAGTAGCCTTGTCCCCTAAAGAGAAGGGAAACAGTAGCAGCTTGTAGATGTCTGGATGCACCCCATTGGTTTTGATAGTGTCACATATCCTCAAGAAAATAGAGAAATGTTGATTTGGGTCTTCAGAAGCACTTCCTCCATATTGGCAGTTGTTCTAAACCAGAGTAATAAGCTGTGGTTTAAGCTCAAAGTTGTTGGCATTCACATTTAGAGTAAGAATGCTACTCCCACTGTTTCTAGGATCAGGGATGGTATAGGAGGCTAGCACTCTCCTGGAAGGTTGACCATGGTTATTGGCAACCTCCTCAGGTGGATTATGCATGTTGTCCTCCATGACTTGATCAAGATCCTCTTCTGAATCTTCTTCTCTGATCACACCCTTCCCCTCTTGCTTCTCTTCTAAGTCTCAGGAAGGTTCTTTCAGGTTCAGAATCAAAGGAAGTATAAGCACCTCTTTTTCCCCCTGGCATATACAACACAAAACAAACAAAAATGACAAATGAACACTCTATTGCTAGAGTGAATGTTAGAGTTAGTAGACACAATGTGTCAAACAGTTAATATGCTTGAAAGAAAACAAAAGAAAATTGCCTAATCTAGACTATCACCTACTTAGTCACTATCAATCTAAATTAATCCTCGGCAACAGTGCCAAAAACTTGATGACCGGGAATTTGCACAGCACAAATCCCCTTCGGTAAGTTGATGAGCAGATAATTTATACCCTTTTTGGCACTTTTTTACATAGTTTTTAGTATGTTTTAGTTACTTTTTATTATATTTTTATTAGTTTTTATTCAAAAATCACATTTCTGGACTTTACTACGAGTTTGTGTGTTTTTCGGTATTTTCAGGTATTTTCTGACTGAAATTGAGGGACCTGAGCAAAAATCTGATTCAGAGGCTGAAAAAGGACTATAGATGCTGTTGGATTCTGACCCTCCTGCATTTGAAGTGAATTTTCTGGAGCTACAAAAGCCCAAATGGCGCGCTCTCAATCGCTTTGGAAAGTAGACATCTTGGGCTTTTTAGCAATATAAAATAGTTCATACTTTGCCTGAGATTTGATGGCCCAAACTGGCGTCCAAAGCCAGCCTAAAACTTTCTGGCATAAAACGCCAGAACTGGCATAATTCTTGGCGTTAAACGCCCATTTTGGCACCCAGGGTGGCGTTTAACTCCAACTTTGAGCATATACACGTGAAAGCTAGAAAGCTCAGCCCAGACACGCACCAAGTGGGTCCCGAAAGTAGATTTATGCACTATCTGCACTTAGTTACTCATTTTCTGTAAACCTAAGTTACTAGTTTAGTATAAAAACTACTTTTAGAGATTCATTTTGTAACTTATGACATTTTACACTTCATATTGTATCTTCTACGGCATGAGTCTCTAAACCCCATAGGTGGGGGTGAGGAGCTCTGCTGTGTTTCAATGAATTAATGCAATTACTACTATTTTCTATTCAATCACGCTTGATTCTTTTCTAAGATACTCATTCATACTTCAATATAGAGAATATGATGATCTGTGACACTCATCATTATCCTCAACCTATGAACGCATGCCTGACAACCACTCCCGTTCTATCAGAGCTCAACTTAGTCATTGGGCGACAGCTTGAGTGCGTATCTCTTGGGTTTCTAACCCACGGACCGAGTCCGGAGGTTAGAACCTTCGTGGCATAAGCTAGAACCAATTGGCAGCATTCCTGGGATCCAGAAAGTCTAAACCTTGTCTGTGGTATTCCGAGTAGGATCCGGGAAGGGATGACTGTGACGAGCTTCAAACTTACGAATGTTGGGCACAGTGACAGTGTGCAAAAGGATAAGGGTCCTATTTCGACGCTAGTGAGAACCGACAGATGATTAGCCGTGCGGTAGCTGTACATGGTATTTTTCATCCGAGACGAGAAATCCAACAGTTGATTAGCCATGCAGAGATCGTACTTGGTAGTTTTCATCCGAGAGGATCATACAGCTTACCATTGAAGGAAACCATGCGTGTTTGGAGAAGAAGACAGTAGGAAAGCAGAGATTCAGATGACAGAGCATCTCCGGAACCTCAGCCTGTTTCTCATTACTAAATCACAAGTACCATTTATTTCATGTTATTTATTTTCATAAATACAATCACTCTTATCGTTAATCTCCTGACTAAGATTTACAAAATAACCATAGCTTGCTTCAAGCCGACAATCTCCGTGGGATCGACCCTTACTCACGTAAGGTATTACTTGGACGACCCAGTGCACTTGCTGGTTAGTTGTGCGGAGTTGTGAAAAGTGTAATCACAATTTCGTGCACCAAGTTTTTGGCGCCGTTGCCGGGGATTGTTCGAGTTTGGACAACTGACGGTTTATTTTGTTGCTTAGATTAGGAAAAATTTATCTTTTTGGTTTAGAGTCACTAAAATTGAGTCTTCTATTATTGTTTTTGGTTAAAATTTTTAAATCCTTATTTTCTTTTTCTAAATTAATTTCAAAAATTTTTAAAACCAATAACCTCATAATTTAGTCTTCTATTTGAGTTTAGTTTCATGTTTTAAGTTTGAGGTCAATTGCATGATTTTATTTTTCTTTCAATTTTTCGAATTATATGTTCTTAGTTCTTTCTTAATCTTCAAGTTGTTCTTGTTTATTTTCCTTGTTTGATCTTTAGTTTTTCTTGTTTTGTATCTTTTCTTGTTTTTCTTGTGCATTTTCGAATTATTAGTGTCTAATGTATAAAAAGTTTTAAGTTTTGTGTCCTTTGTGTTTTTATCTTCATAAAAATTTCCAAAATTTGTTCTTGGTGTTCATCTTGATATTCAAAGTGTTCTTGATGTTCATCTTGACATTCAAAGTTTTCTTGTTTGCTTTCTTTGTTTTGATCTAAAAATTCTAAGTTTGGTGTCATTTTATTGTTTTTCTCTTTCCTCATTAAATTCAAAAATTTAATAAAATATCTTTTCCTTTTTTTCTCATTATTTTCGAATTCCTTAGGTTGACTTAGTCAAAATTTTTTAAATTTGGTAGTTTCTTATTAGGCAAGTTAAAATTTCAATGTTAAAAATTTATCTTCTTAAATCCTTTTCAAAACTCCCTAACCACTTTCTCTCTCTTCATTTTTTTTCGAAAATCATATCCAAAATTTTTCAAATCCTTTTGATTAATTAATCATTTTAGTATTCTAATTTTTTTTATTTTTTTTCTTTTTTAGTTTTTGAAAATTATATTCTATTTTCTAATTATTTTATTTTATTTTATCGTATTTTCCTTTTTAATTCGGTTTATCCTTAATTAAATAAAATAAAAACAAAAGTATAATTTATTTGCAATTCACATCATCTCCTTTTCTCCATCATGGACCTAAGTGAAAATGAACAGTCCAGAAGGACTCTGGAGTCATATGCTAACCCCACTAATGCTTCCTATGGGAGTAGTATCTATATACCTCTCATTAGAGCTAGCAGTTTTGAGCTAAATCCTCAGCTCATTATCATGGTGCAATAAAATTGCCAGTATTCCGGTCTTCCACATGAAGAACCTAATGAGTTTCTGGCACAGTTCTTACAAATTGCTGACACAGTACGTGATAAGGAAGTAGATCAGGATGTCTACAGATTATTATCGTTTCCATTTGCTGTAAAAGATCAAGCTAAGAGGTGGTTAAACAACCAACCCATAGCAAGCATAAGAACATGGAAACAGTTATCAAACAAATTCCTGAATCAATATTTCCCTCCAAAAAGGATGACATAGCTAAGGCTGGACATCCAAGGCTTTAAACAAAAGGATAATGAATCCCTTTATAATGCCTGGGAGAGGTACAGAGGGATACTAAGAAAATGCCCCTCTGAAATGTTTTCAGAATGGGTGCAGTTAGACATCTTTTACTATGGGCTTACAGAAAAGGCCCAAATATCTCTGGACCACTCAGCTGGTGGATCTATACATATGACAAAGACAATTGAAGAGGCTCAAGAGCTCATTGATACAGTTGCTAGAAATTAATATCTATACTTAAGTAGTGGGTCCTCCATGAAAGAAGAAGCTAAAGCAGTATCCACTGAATTTAGTCCTCAAGAACAAGTTGCTAAACTCAATCAGCAATTGCTTATTATAACAAAACAGTTAGCAGAATTTAAAGAGATGTTGCAAGAAACCAAAGATGCTAATGAGAATATGGAAAAACACTTGAATCAGATAAGACAGCAACTATCTAAACAGATAACAGAAGAATGCCAAGCTGTTCAATTAAGGAGTGGGAAGACATTGAATGTCTCAATTCAAAGTAGCAGAAAGCCAAGAAAAGAACAACTAACAGAAAATGACCAAGCCACTGCTCAAAATCCCTCTAAGGACAGTAAGAGCCCAGAGAGGAATGATTCTGGCGTTTAAAAGCCAGAAAAGGGTGAAGAATTAGCGTTAAATGCCCAAAGGATAGCCAATTCTAGCGTTCAAATGCTAGAAAAGGGTAGCAACCTAGCGTTAAACGCCCAAAAAGCACCCAATTCTGGCATTCAGACGCCAATAAGGGATCAGACACCTGCAAGTGCTGATAACAACCCCCTTAAGCAGGCTTCTCCAACCACTTCTGTAGGAAATAAACCTGCAGCAACTAAGGTTAAAGAATATAAAGCCAAGATGCCTTATCCTCAGAAACTCCGCCAAGCGGAACAGGATAAACAATTTACCCGCTTTACAGACTATCTCAGGACTCTTGAAATAAATATTCCGTTTGCAGAGGCACTTGAGCAAATACCCTCTTATGCTAAGTTCATGCAAGAGATCTTAAGTCATAAGAAGGATTGGAAAGAAACTGAAAAAGTTTTCCTCACTGAAGAATGCAGTGCAGTAATTCTAAAAAGCTTACCAGAAAAGCTTTATGATACCATGCACATTAGAGGGTGCTTGTACCAAGACAGCTCTATGTGATCTTGGGGCAAGTATCAACCTAATACCTGCATCCACTATAAAAAAGCTTGGTTTGACTGATGAAGTTAAACCAACCCGGATATGCCTTCAACTTGCTGATGGCTTCATTAAGATTCCATCAGGCGTAATTGAGGATATGATTGTCAAGGTTGTGCCATTTGCCTTTCCCACTGACTTTGTAGTGCTGGAAATAGAGGAGCACAAGAGTGCAACTCTCATTCTAGGAAGACCATTCCTAGCAACTAGACGAACCCTCATTGACGATCAAAAAGGGGAGATAACCCTGAGAGTTAATGAGGATGAGTTCAAATTGAATGCTGTCAAAGCTATGCAACATCCAGACACTTCAAAAGACTGCATGAGCACTGACACTATTGACTCCCTGGTAGAAGAGGTCAATATAACTGAGAGTCTTGAATCAGAGCTAGAGGACATTTTTAAAGATGTTCAACCTGATATGGAGGAACCAGAGAAAACAGAAGAACCTCTGAAAACTCCTCAGGAAGAGGAGAAGCCTCCTAAACCCGAGCTCAAACCACTACCACCATCCCTGAAATATGCATTTATGGGAGAAGATGACACTTTTCCAGTAATCATAAGCTCTACTTTAGAGCCACAGGAAGAGAAAGCACTAATTCAGCTATGAAGGAGGTAGTGCAGAAAGAGGTCACTAAGTTACTAGAGGTTGGGATTATTTATCTTATTTTTGATAACCCCTGGGTGAGCCCTGTCCAAGTTGTCCCCAAGAAGGGAGGCATGATAGTGGTTTATAATAAAAAGAATGAACTGGTTCCTACAAGAATAGTTACAGGATGGTGTATGTGTATTGACTACAGAAGACTCAATACAGCCACCAGAAAGGATCATTTTCCTTTACCATTCATAGACTAGATACTAGAAAGACTAGCAGGTCTTGAATACTACTGCTTTTTGGATGGCTATTCAGGTTACAACCAAATTACAGTAGATCCTCAAGACCAAGAGAAAATAGCATTCACATGTTCTTTTGGAGTATTTGCCTACAGAAGGATGCCATTTGGTCTGTGCAATGCACCTGCAACCTTTCAGAGGTGCATGCTCTCTATCTTCTCTGATATGGTAGAGAAATTTCTGGAATTCTTCATGGATGACTTTTCAGTATTTGGAGACTCATTTAGCTCCTGTCTTGACCCTCTAGCACTTGTTCTGAAAAGGTGCCAAGTGACTAACCTGGTTTTAAATTGGGAAAATGTCACTTTATAGTGACTGAAGGAATTGTCCTTGGGCACAAAATTTCAAATAAGGGAATAAAGGTGGATCAAGCTAAGGTAGATGTAATTGAAAAATTACCACCACCTACCAATGTTAAGGCAATCAGAAGCTTTCTGGAACATTCAGGATTCTATAGGAGGTTTATAAAGGATTTTTCAAAAATTGTAAAATCTTTGAGCAATCTGCTAGCTGCTGACATGCCATTTATCTTTGACACAGAGTGTCTACAGGCGTTTGAGACTCTGAAAGCCAAGCTGGTCACAGCACCGGTCATTTCTACAGCAGACTGGACATTACCATTCGAACTAATGTGTGATGCCAGTGACCACGCCATTGTTGCAGTATTGGGATAGAGGCATAACAAGCTTCTGCACGTCATTTACTATGCTAGCCGTGTTTTGAATGACGCACAGAAGAATTACACAACCACAAAGGAGTTGCATGCAATGGTTTATGCCATTGACAAGTTAAGATCTTATTTAGTGGGATCAAAAGTGATTGTGTACACTGACCATGCTGCTCTGAAATATCTCCTCACAAAGCAGGATTCAAAACCTAGACTCATAAGATGGGTGTTACTTTTGTAAGAGTTTTATATAGAAATAAGAGACAGAAAAGGGACAGAGAACCAGGTAGCAGATCACCTGTCCCGGATAGAACCAGTAGCAGGGGCGTCCCTCCCTCCTACTGAGATCTCTGAAACCTTTCCGGATGAGCAACTCTTTGCCATTCAAGAATTACCATGGTTTGTAGACATTGCAAACTATAAAGCTATGAGATTCATACCCAAAGAGTACAGTAAACAACAAATGAAAAAGTTGATTTCTGATGCAAAGTACTACTTGTGGGATGAACCATATCTCTTTAAGAGGTGTGCAGACGGAGTAATCCGCAGATGTGTGCCTAGAGAAGAGGCACAAAAGATCCTATGCAATTGCCATGGATCACAATATGGAGGACACTTTGGAGGTGAGCGAACAGCCACAAAGGTTCTCTAATGTGGCTTCTACTGGCGTACTTTCTATAGAGACTCCCGAGAGTTTGTACATAACTGTGACAGTTGCCAGAGAGCTGGTAATCTACCTCACGGTTATGCCATGCCTCAGCAAGGGATCCTAGAGATTGAGTTGTTTGATGTATGAGGTATTGACTTCATGGGACCTTTTCCACAATCACATTCAAACACTTATATTCTGGTGGCTGTAGACTATGTATCTAAATGGGTAGAGGCGATTGCAATACCCACTAATGATACTAAGACAGTGATGAAGTTCCTCCAGAAGCATATCTTCAGCAGATTCGGTGTCCCTAGGATACTGATCAGTGATGGAGGCACTCATTTCTGTAATAAACAGCTTGACTCTGCTCTGGTCCGATATGGAATTAACCATAAAGTGGCAACTCCATATCATCCACAGATAAATGGCCAGGCTAAAGTCTCGATAGAGAACTAAAATGAATCCTGGAAAGGACTGTAGGTACTCGTAGAAGGGAGTGGGCAAGAAGTCTGGATGATGCTCTGTGGGCATACAGAACAGCATTCAAGACTCCTATAGGGACCTCTCCATACCAGCTTGTGTATGGAAAAGCCTGTCATCTGCCAGTGGAATTGGAACACAAGGCCTATTGGGAAACCAGGTTCCTAAACCTTGATGCTAAGATAGCTGGAGAGAAAAGATTACTCCTGTTGAATGAGCTGGAGGAGTTCAGACTCAATGCTTTCGAAAATGCTAAAATTTATAAAGAGAAAGCAAAAAGATGGCATGACAAAAGGCTATCATCTAGAGTCTTTGAGACAGGACAGAAGGTCTTACTGTTTAACTCTAGGCTCAGATTATTTCCTGGGAAATTGAAATCCCGATGGAGGGGACCATATGTGATCACAAGTGTGTCACCATATGGTTATGTAGAGCTTCAAGATATTGATTCTGACAAAAAGTTCATTGTTAATGGACAGAGAATCAAACACTATCTTGAAGGCAATGTTGAGCAAGAATGCTCAAAGCTGAGACTAAATTAAAAGCTCAGTAAAGTCCAGCTAAAGACAGTAAAGAAGCGCTTGCTGGGAGGCAACCCAGCCATTATCAATAATTAGATGTTTATAACAGTTATATAAGTCTATTTAATTTTTTTATTCATGTTAGTTAATATATTTCAGTAAATAAGTCAGGAAAATGGAGGTTCAAGATATAAAGCAGAGAAATCACAGAGAAAAGAAGCTCACTGGCATCAAAAAGCCAGTAAAGAGGCAATTTGGGCGTTAAACGCCAGAATGGCTACCATTCTGGAAGTTTAACGCCATTAAAGGTATCATTCTGGGTGTTAAACGCCAGAATGGACAATATTCTGGGCGTTTAGAAAAACGCCCAGTAAAGAAGGATTTCTGGCGTTAAACACCCAAAATGGCCACCAGATGGGCGTTAAACACCAGAATAGGTATCATTCTGGGCGTTTAACGCCATAATAGCTAGGGGAGAGGTAATTTCGTTTTCAATTCAAATTTTTTCAAATTTTCATGTTTTAATTCAAAATTTTCTGCATCTAAACATTACAAACATTCATTTTTTAATTTCCATTAACAAAAATTCATAACCTTATAATTTCTTTTAATTCTCTTTCAATTCGTTTCAATTCTCTTTCAAAATCTCATTCATCTTTCCAATTTCTTTTCAAATTTTTTTAACTCATTCATATTATCTTTTATTTCCTAGAAGCATAAACAAAAATTCAGATTTAACTTCCTCATATCTTTTTCCTATCTTTTAAATTTTTGAAAAGAATCTCATCTTTTTCATATCATGTTTATCTTTTATCAATCATATCTTTCAATCATATCTTTTTTTTCTAAAATTTTGAACCCATTCCCTCCCTCCCCTTTATTTATACATTCGGCCATCCCCTTTACTCCATCATTCGAATATTTCTCTCCATCTATTCATCTTCTTTCTTTTTATTTTACTTGAGGGCAAGCAAAGTACTAAGTTTGGTGTAGTCTCCGTGATCCCTGAGCCAAAACAAACGAAGCTCATGGCTCCCAAAGGAAAACAAACCACTTCAAGAGGCAAGAAAGAAGGCAACCCAAAGCCACTTTGGATGCAGGAGAATTTCTGCACCAAAGAACATGCAGACCATTACCTCAAAATTGTGTGCAGAAGATCAGCGATCCCAGAAGTTAGATTTAATCTGAAAGAAGATGAATACCCGGAGATCCAAGAGCAGATTCAAAACAGGGGCTGGGAAGTCCTGGCTAATCCTGAGATACATGTTGGAAGAAACATGGTCCAGGAATTCTATGCAAATCTGTGGATGACAGAGAAGCAAAAATTAGAAGGAACTGCTTTCTACACCTTTCGGACAATGGTCAGAGGGAAGATTATTTACTTCCACCTTAATAAAGTGAGAGAAGTTCTTAAACTTCCTCAACTACAAGATGATCCAGAGTCCTTTAATAGGAGAATGGCCAAGGATAAAAGGCTGGATCAAGTTCTAGAGGACATATGCCTTCCTGGAACCAAGTGGATTACCAATTCAAAAGGTGTCCCAAACCAGTTAAAGAGAGGACATCTTAAACCAGTTGCCAGAGGTTGGCTGGATTTTATTGGGCGTTCTATACTCCCAACTAACAACCGATCTGAAGTCACTATCAAGAGGGCAGTGATGATTCACTGTATTATGCTAGGGAAGGAGGTAGAGATTGATCAGTTGATCCCTATTGAAATTTACATGTTTGCAAACAAGGAATCCACTGAGGCCAAATTGGCCTATCTAAGCTTGATTAGTCTGCTATGCAAAGATGCGGGGGTACATATGGGTGTGGATGAATATATCACAGTTGAACGTCCAATCACCAAAAAAGTGATGGATGGACCTCAAATTCAAGATAACCTCATCAAGAGGGGGCGCATGAGCTCCTCCCAGAAATTTCTCAATTGACTATTGGGCCCGTTTAGAAGCATCTGTCACCAAGCTTTAGGAAGCTGTGAATCAGCTCAAAGAAGAACAGCAGAATCAAAACAGCATGCTCTGCAAAATGCTCATAGAACAAGAGAAACAAGGGCGTGAAATACAGGAGCTGAAGCGTCAGAAGCTATCCCTTGAAGAGTTGGACGTCCCACAAATTGAAGGAGCACCTACCCCTCAAAATCAAGGATGTTGAGTCCTAACTCTGTGATAACTTTTATTATTAGGAACCTATTTTAAGAGTTACATAAGCATTAGTATTAGAGTCATTTATTTTCATGTCTTTAATTTCCTTTCTTTATTATTATTTGTCTGCTTTTATATTTATTTTATGTCTTATTTTTATTTCATGATCAATAAAGTTTAGAGTCTATGTCTTAAAGCTATGAATGATTTCATGAATCCCTCACCTTTCTTAAAGGAAAAATGTTTTTATTTGCAAAAGAACAAGAAGTGCATAATTTCGAAATTTATCTTGAAATTAGTCTAATTATTTTGATGTGGTGGCAATACTTTTTGTTTTCTGAATGAATGCTTGAACAGTGCATGTTTTTATAGTGAAGTTTATGAATGTTAAAATTGTTGGCTCTTAAAAGAATAATGAAAGAAGGGAAATGTTATTGATAATCTAAAAAAGCATAAAATTGATTCTTGAAGAAAGAAAAAGCAGTGAAAAACACAAAGCTTGCGAAAAAAATGAATATATATATATATATAAAGAAAAAGAAAAAGCAAGCAGAAAAAGTCAGTAACCCTTTAAACTAAAAGGCAAGGGTAAAGAGGATCCAAGGCTTTGAGCATTAATGGATAGGAGGGTCCAAAGGAATAAAATCCTGGCCTAAGCGGCTAAATCAAGCTGTCCCTAACCATGTGCTTGTGGCATGAAGGTCCAAGTGAAAAGCTTGAGACTGAGTGGTTAAAGTCATGGTCCAAAGCAAAAGAGTGTGCTTAAGAGCTCTGGGCACCTCTAACTTGGGACTCTAGCAAAGCTAAGTCACAATCTGAAGAGGTTCACCCAGTCATGTGTCTGTGGCATTTATGTATCCGTTGGTAATACTGGAAAACAAAATGCTTAGGGTCACGGCCAAGACTCATAAAGTAGCTGTGTTCAAGAATCAACATATTGAACTAGGAGAATCAATAACACTATCTGAATTCTGAGTTCCTATGGATGCCAATCATTCTGAACTTCAAAGGATAAAGTGAAATACCAAAACTATTCAGAAGCAAAAAGGCTACTAGTCCCGCTCATCTAATTGGAACTAAGCTTCATTGATATTTTGGAATTTATTATATATTCTCTTCTTTTCATCCTATTTTTTTTTTAGTTGCTTGGGGACAAGTAACAATTTAAGTTTGGAGTTGTGATGAGCGGATAATTTATACCCTTTTTGGCACTGTTTTACATAGTTTTTAGTATGATTTAGTTACTTTTTATTATATTTTTTTAGTTTTTATTCAAAAATCATATTTCTAGACTTTACTATGAGTTTGTGTGTTTTTATGTAATTTCAGGTATTTTCTGACTGAAATTGAGGGACCTGAGCAAAAATCTGATTCAGAGGCTGAAAAAGAACTGCAGATGCTGTTGGATTCTGACCCTCCTGCACTCGAAGTGGATTTTCTAGAGCTACAGATACCCAATTGGCGCGATCTTAATTGAGTTGGAAAGTAGACATTTTGGGCTTTCCAGAAATATATAATAGTCTATACTTTGCTTGAGATTTGATGGTCCAAACTGGCGTCCAAAGCTAGCCTAAAACCTTCTGGCGTAAAACGCCTGAACTGGCATAATTCTTGGCGTTAAACGCCCATTTTGGCATCCAGGGTGGCGTTTAACTCCAACTTTGGGCATATGCACATGAAAGCTTGAAAGCTCAGCCCAGACACGCACCAAGTGGGTCCTAGAAGTAGATTTCTGTACTATCTATACTTAGTTACTCATTTTCTGTAAACCTAAGTTACTAGTTTAGTATAAAAACTACTTTTAGAGATTCATTTTGTAACTTATGACATTTTACACTTCATATTGTATCTTCTACGGCATGAGTCTCTAAACCCCATAGGTGGGGGTGAGGAGCTCTGCTGTGTTTCAATGGATTAATGCAATTACTACTGTTTTCTATTGAATCACGCTTGATTCTATTCTAACATACTCATTCATACTACAATATAGAGAAAATAATGATCTGTGACACTCATCATTATCCTCAACCTATGAACGCGTGCCTGACAACTACTCCCGTTCTTTCTGACCTCAACTTAGTTATTGGGTGATAGCTTAAGTGCGTATCTCTTGGGTTTCTAACCCACGGACCGAGTCCCGAGGTTAGAACCTTCGTGGTATAAGCTAGAACCAATTGGCAGCATTCTTGGGATCCGGAAAGTCTAAACCTTGTCTGTGGTATTCCGAGTAGGATCCGAGAAGGGATGACTGTGACGAGCTTCAAACTCACGAATGTTGGGCGTAGTGACAGTGTGCAAAAGGATAAGGGTCCTATTCCGACGCTAGTGAGAACCGATAGATGATTAGCCGTGCGGTAGCTGTACATGGTATTTTTCATCCAATACGAGAAATCCGATAGTTGATTAGCCGTGCAGAGATCGTACCTGATAGTTTTCATCCGAGAGGATCATACAACTTGCCATTGAAGGAAACCATGCATGTTTGGAGAAGAAGACAGTAGGAAAGCAGAGATTCAGATGACAGAGCATTTCCAGAACCTCAGCCTATTTCTCATTACTGAATCACAAGTACCATTTATTTCATGTTATTTATTTTCATAAATACAATCACTCTTATCGTTAATCTCCTGACTAAGATTTACAAAATAACCATAGCTTGCTTCAAGCCGACAATCTCCGTGGGATCGACCCTTATTCACGTAAGGTATTACTTGGACGACCCAGTGCACTTGCTGGTTAGTTGTGCAGAGTTGTGAAAAGTGTAATCACAATTTCGTACACCACAAGTGTACCGAATCGTCAGGTAATAACTCACAAGAGTGAGGTCGATCCCACAGGGATTGATGGATTGAGCAACTTTAGTGAGGAGAATTGTCTAGTCAAGCTAATATTTAAAAGAGTTTGGTCAAATTTAATGAGCAAAAAATAGATCCACAATGAAAATAGAACAACAGGATGTAGAGTACTGAAATTTTAAGTGTTGAAAGGTAAAGGACAGAAACTTAAATGGCAGAAATGTAAAGGACTGAAACTTAAAGGACAAGAAACTTAAATGAGCTTAGGCTTAAATTACAAGAAAGTAAAAGGCAAGAATGTAAATAGCAATGGAAAGTAAATTGCATGAAATGTAAAGGGCTTTGGGTGCTGGAAATTAAAAGGAAGCAATAAATTCAAGGCAATTAAAGTGAATACAAGGAAATCAAAGTGAAGAAAATCAAAGAGAAAGATTCATTAGGGATTGGAAAAATCATAATCCATCATGAATCAATGGGTCTCAACTTCATTCTCAATCATATGAAGTAGATCTATGGCGGATTGGAATTAATTGAGTCCTAATTTCTTGGCAACCCAATTTTTCTAATCACAATCAATTTTCCAATTCCTTAATCCAATTGTCATGAGAAGAGGTTAAGTGCATATCTCTTATCCATGAGCCACACAAACTCTCAAGATCTCAATTCCTCCTGAATGGTGTTGATCAAGAGAGTTGTGAGAGATAGAGCTTCAATCTAATTTCCATGATTCCCCTTCTGAGGCTCACATAGAAATTCATGGATCTAAAACCCCCTTCCGGAGTGAATTGATCAAAATGAAAATAGAAGTTATCTCTTAGCTACAACAAGCAAATTGAGAAGAAGAAGAATTTCATTCAATCATGTGAATTACAATAGAGCTCCTCCCCCTAATTATGTGGGGTTTAGTTCATCATTGCTCAACAAAATCCAAAAGAAAAGAAAAGTACATGAAAGTAAAAGGAAAGTACAAAGAAAATGATTCAGGGTTTCCCAATTAGAGTCCCTGCTTCCCAGCCTCCTTTCTAACTTCAAAATCTATCCTATTTATACACTTTCCAAATCAATCTTCAAGTCTTTGGATGTGGGCTTTGGCCTTAGTTGAAGCAAGTAAGGAGTGGCTCTTTCCGACGTTGACATAAGCGTTAGCTCACTAACGTTCATGAGCTTGCATGGGTGCCATTGAAACTGGAATTGGCCTTGGTGTTAGTCACCAACGTTAGTGCACAAACGGTGGCTAACGTTCCCTTTAAAATCCTTTAGGAATGTTGCCACTGGCGTTGGTCACCAACGTTGGTGCACCAACGTTCTCTTGTTGTGCATACACATCATACCTTGTGCGTGCGCACACTTGCAAGTTTTCCTTTTGTGCGTGCACACAAGGCCTCATGCGTACGCACACTAGCAATTTTTCCAGCTCCAACTTGAGAATCTATCGAAGACATTGGTGTGCTAACTTGAAGTAATGTTGGCACACCAATGTTGGTACCAAATTTTTCTAGTGACGTTGGTGAGCCAACTTTGGGCCACCAACGTTACTCCTCATGCTAGGCAACGTTGATAGGCAATGTTGGTGAGCCAACTTTGACCACCAACGTTGCTTCCCTTCCTTTTGAGCCTCATTGATGGGCAACGTTGGTGAGCCAACTTTGGCCACTGATAGGAAGAATCGTGCCAATTACGAAATTTTAGCAAAACAAGAATTACTTCGTTGGTAGCATAGTCCGAACGAACAAATAATCCTCCCAATCAAATTTTAATATTTGTAATTCAAATCAACTAAGAGTAATCAAATCTCAGGTCGTTTTCCCTAGGAACTAATGCCTAAGAGTGCAAAATTTTGGTTGCAAGAACAATGGGGGTTTTCAATAATAGAAGAAACAATAAAGAGATAAAAGAACAAGACAAAATTGCAATTACTAAAGTAATGAAGGAATGAAAGAACTATGTATGTAATATAAACAAGTAATGCTATAAAGTGGTGGAAAACGTGGTTCAAAACATAAATGGAACCTTGACTTGGGATGAGTTATGGAATCCTTTCCTTGCCATAACCACAATTATGATAATTATAATGGATTAATCTCACTAAGTCAACCCTTAACATCGAAGGATAAGTTAAGTGAGCATAATTGTTATTAATCCACAAATCCTAGCTAACTTAATAAGGCCCAGTTTGGGTAAACAACTTAATTTACTTTTGAAGAAATAGCTTAAACAATAAATGCTTATATTAAAAGTAGCTTATAAAGAAGTTATTTTGTGTTTGGTTTTTTAGTTCTAAAAGTACTTATTTTAAGTGAAAAGTGATAAAAAGCTTTTTATTATGAGAGAAGTCATTTTTTTAACTTCTCCTTAAGCACCAAAATAGCTTTTTAGAAAGTTACAATTTTATTTTAAAAATTGTACCAAACATTAATACTACACCTTTTCATAAGTTAAAAGTTAAAAAAAGTCACTTATGAACCTATCCAAACGGGCCCTAATTACCTTAGTAAGAAGCTAGCATTAGTGGGAACAATAAAAACTAATAATCCAAGAATTATCACTAAATATTGGACATTATGGCTCTAGTAATCCATATACTCATTTTCTCCAAGCCAGGGGGTGGAAATCTACCCCCATAATCAAAATTGGTATTTCATCAAACACATAGAGGGCATAATCATAAAACATGACAAAATTGGGAAAATGATAAAAACTATGAACCACAAAAGAACAACAATGGTAATTCAATAAACATATGAAAACCATGAAACATCAAATTCATTAACCAAAACTCAAAATTTTAAACTATGTATATATTAACAAAAGAAATTGAAATAGGAGTAAGTGTAGAGCAAGTAATGTGATAAAATGGAAAATAAAGAAAATACTTACAATGAAATTGCTATAATCCAAAACCAAAACTTGAAGTATAAAATGCTACAAACCCTAATTAAGAACCCTAAGAGAGAATTTTGTATACTACACTACTCCTACTCCTACTATGTGTTTTCCTATCTAAAATTGAGCTCTCTTTGTTATGTGTTGTTGCTCCTTCATATAGCCTTTGATTTCAGCATCCAAGCCATCAGAAATGGGCCAAAAGAGCCCCAAAATCGCGAGCCATGTGACTTTTAAATGAAGTAACGCACTGGTACCTGTGCGTACGCACACATGCTGAAATTTCCTCTTGTGCGTACGCATAGGGAGTTGTGCGTACGCACACATGGCTGTGTGCTTTTCCTTTATTTTCTTCATATGTTCTCCCTTTGTACATGCTTCTTTCCACTTTTGCCTTGCCAAACTTGCCTTTAGGACCTAAAATCACTCAACAAACATGTCATGGCATCAAATGGCATAAAAGTGGGATTAAAATTGATTAAATTAAGCACAAAAGAGCATGTTTTCATAATTAGGCTCAATTAAGGGAGAGAACACAAAAGTATGCTATTTGGATGAATAAATGTGGGTTTAAGTGATGAAATCCATTCAAATCAAACCAAAAATTATCGTCAAATATGGATTCATCAATTTCCCCACACTTAAACAATAGTATGTCCTCATGCTAATAATCACAATCAAAGGAGAAGGGTAAAAGGGTAAGCAAATTATTCAATGCATCTACCTATATACATGCAACTATGCAACATACTATCTATAACTATCTATCTATCTATAATTCCTATTGATTTAGTGAAGACAAACAATCAAATCTCCAAGCAAGTAGATGAACATATAAGGCTTAAGCAAAGAAATAATCTAATGCAATCCAAATCTAAAGAATTGATTCAACTCATCAAAATAAAGCAACTTACAAGAATACATGATAAGAGGTGTGGAGACATAGAATTGAGTGATCAAATCCTCAGTAGATGTGTATACACTCTCATCACTTGGTGTTTAGGGTCAATTCACTCAAATCTTCTCTAATCATGCTTTCAAGGAATTACTTTTCGTCTAACAATCAACAAGTATTTGATGTATGTATGCAAGTATCATGAGGTTTTTAGAAGGTTGTAATAGGGTTGCGGTAAGGGTAAGATGAATATATGGCTAAATGGACTAAAAGATTGAATCTTTGATTAACTTAAGTATCCAACTCAACCTATATCAATCAAATCATAAAAATATATTCTAGCCACCCATTACTTCTTTTCACACACATTCATGCCTTAGTTTCTATTCAAAACACATATGCATTTCTTATTCATTTTTTTTTCTTTTTCTTTGGGATAACTTTTGTCCCATCTTATTACTATATTTTTTTCTTTCATTTCATTTTTTTCTTTTCTATTTAGTTTTCTTTTTCTATGACAAATTCATATGGTTAAAGCAAATTGATACATGAATGTGCATCCATTTTTCCAAATTTTTCAATAATTACCCAAAATAAAATTTTTTTCTACCAATGCTTCCCAAAATTTCCCCCACACTTAAATGACACACACTCCTCAACCTAAACTAATCAAAGATGCAATTCAAGGTAATTCATGGTTTTTCGCTTAGGGTTGTGATGTGCTAACAATTAGAACAAAGGGGATTAAAAAGTTCAAAAGGGGTTAACAAAAGTAGATGCAAGGGTAACTCTATATGGGTGAGTGAGTTTAATTCAAAGATGGCCTCAATCATGCTAAATGCATTGAAGACATCAAATATTTGACATAAAGAATCAAGCAAAACCAAGATCACAATCATAGAAGGAGCATAGCACACACTGAACAAAAATTGTGGTTATAATGTGTAACCACTCATTAAAGCTCAAAGATTCACAAGGTATTTTGTTCTATCTCTCTTCTATGTTCCACAAAATTTCATTCAAGCAAGTTTAAAAACAATTTTCCAAATCAATTCAATAGAACGCCCTAAAAACAAAATTCTTGGAAATCTTTGTTGTTTTTCACCAAAATTATTTCCTATATGTATGTATGATGTGATGGATGCAATTTCAAAAATTTCCTAGTTCTCTTCCTAATTTTCAACATCGCAAAAATTAACATGAACAATTAGGACCAAAATTGAACTAGGTGTTATGATATTTATATCATCCAATCACAACTTCTCTTTATAAAATATATACTAAGAAAAGGATGCAAAAATGCAACATGCAATAGCTAGCAATAAACTATGCATAAGCTAAGATATATATACTAGAAGAAAATGGAATGCAACAGCTAAAAAAAAAACACTCTAAATATCTACAAGAAACATAATAAAAAGAAACAAAAATAAAGTGCAAAGTGTTCAAAAAAGAGAATTTACACCCCAAAATGACGAATCCTCCCCCACACTTAAGCGTTGCAGGGTCCTCCGTGCACGAACACGATTTAGGGAGAATGTCTCTAAGTTCCTCCACCTTCTATTGGCAGATGCAGGGGCTTGGGTTGTGTGGAAACTGCCAAGTCCAATGTAAAACACAAGCAAGCTTAGGCAGTTGCAACAAGAGTGAATTGAATTTAGGAAATATTGGATATTGAAGGTGTGCAAGTGAAAGAGCAAAATTGATATAAAATAGCACAACAAACAATAACCAATGCAATGATGAAAAGAAAATTATTTATTCATCCTTAGGAATAATGAAATAATCACATGGTTAAGGTGTTTGTTATAAAAAGGTGACAAACTTGATAGAATCAAGTTAAGCCAACTCAAACAAATGCAAAGCATTAACAAAGAACAAATACCTTGTTATGTGATTATATTAATTTAAAATCTATAGTGAACAAGCAATTCAATTCAATTCACTAAATTCCATGTGCACTCATAAAAGTTTCACCTAATATGCAACAAAATGTAAATGTGCAAATCCAATTAGGTGCTAGTAATTTAAGGCAAAGTATAAGTGCATTGATGAAATTCAATCAACAAGCAACCCAATCAAACAACAGGCAAACACATATAACTTATTTAATTAGTAAGGTGAAAAATGAAATGCAAAGAAAACTAAGTAAAACAAGTAGAAAAACATGGAAAAAGCAAGGTAGGGGAGGGATGGAGGGGGTGGAAGTGCGTTAGGGCTTAAAGAAAAGCGCAAACAAAATTTGCCCAAAACAGCACTTGTGCGTACGCACAGAAGGTGAAACAGAGGGATGTGCGCTCCCACAAGGTGTGCGAGTTCTCCGAATAGAGAGGGGATTTAGAAATGTGCGTACGCATAGAAGACCTTTTTTTTTGGAAATGGATCATGTGTCCGTGCGCTCACAGGTCTGTGGGCACGCACAAGAGCGAAAAGGGGCAGGGGTTCATGCGCACAGACTGTGCCAACGCTCCCACCAGAGGAGGTGTAAGGGAGTGTGCGTACGCACAGGATGGTGCGCACGCATAGGGTGCGCAAAGAAGGGCTTTGCGTGCGTACGCATAGTGGCGTGCGCACGCATATGACGCAAAACACAGGGGAATGCGTGCGCACAAGGCGTGCAATCGCTCCCAGCAGAGGCTTGGCAAGGTAGTGTGCGTATGCACAGCTGGGTTCATACGCACAATACGCAAAATTTCATTGTTGTGTGCCTACGCACAAGTGTGTGCGCACGCACATGTCCTGTTTTTCCCAAAAAATTTTCTTCAAAACCTAAGATACCCAGATTTAGCTCAACCAAAATTCAACCCCAAAATATTAAAACTTCACAAAAATTAAAGAAAAGACAGACCGATTAAAGCCCAAAAGACAAAACAATACAAACCCAACTGACACCAAACTTAAGAATTCACGCAAGACTCAAACAAAACACAAAGATTAAAGAAAAGAAAGGGTTTTGAAAAATTTTTGAAAAAGAAAAACAACAAACACACGAATTGAAAGAAGACAAATAAAAGATACCTGATCTAAAGAACAAGACAACCGTTAGTTTGTCAAGCTCAAAAATCCCCGACAACGGCGCTAAAAACTTGGTGTGCGAAATTTAAACTCGCACAACTTAACCGGCAAGTGCACCGGGTCATCCAAGTAATACCTCAGGTGAGTGAGGGTCTATCCCACGAGTGTTGTCGGACTGAGCAAGCAGTGATTATCCTACAGATCTTAGTTACGCAAATAGAAAGTTGATTGGTTGTTGTTGAATGCGCATAAAATAAATAAGAAAACAATAAAGAAATAGCGAAGAAACAATAGTGAGAAATCAGTTAAGGGTTTGGAGATGCCTTATCTTTCTGGATTAACTTTTCTTACTGTCTATTCCAATAATGAAAGATTCATTCCATAGCAAGCTGTAAGTGATTAACGCCACGCTAATGGTCATTAATCTCATTTGCTTTACATCAAATGTCACGCTAATGTTCATTCAATCTGAACGAGGATGAAGCTCTGGCAATTCAATCTCTGGTGATCCTACTCAAAATGCCACAAACAAGGTCAGATCTTCCAAATTAGAGAATGAAGCTTTATAATTCTAGCTTATACCACAAAGGCCCTAATCGCCCCAGGCTCGGCTAAACAGATATTCCCATGTCCCCAACAAATGCGTGGATTAGCCGTCTAAGAGATGTATAATCAATCTTGTAGTTCACTGCTATCCTTCTCGAGACTCGCAAGAACTCATGTAGAACAAGGGGTCATACGCTAGTTCTACCCCAGATTCATAAGGATTGAAGAACGAAGATACATCTTAGAATGGAATCAAATATAAATTGGAATAGAAACAGTAATATTATTAATCCATGAGAATCAGTAGAGCTCCTAACCTTAACTTAGGAGGTTTAGTGACTCATGATTTACAAAAAAGAAAGTAATAGAAGAAGATGAGGTAGAAGATCCTAAACATGGGTGATCTTCTCCTATATATACTAATCTAATAATGATGGCTCGTCAATCGGAGCTCCGATTTGAAAGTTACGTGGATTTGAAATTTAGGAGTGAGGGTTAGGTTTCCATGCATGCTCTCCACAAGCCTCAGCCTGGAAATGGAAAAAAAACTGAAGAGAGAACGCTGAATGGAGGCTTTATATAATTGGGCCTTGGGCCCAGTCCTACCATTTTGGCTCGTTGGCCCAATTTTGGGGCAAATCTTTTAAAATTAGTGTAAAAATTAATATTTTAATTAATTCTACCTCATTAAACCATGGAATTCTATTTTCTAATTTTTTAATTAATAATTAATTTATTAACTAATTATTTACTAATTTCACGGGTTTTACATACTACCCTTCTTACAGAAATTTTCGTCCTCGAAAATTCGCTCTTAAATCTTCATATATGCTTCCTCATATTCAACCGACTTCTTACCGTTCATTTTGCCATTTTCCAACATCAATTTTTAACACTCTATTCCCAATTCCAGCCTAAGCTAAACCCGTCTGTTTCATTTTTAGTTTCATATAACTACTTCTCAATGACTATAAATTTCCTTATTCTTTAGGGGTGCCATCTAAATCAAGTTAAATCTCAAATCCTTCCCGCCATCTTGAACACCAAACAATTTCTCAATCTCTTCATCTGAGTCAACCCCGTATAACCTAAACTGCACATTGACACTTTCCATTCTTCGATCCTATGCCAATCTTCAAATCATTCCCATATCCCAAGACTTCTTCCTCACGTACCTACAGTTATAGAGTCACTAAAATCACTGCGCTTCCGCAGCGCCACTCTGATTATAAGCCACTAAGAACTTGATTACCCGTCTACTCCGCCAGAACAATCCTTGAATCTCTTTATCTCTCTAACTAAATGCTATTGACCATTTCTTCAACTGCACGAGTTCTATCCTTGGTTGTCTCCCCCACCTAATTCATCACTGCCTCCATCACGAGTCCTAAGTTACCCGCTCCATCCCTTTCAGTATTAGCTCATACAGTAGCAACCCTAAAATCTGTCGTATCATCTCTCTCACGTTCATGGGATGCCCTTTGGGTCTTGTCCACACCGAACAATCGATATTAAGGTGATCAGTCTTAATATATCAAGTCTAATGCTTCGAATATCCAAAAGTATGGTCATGAACATTTATGCTACATATGTCAAGTAGACATCCTAAATAGCATATGCACACAGCCAAAGTATGCTCAGAAGCATAGTCAGTCCATTTTCCAGGCCCTACGGGAACGAACTACTCTAATACTTTAATGTAACACCCTACCACACAGAGCTTTACATCTAAGATGTAAAATAGAGGTGGCGAGGCACTACAACCTCTAAAAATAAAATCTTATATATAATATAGTTGAAATGAAGATTTATCTAGGAGCCTTTGAAGGAAAGTTAAAACAAAACGTTAAATGGAAAAGCACAACACTCCCGAAGGAGTTAACGCAAATGAAACACGATTAAATTAAACTAAACATGAATATATACAAAAAGATTTCCAAGATACAGATAACAAAGCTTCCGTCTCAGCTCGCGAAGTTAAGGTTGGCCAGAGCATATATATACATATATACAAGATAAAACCCAAAAGGCCCAAAAGATAGTTTACAGAACCTGTTTCTCCAAATCAACCTCTAAGACGGATAAAGCATATTATACATATACAATGGAGATATAAGATTATCTATATATACATCAGAACCAAAATAAAACTCCAAACGCAAAGATCTTCGCTTTCAGAAGCTCCCAGTATGCCTCAGCGAGGTGCCTCGCGTCTTGCATCTGAAAGCCACAAAATATGTATGAGATAAGAATCGGAGGTTCTCATAATGGTAACGGTGCCCACATAACTAACATATAAGGTCTCGAGAAAGCCGAAGGTGATCCTAGAACTCCCGATAGAAGATTTAAACTTAAAGAATTAAAACATAATCCATAAATAATGGTGGTTATCTAAAGATTCCTAAACCTAACCAAAACTTTAACCTAACCCTCCATCATTTACCTTCCTCCAAAACCTCCATCTCCGGTGGAACCACACAGATAAGCAAGCAAACAATGACAAACACAGTTAGAATACAAGTAATACAGATAGCACGTATAACAATTAAGCATATTAGAGTCACATAGGCATTCCCAATTAGATAACAAGCAAGCAATTCAAACATATGCATATGATGCATGCCTTTCCTACTGGCCGTGAGCTCACATATCGGTTACTTTGCCAGAACCCGACTGATGGGCAGATAATTTATACCCTTTTTGGCATTCTTTTTACATAGTTTTTAGTATGATTTAGTTACTTTTTATTATATTTTCATTAGTTTTATTCAAAAATCACATTTCTGGACTTTACTATGAGTTTGTGTGTTTTTCTGTAATTTCAGGTATTTTCTGGTTGAAATTGAGGGACCTGAGCAAAAATCTGATCCAGAGGCTAAAAAAGGACTGCAGATGCTGTTGGATTCTGACCCTTCTACACTCGAAGTGGATTTTCTGGAGCTACAGAAGCTCAATTGGCGCGCTCTCAATTGCGTTCGAAATTAGACATCTTGAGCTTTCAAGAAATATATAACAGTCCATACTTTACCCGAGATTTGATGGCCCAAATTGGCATTAAAAGACAGCCTATAACTTTCTGGCGTAAAACGCCAGAACTGGCATAATTCTTGGCGTTAAACGCCCATTTTGGCACCCAGGGTAGCGTTTAACTCCAACCTTGGGCATATGCACGTGAAAGCTTGAAAGCTCAGCCCAGACATGCACCAAGTGAGTCCCGGAAGTGGATTTCTGCACTATCTGCACTTAGTTACTCATTTTCTGTAAACCTAAGTTACTAGTTTAGTATAAAAACTACTTTTAGAAATTCACTTAACACCTTATGACATTTTACACTTCATATTGTATCTTCTACGGCATGAGTCTCTAAACCCCATAGGTGGGGGTGAGGAGCTCTACTGTGTTTCAATGGATTAATGTAATTACTACTGTTTTCTATTCAATCACGCTTGATTCTATTCTAAGATACTTACTCGTACGTCAACATGGAGAATCTGATGATCTGTGACACTCATCATTATTCTCAATTCTATGAACACGTGCCTGACAATCACTCCCGTTCTATCTGAGCTCAACATAGTCATTGGGCGACAGCTTGAGTGCGTATCTCTTGGGTCTCTGATCCACGGACCGAGTCTGTGAGGTTAGACCCTTCGTGGTAGAGGCTAGAACCAATTGGCAGCATTCCTGGGATCCGAAAAGTCTAAACATTGTCTGTGGTATTCCGAGTAGGATCTGGGAAGGGATGACTGTGACGAGCTTCAAACCTGTGAATGTTGGGCGCAGTGACAGTGTGCAAAAGGACAAGGGTCCTATTCCGACGCTAGTGGGAACCGACAGATGATTATCCGTGCGGTAGCTGTACATGGTATTTTTCATCCGAGACGAGAAATCCAAAAGTTGATTAGCCGTGCAGAGATCGTACCTAGTATTTTTCATCCGAGAGGATCATAAAGCTTGCCATTGAAGGAAGCCATGTGTGTTTGGAGAAGAAGATAGTAGGAAAGCAGAGATTCAAATGACAGAGCATCTCCAGAACCTCAGCCTGTTTCTCATTACTGAATCACAAGTACTATTTATTTCATGTTATTTATTTTTCATAAATACAATCATTCTTATCAATAATCTCCTGAATAAGATTTACAAGATAACCATAGCTTGCTTCAACCCGACAATCTCCGTGAGATCGACCCTTACTCACATAAGGTATTACTTGGACGACCCAGTGCACTTGCTGGTTAGTTGTACGGAGTGGTGAAAAGTGTAATCACAATTTCCCACACCAAGTTTTTGGCGCCGTTGCCAGGAATTGTTCGAGTTTGGACAATTGACAGTTTATTTTGTTGCTTAGATTAGGAAAAATTTATCTTTTTGGTTTAGAGTCACTAAAATTGCGTCTTCTATTATTGTTTTTGGTTAAAATTTCAAAATCCTTTTTTCCTTTTTCTAGATTTATATTCGAAAGTTTCTATATAAATAAATAAAAATCAATAAACTAATAATTGAGTCTTTTGTTTGAGTTTAGTTTTATGTTTTAAGTTTGGTGTCAATTGCATGTTTTTATTTTTCTTTATATTTTTAATTATATGTTCCTAGATCTTTCTTAATCTTCAAGTTGTTCTTCTTTATTTTTCTTGTTTGATCTTTAGTTTTTCTTGTTTTGTGTCTTTCCTTGTATTTCTTGTGCAGTTTCAAATTATTAGTGTCCAAAGTATTAAAATTTTTAAGTTTGGTGTCCTTTGTGTCCTTATTTCCTTAAATATTTTCACAATTTGTTCTTGGTGTTCATCTTGATCTTCAAAGTGTTCTTGGAGTTCATCTTGACATTCAAAGTTTTCTTATTTGTTCTCTTTCTGTTTTAATCTTAAAAATTTTAAGTTTTGTGTCTTTTACTTGTTTTTCTCTCTCCTCATTAATTTCAATTGAATTTTCAAAAATTATATTTAAAAATTCAGATTTTTATTTTAAAATTTTTTATCTTATCTTATCTTAGTTTTAAATTTCAAAATTCAAATCTTTTTCAAAAAATCATATCTTTTTCAAAATCTTATCTTATCTTATTTCAAATTCAAATTTCAAATTTTAATTAAATTCCAAAATTCAAAATTCAAATTTCAAAATTTAAATTTAAAATTTTAAAAATCAAACCTTTTTCAAAATTTAAATATTTTTCAAATTTTTATCTTATATTGTTGACTTTTTCAAAATTCAAAATTCAGAATTTAAAATTCAAATTTCAAATTTAAAATTTCAAATTTCAAAATTTAAAATTTAAAATTCAAAACTTTTTAATTTAAAAACCTATCTTCTCTTAAATTCCTTATCTTCTCTTACCTAACTTATCTTTTCTAATCTCAAATCCCAAAATCAAATCTTTTTCAAATCTTTTCTCTTATTTATTTTCTTACAAGTATCTTTAATTTTAAGACATATCTTTTTCAAAACTTCCTAACCACTTTCTCTCTCTTCAGTTTTCGAAAATCCTCACCCAAAAATTTTCAAATCTTTTTAATTAATTAATTAATTTAGTTTTCTA
Organism: Arachis hypogaea; assembly: GCF_003086295.3. NCBI lineage: Eukaryota > Viridiplantae > Streptophyta > Magnoliopsida > Fabales > Fabaceae > Arachis > Arachis hypogaea. Next base: position 64,691,153 of record NC_092054.1, on the reverse strand, counting down.
ATTTCGTTTATTTCTTTTTCTTTTTTTTATTTATTTTCGAAATTTGCATCATTTTATTTATTTACTTTATTTTTAATTTTGTTAAATTAAAAAAAAAAAGGGAATAAAATTTTTATTCACAATCCACATCATCTCCCTTTCTCCATCATGGACCTAAGTGGAAATGAACAGTCCAGAAGGACTCTGGGGTCATATGCTAACCCCACTACTGCCTCATATGGGAGTAGTATCTATATACCTCCCATCAGAGCCAGCAGTTTTGAGCTAAATCCTCAGCTCATTATCATGGTGCAGCAGAATTGCCAGTATTCCAGTCTTCCACAGGAAGAACCTACTGAGTTTCTAGCACAGTTCTTACAAATTGCTGACACAGTACATGATAAGGAAGTAGATCAGGATGTCTACAGATTGTTACTATTTCCATTTGCTGTAAAAGATCAAGCTAAGAGGTGGTTAAATAACCAACCCACAGCAAGTATAAGAACATGGAAACAGTTATCAAACAAATTTTTAAATCAATATTTCCCTCCAAAAAGGATGACACAGCTAAGGCTAGACATCCAAGGCTTTAAATAAGAGGATAATGAATCTCGTTATAATGCTTGGGGGAGGTACAGAGAGATGCTAAGAAAATGTCCCTCTGAAATATTTTCAGAATGGGTGCAGTTAAACATCTTCTACTATGGGCTTACAGAAAAGGCCCAGATGTCTCTAGACTACTTAGCTGGTAGATCTATACATATGAGAAAGACAATTGAAGAGGCTCAAAAGCTCATTGATACAGTTGCCAGAAATCAGCACCTGTACTCAAGTGGTGAGACCTCCATGAAAGAAGAGGCAGAGGCAGCATCCACTGAACTTAGTCCTCCAGAATAAATTGTTGAACTCAATCAACAACTATTTTCTATAACAAAATAGTTACCAGAATTTAAAGAGATGCTACAGGAAACCAAAGATTCTAACCAGAATATTAAAAAAATAATTGAATCAGTCAAGACAGCAGTTATCTAAACAGATAACAGAAGAATGCCAGGCTGTTCATTTAAGGAGTGGAAAGACATTGAATGTCTCAACTCAAAGCAGCAGGAAGCCAAGAAAGGAACATCTGACAGAGGATGACCAAACCACTGCCCAAAATCCCTCTGAGGACAATAAGAGCCCAGAGAGGAATGATTCTGGCGTTCAAACGCCAGAAAAGGGTGGCAATCTGGCGTTAAACACCCAAAAAGCAACCAATTCTGGCGTTCAAATGCCAATGGGGGATCAGACACCTGCAAGTGATGATAACAACCCCCTTAGGCAGGCTTCTCCAACCACTTCTGTAGAAAATAAACCTGAAGCAACTAAGGTTGAAGAATATAAGGCCAAGATGCCTTATCCTCAGAAACTTCGCCAAGCGGAACAGGATAAACAATTTTCCCACTTTGCAGACTATCTCAGGACTCTTGAAATAAAGATTCTGTTTGCAGAGGCACTTGAGCAAATACCTTCTTATGCTAAGTTCATGAAAGAGATCTTAAGTCATAAGAAGGATTGGAGAGAAACTGAAAAAGTTTTTCTCACTGAAGAATGTAGTGCAGTCATTCTGAAAAGCTTACCAGAGAAGCTTAAAGATCCCGGAAGCTTTATGATACCATGCACATTAGAGGGTGCTTGTACCAAGACAGCTCTATGTGATCTTGGGACAAGTATCAACCTAATACCTGCATCCACTATCAAAAAGCTTGGTTTGACTGATGAGGTTAAACCAACCCAGATATGTCTCCAACTTGCTGATGGCTCCATTAAGATTCTATCAGGCGTAATTGAGGACATGATTGTCAAGGTTGGTCCATTTACCTTTTCCACTGACTTTGTAGTGCTCGAAATAGAGGAGCACAAGAGTGCAACTCTCATTATAGGAAGACCTTTCCTAGCAACTGGACGAACCCTCATTGACGTCCAAAAAGGGGAGATAACCTTGAGAGTCAATGAGGATGAATTTAAGTTGAATACTGTCAAAGCTATGCAGCATCCAGACACATCAAAAGACTGTGTGAGCACTAATATTATTGACTCCTTGGTGGAAGAGGTCAATATGACTGAGAGTCTCGAATCAGAGTTAGAGGACATTTTTAAAGATGTTCAGCCTGATCTGGAGGAACCAGAGAAAACAGAAGAATCTCTAAAAACTCCTCAGGAAGAGGAGAAGCCTCCTAAACCCGAGCTCAAACCACTACCACCATCCCTGAAATATGCATTTTTGGGAGAAGATGACACTTTTCCTGTGATCATCAGCTCTACTTTAGAACCACAGGAAGAGAAAGCATTAATTCAGGTGCTAAGGACACACAAGACAGCTCTTGGGTGGTCCATAAATGATCTTAAGGGCATTAGCCCAGCCAGATGCATGCACAAGATCCTATTGGAGGATGATGCTAAGCCAGTAGTTCAATCACAGTGGCAGCTGAATCCAGCCATGAAGGAGGTGGTGCAGAAAGAGGTCACTAAGCTACTAGAGGCTGGGATTATTTATCCTATTTCTAATAGCCCCTGGGTGAGCCCTGTCCAAGTTGTCCCCAAGAAGGGAGGCATGACAGTGGTTCATAATGAAAAAAATGAACTGGTTCCTACAAGAATAGTTAGAGGGTGGCATATGTGTATTGACTACAAAAGACTCAATACAGCCACCAGAAAGGATCATTTTCCTTTACCATTCATAGACCAGATGCTAGAGAGACTAGCAGGTCATGAGTACTACTGCTTTTTAGATGGCTATTCAGGTTACAACCAAATTGTAGTAGATCCTCAGGACCAAGAGAAAATAGCATTCACATGTCCTTCTAGAGTATTTGCCTACAGAAGCATGCCATTTGGTCTGTGCAATGCACCTGCAGCCTTTCAGAGGTACATGCTCTCTATCTTCTCTGATATGGTAGAGAAATTTCTGGAAGTCTTCATGGATGACTTCTCAGTATTTTGAGACTCATTTAGTTCCTGTCTTAACCATCTAGCACTTGTTCTGAAAAGGTACCAAGAGACTAACCTGGTTTTAAACTGGGAAAAATGTCACTTTATGGTGACTGAAGAAATTGTCCTTGAGCACAAAATTTCAACAAAGGAATAGAGGCGGATCAAGCTAAGGTAGAGGTAATTGAAAGATTACCACCACCTGCCAATATTAAGGCTATCAAAAGCTTTCTGGGGCATGCAGGATTATATAGGAGGTTTATAAAGGATTTTTCAAAAATTGCAAAACCTCTGAGCAATCTGCTAACTGCTGACACGCTATTTATCTTTGACACAGAGTGTCTGCAGGTATTTGAGACTCTGAAATCTAAGCTGGTCACAGCACCAGTCATTTCTGCACCAGACTGGACATTACCATTTGAACTAATGTGTGACGCCAGTGACCATGCCATTGGTGCAGTATTTGGACAGAGGCATGAGAAGCTTCTGCATGTCATTTATTATGCTAGCCGTGTTTTAAATGATGCGCAGAAGAATTACACAACCACAGAAAAGGAGTTGCTTGCAGTGGTTTATGCCATTGACAAGTTCAGGTCTTATTTAGTAGGATCAAAAGTGATTGTGTACATTGACTATGCTGCTCTAAAATATCTCCTCACAAAGCAGGATTCAAAACCCAGACTCATAAGATGGGTATTGCTTCTGCAAGAGTTTGATATAGAGATAATAGACAGAAAAGGGACAGAGAACCAAGTAGTAGATCACCTGTCCCGGATAGAACCAGTAGCAGGAGCGTCCCTCCCTCCTACTGAGATCTCTGAAACCTTTCCGGATGAGCAACTCTTTGCCATTCAGGAAGTACCATAGTTTGCAGACATTGCAAACTATAAAGCTGTGAGAGTTATACCCAAGGAGTACAGTAAGCAGCAAACAAAAAAATTGGTTACTGATGCAAAGTACTACTTGTGGGATGAACCATATCTCTTTAAGAGGTGTGCAGACAGAATGATCCGCAAATGTGTGCCTAAAGAAGAGGCACAGAAGATCCTATGGCATTGCCATGGATCACAATATGGAGGACACTTTGGAGGTGAGCGAACAGCCACAAAAGTTCTCCAATGTGGTTTCTACTGGCCTACTCTCTATAGAGACTCCCGAGCGTTTGTACGTAACTGTGACAGTTGTTAGAGAGCTGGTAATCTGCCTCACGGTTATGCCATGCCTCAACAAGGGATCCTAGAGATTGAGTTGTTTGATGTATGGGGTATTGACTTCATGGGACCTTTCCCACCATCATATTCAAACACTTATATTCCAGTGGCAGTAGACTATATATCTAAATGAGTAGAGGCAATTGCAACACCCACTAATGATACTAAGACAGTAATGAAGTTCCTCCAGAAGTATATCTTCAGCAGGTTCGGTGTCCTTAAGATACTGATCAGTGATGGAGGAACTCATTTTTGCAATAAATAGCTTGACTCTGCTTTGGTCCGATATGGAATTAACCATAAAGTGGCAACTCCATATCATCCATAGAAATATGGGCTGGCTGAAGTTTCGAATAGAGAACTAAAACGAATCCTAGAATGGACTGTAAGTACCCATAGAAGGGATTGGGCAAGAAGTATGAATGATGCTCTGTGGGCATACAGAACTGCATTCAAGACTCCTATAGGGACTTCTCCATACCAGCTTGTGTATAGAAAAGCCTGTCATCTGCCAGTGGAACTGGAACACAAGGCCTACTAGGCAACTAAGTTCCTAAACCTTGATGCTAAGGTAGCTGGAGAGAAAAGATTACTCCAGTTGAATGAGCTGGAGGAGTTCAGACTCAATGCTTTCGAAAATGCTAAACTTTACAAGGAGAAAGCAAAAAGGTGGCATGACAGAAGGCTATCATCTAGAGCCTTTGAGCCAGGATAGAAGGTTCTGCTGTTTAACTCTAGGCTCAGATTATTCCCTAGAAAATTGAAATCCCGGTGGAAAGGACCATATGTGATTACAAGTGTGTAACCATATGGATATGTAGAGCTTCAGGATATTGACTTAGACAAAAAGTTCATTGTTAATGGACAAAGAGTCAAACATTATCTTGAAGGCAATATTGAGCAAGAGTGCTCAAAACTGAGACTAAATTAAAAGCTCAATAAAAAGTCCAGCAAAAGACAGTAAAGAAGCGCTTGCTGGGAGGCAACCTAGCCATTATAAAAAATTAGATGTTTATAACAATTATAAGTCTATTTAATTTTATTATTCATGTTAGCTAAAGTATTTCAGTGAATAAGTCAGGGAAATGAAGGTACAGAACATAAAGTAGATGAATCACAGAGAAAAAGGGCTCACTGGCGTTAAAACGCCAGTAAAGAGGCATTTTGGGCGTTAAACGCCAGAATGGCTATCATTCTGGGCATTTAACGCCAGTAAAGGTATCATTCTGGGCATTTAACGCCAGAAATGGCAGCCTTCTAGGCATTCAGAAAAACGCCCAGTAAAGAAGGATTCCTGGCATTTAACGCCAGCCAGGGTATCTGGCTGGGCGTTAAATGCTCAAAGAGGCAGTCAAGTGGGCGTTAAACTCCAGAATTGATAGCATTCTGGGCGTTTAACGCCAGGATGACACAATGGAGGTAGTTTTGTTTCCAATTTGATTTTTTTTTCAATTTTTCATGTTTTAATTCATAATTTTTTGCATCAAATATATTTTAAACATTCTTCTTTCAATTTCTATTTTCAAATATTAATAATCTTTCCAATTCTTTTTAAAATCTTTTTTTCAATTCTTTTCAATTTTTTCTAAAACATTTTTCAAAAATTACATATCTTTTCAAATTCTTTTCAACTCTTTTTAATTCTTCTTGTATACAGTAATAAGTTTTAAAAAAATATTTGCATCATTCTTCTTCTACTCCCTTCTATCTTATTTTGCTCGAGGATGAGCAAACCTTTTAAGTTTGGTGTGGAAAAGCTCAGCTTTTTGCTTTCCATAACCACTAATGGCAGCTAAGGCCGGAGAAACCTCTAGAAAGAGGAAAGGAAAGGCAGTTGCTTCCAACTCTGAGTCATGGAAGATAGAGAGATTCATCTCAAAAGCCCATGACTAGAAAGAGGATAGAGCAAACAAGAGAGCCCACTCATGGACCTCAAACAAGAGCACTCCATTATCCTCCATGAAATTAGAGAGGACCAAAAGGCCATGAGAGAAGAGCAACAAAGGCATGGAAGAGATATTAAGGAGCTGAAGCACTCCATAGGATCTTCAAGAGGAAGAACTAGCCGCCCTTACTAAGGTGGACCCGTTCTTTAATCTCCTTGTTTATTTGCTTTTCTGTTTTCGTTTCTATGCTTTATGTTTTGTCTATGTTTGTGTCTTCATTACATGATCATTAGTGTGTATGTCTTAAAGCTATGAATGTCCATGAATCTTTCACCTTTCTTAAATGAAAAATGTTTTTATTTGCAAAAGAACAAGAAGTACATGAATTTCGAATTTTATCTTGAAAATAGTTTAATTATTTTGATGTGGTGGCAATACTTTTTGTTTTCTAAATGAATGCTTGAACAGTGCATATTTTTTATAGTGAAGTTTATGAATGTTAAAATTGTTGGCTCTTGAAAGAATAATGAAAGAGGAGACATGTTATTGATAATCTGAAAAATCATAAAATTGATTCTTGAAGCAAGAAAAAGCAGTGAAAAACACAAAGCTTGCCAAAAAAAAGGGTGAAAAAAGAAAGAAAAAGAAAAAGCAAGCAGAAAAAGCCAGTAACCCTTTAAACTAAAAGGCAAGGGTAAAAAGGATCTAAGACTTTGAGCATTAATGGATAGGAGGGCCCAAAGGAATAAAATCCTGGCCTAAGCGGCTAAACCAAGCTGTCCTTTACCTTGTGCTTGTGGCATGAAGGTGTCAAGTAAAAAGCTTGAGACTGAGTGGTTAAAGTCGTGGTCCAAAGCAAAAAGAGTGTGCTTAAAAGCTCTGGGCACCTCTAACTAGGGACTTTAGCAAAGCTGAGTCACAATCTGAAAAAGGTTCACCCAGTCATGTGTCTGTGGCATTTATGTATCCGGTGGTAATACTGGAAAACAAAATGCTTAGGGTCACGGCCAAGACTCATAAAGCAGCTGTGTTCAAGAATCAACATACTGAACTAGGAGAATCAATAACACTATCTGAATTCTTAGTTCCTATGGATGCCAATCATTCTGAACTTCAAAGGATAAAGTGAGATGCCAAAACTGTTCAGAAGCAAAAAGGCTACTAGTCCCGCGCATCTATTTGGAACTAAGCTTCATTGATATTTTGGAATTTATTGTATATTCTCTTCTTTTTATCCTATTTTGTTTTTGGTTGCTTGGGGAAAAGCAACAATTTAAGTTTGGTGTTGTGATGAGCAGATAATTTATACCTTTTTTGGCATTGTTTTTACATACTTTTTAGTATGATTTAGTTACTTTTTATTATATTTTCATTAGTTTTTATTCAAAAATCACATTTCTAGACTTTACTATGAGTTTGTGTGTGTTTTCTATAATTTCAGGTATTTTCTGGCTGAAATTGAGGGACCTGAGCAAAAATCTGATCCAGAGGCTGAAAAAGGACTGCAGATGCTGTTGGATTCTGACCCTCATGCACTCGAAGTAGAATTTCTGGAGCTACAGAAGTCAAATTGGCGCACACTTAATTGCGTTCGAAATTAGACATCTTGGGCTTTCCAGCAATATATAATAGCTCATACTTTGCCTGAGATTTAATGGCCCAAACTGGCGTTAAAAGACAGTCTAAATCTTTCTGGCGTAAAACGCCAGAACTGGCATAATTCTTGGCGTTAAACGCCCATTTTGGCACCTAGGGTGGTGTTTAACTCCAACCTTGCACATATGCACGTGAAAGCTTGAAAGCCCAGCCCAGACACGCACCAAGTGGGTCCTGAAAGTGGATTTCTGCACTATCTGCACTGAGTTACTCATTTTCTGTAAACCTAAGTTACTAGTTTAGTATAAAAACTACTTTTAGAGATTCATTTAGCACCTTATGACATTTTACACTTCATATTGTCTCTTCTACGGCATGAGTCTCTAAACCCCATAGGTGGGGGTGAGGAGCTCTACTGTGTTTCAATGGATTAATGCAATTACTACTGTTTTCTATTCAATCACGCTTGATTCTATTATAAGATACTTACTCGTATGTCAACATAGAGAATCTGATGATCCGTGACACTCATCATTATTCTCAATTCTATGAACGCGTGCCTAACAACCACTCCCGTTCTATCTGAGCTCAACGTATTCATTGGGTGATAGCTTGAGTGCGTATATCTTGGGTCTCTGATCCACGGACCGAGTCTGTGAGGTTAGAACCTTCGTGGTATTCTAAGTAGAACCAATTGGCAGCATTCCTAGGATCCGGAAAGTCTAAACCTTGTCTGTGGTATTCTAAGTAGGATCTGGGAAGGGATGACTGTGACGAGCTTCAAACCTGCGAATGTTGGGCGCAATGACAGTGTGCAAAAGGACAAGGGTCCTATTCCGACGCTAGTGGGAACCGACAGATGATTAGCCGTGCGGTAGCTATACATGGTATTTTTCATCCGAGACAAGAAATTCGACAGTTGATTAGCCGTGCAGAGATCGTACTGGTATTTTTCATCCGAGGGGATCATAAAGCTTGCCATTGAAGGAAGCCATGCGTGTTTGGAGAAGAAGATAGTAAGAAAGCAGAGATTCAGATGACAAAGCATCTCCGGAACCTCAGCCTGTTTCTCATTACTGAATCACAAGTACTATTTATTTCATGTTATTTATTTTTCATAAATACAATCACTCTTATCATTAATGTCCTGACTAAGATTTACAAAAGAACCATAGCTTACTTCAAGCCGACAATCTCCGTGGGATCCACCCTTACTCACGTAAGGTATTACTTGGATGACCCAGTGCACTTACTGGTTAGTTGTGCGGAGTTGTGAAAAGTGTAATCACAATTCCCCACACCACCGACACATCCGGCAGCTAACCCAGATATGGTTCTCTTGAAAACCGGTGGCCGGTGCACCACCACGAACCCCACCAAACGGGCGGTACACTACCACGAATCCCACCATTGCGAGTGGTACACCACCGCGAACCTCGCAAGATCTTCAGTTGGAAAACAACACACACACATGGGCGGTAAACCACCACGAACCCCACATAACATTCTCTTTCAAAAACATGTGGGCAGGTCACCACCATGACCCTTACCAGGTCATGCTCGAAACAATTTCATTTTCAAATTCATTATAAATCATTCATTCATATCCATTCATAAACTTATCTCATTCATATTTCACCACTTCTCAAACTTTCTTCATCTCCAAGTTACCACTCCTCCCTACCTTCTTCTCATCGCTCAACACACAACTATGGTTTATGGGCTAAAAAAGTTAAAATAGAGGTTTAGAGGTTCGAAATTAGGTTTTAAAACATAAAACCCACTTTGCTGAAAACAGGGGTCCCTTGTACGCGTGTGTGCGTATTTTTTCTTGTTCGCGTATGTATGCACCTTGCTCACCTACGCGAGATGCCAAACCTGAAAGGGTTGGTCGCATCGCATGCAGGGGGTCGCGTACGCAAGTTCTGCAAAATGGGTAAAAATGCAAGTTTTGCACACCGAACTTCTGACGTGAATAATTTTCTTGTTTTAAAATATTTTTCATCCATTATTAAAACATTGTAAACCTCTCGAACCAAATTTTTATTCTAAATAAGTTTGATATAAATCAAAGGTCTGGAGGCCACGTTATGCTCTGCCAAAGTTGGTCAAAAATTATAGTTTTCATTAAAATGCCAAACCTCAACTTTCAAAACATACCAATCCTAATGCTTTCAAAACTTACCAAAATTGCTTGATACCAAGTCCAATCCTTCTTCAACACCCCTCATTTACTTCAAAACACCCCAATTCACATTTATAATCCACTTCGATACAATAATTCATATCCAAGGCAACATTATACAAAATCATCAACATCATGCATATACATATCATCAAGCTCCACAAAAATTACATTATTTCACCAACAACAACCTCAAATTGCCAAGCCTAATAAATACCAACCAATTCAACACCCATATACTTCAATTAGATAATTATCCTCATTATTTACTAAACACAACAATTCACATATTCATCCAATCCTACTGTCAAATAGCCTAAGTTTTCATAAAACATTATATTTTAATTACGAAAAACCAAAATCATACCTTGGTTGATACCTCCCTAAGCTCGGAACGCCTCAAGTATACACCGTTAACAAATATCTATAGCCCCAAAGTTCAAGCTCAAGCTCTTAACTTTGCCAACCAAATTATTTCCAAATACATAATTCAATCTAAATTTGCATTCAACAACACTATAATTACCTTAGGGTTCACAAATTCAGTAATTTTGACAAGGGTTAGGGTTTTCTTACAATTATCCACGAGTCAAATAGACAAAATCTGGTGATTACTCGCCGCTAGGGTTCACCTTAACCATCAAAACACCAAACCCTCAACATCCAAAACCCAAAAATCATGAATTAAAAAGGGGAAAACTAGGCAACCAATTAGAATTTCTGATGAGCGGATAATTTATAGGCTTTTTGGCATTGTTTTTAGGTAGTTTTTAATATGTTTTAGTCACTTTTTATTATATTTTTATTAGTTTTTAAATAAAAATCACATTTCTATACTTTACTATGAGTTTGTGTGTTTTTCTGTAATTTCACGTATTTTCTGGCTGAAATTGAGGGAGCTGAGCAAAAATCTGATTCAGGGTGAAAAAGCACTGATGCTGTTGGATTCTGACCTCATTGCACTCGGAATGGATTTTCTGGAGCTACAGAAGTTCAATTGGTGCCCTTCCAATTGGGTTGGAAAGTAGACATATAGGGCTTTCCAGAAATATATAATAGTCCATATGTTGCTCAAGGATAGACGACGTAAACTGGCGTTCAATTCCAGTTCCATGTTGCAGTCTGGCGTTCAGCGCCAGAAACAAGTTACAAGTTGGAGTTCAACGCCAGAAACAGGTTACAACCTGGCGTTCAACTCCAGAAATAGCCCAGGCACGTGAGAAGCTTAAGTCTCAGCCCCAGCACACACCAAGTGCGCCCCAGAAGTGGATTTTTGCACTATCCATCTTAGTTTACTCATTTTCTGTAAACCTAGGTTACTAGTTTAGTATTTAAACAACTTTTAGAGACTTATTTTGTAACTCATGACATTTTAGATCTGAACTTTGTACTCTTTGACGGCATGAGTCTCTAAACTCCATTGTTGGGGGTGAGGAGCTCTGCAGCATCTCGATGAATTAATGCAATTATTTCTGTTTTCCATTCAAACACGCTTGTTCCTATCTAAGATGTTCATTCGCGCTTCACTATGAAGAAGGTGATGATCCGTGACACTCATCACCTTCCTCAATCCATGAACGTATGCCTGACAACCACCTCCGTTCTACATCAAATTGAATGAGTATCTCTTAGATTTCTTAATCAGAATCTTCGTGGTATAAGTTATAATTGATGGCGGCATTCATGAGAATCCAGAAAGTCTAAACCTTGTCTGTGGTATTCCGAGTAGGATTCAAGGATTGAATAACTGTGACGAGCTTCAAACTCACGATTGTTGAGCGTAGTGACAGACGCAAAAGGATCAATGGATCTTATTCCGACATGATCGAGAACCAACAGATGATTAGCCATGCTGTGACAGAGCATTTGGACCATTTTCACTGAGAGGATGGGAAGTAGCCATTGACAACGGTGACACCTTACATACAGCTTGCCATGGAAGGAGCCTTGCGTGTGTGAAGAGGAGTACAAGAGAAAAGCTGAAATTTAGATAACAAAGCATCTCCAAAACTCCAACATATTCTCCATTATTGCACAATAAGTATTTATTTTATGCCTTTTTTATTTTCACAATTGAACTTACAAAACACTGTTGTTGGTATCCTGACTAAGAATAATAAGATAACCATAGCTTGCTTCAAGCCAACAATCTCCATGGGATTCGACCCTTACTCACGTAAGGTATTACTTGGACAACCCAGTGCACTTGCTGGTTAGTTGTGCAAAGCTATGAGAAATAGTCCATTAATATTGGCATACACAATTTCGTGCACCAAGTTTTTGGCGCCGTTGCTGGGGATTGTTCGAGTTTGAACAACTAACGGTTCATCTTGTTGCTTAGATTAGGAAAATTTTGTCTTTTGGGTCAGAGTCTTTTATTATTGTTCTTGTTAAAATTTTAGAATCCTCATTTCCTTTTTCTTAATTATTTTCGAAAATTTTTAAAACCAATAACTTCATGATTTAGTCTTCTGTTTTAGTTTAGTTTCATGTTTTAAGTTTGGTGTCAACTACATGTTTTTATTTTCCTTTAAATTTTCGAATTGCATGTTCTTTGTTCTTCCTTGATCTTCAAGTTGTTCTTATCAATTTTTCTTGTTTGATCTTTAGTTTTCTTGTTCTGTGTCTTTTCTTGTTTTTCTTGTGCTTTTTCAAAATATCAGTTTTCAATATATATATATATATTATATTATTTATTATATACCTTATTAAAACACGTTAAATTTATAGCTCAATTGGCTAGAGCGTGGTGCTTATGTTCTTGGTAATTGGCTATCTTCTTTTTAAAACTTTTTCAAAAATAATTTTTCTTTGAATAAATCTTGTGCCAAACTTTAAGTTTGGTGTTCTTCTGTTAACTTTTCTTTAGTTTTCAAAAATTTTATTTTGGTTTTCTAAAAATTTTAAGTTTGGTGTTCTTTCTTCATGTTCTTGTGTTCTTGTGAGTCTTCAAAGTGTTCTTGAGTCTTTCTTGTGTTTTAATCTTAAAATTTTTAAGTTTGGTGTTCCTTGGTGTTTTCCCTCTAAAATTTTCGAAAACAAGGAGCATTAGATCTAAAAATTTTAAGTTGTGTGTCTTTTGTGTGTTTTTCTCTTTCATCATAAAATTCAAAAATAAAAAAATATCTTTTCTAACTATTTTTAAGCAAATATTTCGAAATTTTTTTCAAAAAATTCAGATTTCAATTTCAAAATTTTATCTTATCTTAGTTTTAAAAATTTCAAAATTCAAATCTTTTCAAAATTTAAATCTTTTTCAAATCCTTATCTTATATTGTTGATTTTTTCAAAAATTCAAAATTCAATTTTCAAATTTCAACTTTCAAATTTCAATTTTCAAATTTCAATTTTCAAATTTTTAAATTTCAAATTTTAAAATTTCAAAATTTAATTTTCAGATTTAAAATTTAAATTTCAAAACTTTTCAATTTAAATTTCTTATCTTCTCTTACCTAGCTTATCTTATCTTTTCTAATCTCAAATCTTAAAATCAAATCTTTTTCACATCTTTTCTTTTTTTTTTAATCTCGATTTTCAAAAAATAAAATAAAATAAAATAAAATAATTTGCAATCCACATCATCTCCCTTTCTCCATCATGGATCTAAGTAGAAATGAGCAGTCCAGAAGGACTCTGGTGTCATATGCTAACCCCACTACTGCTTCATATGGGAGTAGTATCTGTATACCCTCCATCGGAGTCAGTAGTTTTGAGTTGAATCCTCAGCTCATTATCATGGTGCAGCAAAGTTGCCAGTATTCCGGTCTTCCACAGGAAGAACCTACAGAGTTTCTGGCATAGTTTTTACAAATTGCTGACACAGTACATGATAAGGAAGTAGATCAGGATGTCTACAGATTATTACTGTTTCCATTTGCTGTAAAAGACCAAGCTAAGAGGTGGTTAAATAACCAACCTAAGGCTAGCATAAGGACATGGAAACAGTTGTTAGAAAAATTTCTGAATCAATATTTCCCTCCAAAACGGATGACACAGCTAAGGCTGAACATCCAAGGCTTTAAACAAGGAGATAATGAATCTCTTTATGATGCCTGGGAGAGATACAGAGAGATGCTAAGAAAATGCCCCTCTAAAATATTTTCAGAGTGGGTGCAGTTAGACATCTTCTATTATGGGCTTACAGAGAAAGCTCAGATGTCTTTGGACCACTCAGCTGGTGGATCTATACACATGAGAAAGACAATTGAAGAAGCTCAAGAGCTCATTGATATAGTTGCCAGAAATCAGCATCTGTACCTAAGTAGTGAGTCTTCCATGAAAGAAGAGGCTAAAACAGTAACTGCTGAACTCAGTCCTGCAGAACAAGTTACTGAATTCAATCAGCAATTAGATTTTCTAACAAAATAGCTAGCCAAATTCAAAGAGATACTACAAGACACAAGAATGGCTAATATGAATATAGAAGTATAGTTGAAGCAAACAAAACAGCAGTTATCAAAACAAATAACAGAAGAGTGCCAAGCAGTTCAATTAAGAAGTGGGAAAATATTAAATATCTCACTTCAGAGCAGCAGAAAGCCAAGAAAAGAACAACTGACAGAGGATGAGCAAAATACTATCCAAAATCCCTCTAAGGACAGTAAGAGCCCAGAGAAGAATAACTCTGGCGTTCAAATGCCAGAAAAGGGTGCAAAGCTGGCGTTAAACGCCCAACCCACGCACAGTTCTGGCATTCAAACGCCAGGAACAGGCAAGGAGCTGTCGTCAAACGCCCAATGGAAGCTCAGTTCTGGCGTTCAAACGCCAGAAACAGGTAGGAAGTTGGCGTCCAACGCCAATCAAGCTTCCAACCCTGGCATTCAAACGCCAGTGAGGGATCAGACACACACAAGTGCTGATAACAACCCCTCTAAAAAGGCTTTCCCAACCACTTCTGTAGGAAATAAACCTGCAGCAACCAAGGTTGAGGAGTACAAAGCCAAGATACCTTATTGAAGAATACAGTCTCCTCATTGAAGAATACAGTGTAGTCATTCTGAAAAGCTTCCCAGAAAAGCTTAAAGATCTCGGGAGCTTTATGATACCTTGTATATTAGAGGGTAATTGCACCAAGACAGCTTTATGTGATCTTGGGGTAAGCATCAACCTAATTCCTGCATCCACCATCAGAAAGCTTGGCTTGACTGAAGAGGTCAAACCAACCCGGATCTGTCTTCAACTTGCTGATGGCTCCATTAAATACCCATCAGGCATAATTGAGGATATGATTGTCAAGGTTGGGCCATTTGCCTTCCCTACTGACTTTGTAGCGCTGGAAATGGAGGAGCACAAGAGTGCAACTCTCATTCTAGGAAGACCATTCCTAGCAACTGGACGAACCCTCATTGACGTCCAAAAAGGGGAGATAACCCTGAGAGTCAATGAGGATGAGTTTAAGTTGAATGTTGTCAAAGCTATGCAACATCCAGACACATCAGACGACTGCCTGAGCGTTGATATTATTGACTCCCTAGTGGAAGAGGTCAATATTACTGAGAGTCTCGAATCAGAACTAGAGGACAATTTTAAAGATGTTCAGCCTGATCTGGAGGATTCAGAGGAATTGAAAGAGCCTCTGAAACTTCCTCAGCAAGAGGAAAAACCTCCTAAACCCGAGCTTAAACCATTACCACCATCCCTGAAATATGTATTTCTGGGAGAAGGTGACACTTTTCCGGTGGTCATAAGCTCTGCTTTAAATGCCCTAGAAGAGGAAGCGCTACTTCAAGTGCTAATGACACACAAGACAGCTCTTGGGTGGTCCATAAGTGACCTTAAGGGCATCAGCCCAGCAAGATGCATGCACAAGATCCTATTGGAGGATGATGCTAAGCCAGTGGTTCAACCACAGAGGCGGCTAAATCCAGCCATGAAGGAAGTGGTGCAAAAAGAGGTCACTAAGTTACTAGAGGCTGGGATTATTTATCCTATTTCTGATAGCCCCTGGGTGAGTCTTGTCCATGTTGTCCCTAAAAAGGAAGGTATGACAGTGGTTCATAATGAAAAAAATGAACTGGTTCCTACAAGAACAGTTACAGGGTGGCGTATGTGTATTGACTACAGAAGACTCAATACAGCCACCAGGAAGGATCACTTCCCTTTACCATTCATAGACCAGATGCTAGAAAGACTAGCAGGTCATGAATACTACTACTTTTTGGATGGCTATTCAGGTTACAACCAAATTGCAGTAGATCCTCAGGACCAAGAGAAAACAGCATTCACATGTCCATCTGGAGTATTTGCATACAGAAGAATGCCTTTTGGTCTGTGTAATGCACCTGTAACCTTTCAGAGGTGCATGCTCTCTATCTTCTCTGATATGGTAGAGAAATTTCTGAAAGTCTTCATGGATGACTTCTCAGTATTTGGAGACTCATTTAGCTCCTGTCGTAACCATCTAGCACTTGTTCTGAAAAGATGCCAAGAGACTAACCTGGTTCTAAATTGGGAAAAATGTCACTTTATGGTGACTGAAGGAATTGTCATTGGGCATAAAATTTCGAACATGGGAATAGAGGTGGATCAAGCTAAGGTAGAGGTAATTGAAAAATTACCACCACCCACCAATGTTAAGGCAATCAGAAGCTTTCTGGGGCATGCAGGATTCTATAGGAGGTTTATAAAGGATTTTTAAAAAATTGCAAAACCTCTGAGCAATCTACTAGCTGCTGACACGCCATTTATGTTTGACACAGAGTGTCTACAGCCGTTTGAAACTCTGAAAGCTAAGCGGGTCATAGCACCAGTTATTTCTGCACCAGACTGGACATTACCATTTGAACTAATGTGCGATGCCAGTGACCATGCCATTGGTGCAGTACTGGGACAGAGGCATAACAAGCTTCTGCATGTCATTTATTATACTAGCCACATTTTAAATGATGCCCAGAAAAATTACACAACCACAGAAAAAGAGCTGCTTGCAGTGGTTTATGCCATTGACAAGTTTAGATCATACTTAGTAGGATCAAAAGTGATTGTGTACACTGACCATGCTGCTCTTAAATATCTACTCACAAAGCAGGATTCAAAGCCCAGGCTCATAAGATGGGTGTTGCTTCTGCAAGAGTTTGATATAGAAATAAGAGACAGAAAAGGGACAGAAAATCCAGTAGCTGATCACCTGTCCCAAATAGAACCAGTAGCAGGAGCATCCCTCCCTCCTACTGAGATCTCTGAAACCTTTTCGGATGAGCAATTATTTGCTATTCAGGAAGCTCTGTGGTTTGCAGACATTGCAAACTATAAGACACAAGGTTCTCCTTCTGTAACCATGGAGAGGAAGCATGAAAAGCTTCTGTTAATACAGAGTCAAACAAAACCCCCACATTCAAACTCTAAGTTTGGTGTTGGGAGGTTCCAACCTTGCTTTGATTATCTGTGAGGCTCCATGAGAGCTCACTGTCAAGCTATTGACATTAAAGAAGCGCTTGTTGGGAAGCAACCTAATGTTATTTAATCATATCTATTTTATTTTCTTTTTGTTATTTCGTGATTTATTAGGTTGATGATCATGTGAAGTCACAAAAAACTACTGAAAAATCAAAAATAGAATGAAAAATAGCATTGAAAATAGCACACCCTGGAGGAGAGCAGTCTGGCATTTAAACGCCAGAAACAAGCATCTGCCTGGCGTTAAACGCCAGAAACAGGCTATATTTGGGCGTTTAACACCAGAAACAAGTAGCAGCCTGGCGTTAAACGCCAGGATTGCACAGCAAGGGTGTTTTACATGCCTAATTGGAGCAGGGATGTTAAGTCCTTGACCCCACTTGATCTGTGAATCCCACAGGATCCTCTACAGGATCTATGGACCCCACAGGATCCCCTCAGGATCTGTGGACCCACAGGATCCCCACCTACCTCACCATTCCAGTTCAAACCATTTCCCTCCCATACCTACCCATTCACACTTCTCCTTCTACTCCCTTCTATCTTCTTGTGCTCGAGGACAAGCAAACCTTTTAAGTTTGGTGTGGAAAAAAGCATTGCTTTTTGTTTTTCCATAACCATTTATGGCACCTAGGCTGGAGAGACCTCTATAAAGAGGAAAAGGAAGGCAGTTGCTTCTACGTCCGAGTCATGAGAGATAGAGAGGTTCATCTCAAGGGTCCATAGTTCAGTGGTAGAGCATTTGACTGCAGATCAAAGAGCTATGAGGGAGGAGCAACAAAGACAAGGAAGAAACATAGAGGAGCTCAAGAGCACCATTGGTTCTTCAGGAAGAGGAAGATGCCACCTTCATTAAGGTGGACCCATTCCTTAATCTCCTTGTTCTTATTTTCCTGTTTTTTGTTTGCTATGCTTCATGTTTAATTATGTTTGTGTCTTTACTATATGATCACTAGTATCTAAGTGTCTATGTCTTAAAGATATGAATGTCCTATGAATCCATCACCTTTCTTAAATGAAAATTGTTTTCTGAAAAAGAAAAAGAAGTACATGAATTTTTAATTTTAAAATAGTTTAATTATTTTGATGTGGTGGCAATACTTTTTGTTTTCTGAATGAATGCTTGAACAGTGCATATGTCTTTCGAATTTGTTGTTTATGAATGTTAAAATTGTTGGCTCTTGAAAGAATGATGAAAAAGGAGAAATGTTATTTGATAATCTGAAAAATCATAAGAATGATTCTTGAAGCAAGAAAAAGCAGTGAAGAACAAAGCTTGCAGAAAAAAAATGCGAAAAAAAAAGAGAGAGAGCAAGAAAAAGAAAAAGCAAGTAGAAAAAGCCAAAAGCTCTTTAAACCAAAAGGCAAGAGCAAAAAGCCAATAGCCCTTAAAACCAAAAGGCAAGGGTAATAAAAAGGATCCAAGGCTTTGAGCATCAGTAGATAGGAGGGCCTAAAGGAATAAAATCCTGGCCTAAGCGGCTAAACCAAGCTGTCCCTAACCATGTGCTTGTGGCGTGAAGGTGTCAAGTGAAAACTTGAGACTGAGCGGTTAAAGTCGAGGTCCAAAGCAAAAACAAAGTGTGCTTAAGAACCCTGGACACCTCTAATTGGGGACTTTAGCAAAGCTGAGTCACAATCTGAAAAGGTTCACCCAGTTATGTGTCTGTGGCATGTATGTATTCGGTGGTAATACTGGAAAACAGAGTGCTTAGGGCCACGGCCAAGCCTCATAAAGTAGCTGTGTTCAAGAATCAACATACTGAACTGGGAGAATCAATAACACTATCTGAATTCTGAGTTCCTATAGATACCAATCATTCTGAACTTCAAAGGATAAAGTGAGATGCCAAAACTATTCAGAAGCAAAAAGCTAATAGCCCCGCTCATCTAACTAAGACTGATCTTCATAGATGTTTTTGGAATTAATTGTATATTCTCTTCTTTTTATCCTACTTTGTTTTTAGTTGCTTGGGGACAAGCAACAATTTAAGTTTGGTGTTGTGATGAGCGGATAATTTATACGCTTTTTGGCATTGTTTTTAGGTAGTTTTTAATATGTTTTAGTCACTTTTTATTATATTTTTATTAGTTTTTAAATAAAAATCACATTTCTGGACTTTACTATAAGTTTGTGTATTTTTCTGTAATTTTAGGTATTTTCTGGCTGAAATTGAGGGAGCTGAGCAAAAATCTGATTCAGGCTGAAAAAGGACTGCTGATGTTGTTAGATTCTGACCTCTCTACACTCGGAATGGATTTTCTGGAGCTACAAGAGTCCAATTGGCGCGCTTCCAATTGAGTTGGAAAGTAGACATCCAGGGCTTTCCAAAAATATATAATAGTCCATATGTTGCTCAAGTATAGACGACGTAAACTGGCGTTCAACGCCAGTTCCATGTTGTAGTCTGGCGTTCAGTGCCAGAAACAAGTTACAAGTTGGAGTTCAACGCCAGAAACAGGTTACAACCTGGCGCTCAACTCCAAAAACAACCCAGGCACGTGAGAAGCTTAAGTCTCAGCCCCAGCACACACCAAGTGGGCCCCAGAAGTGGATTTTTGCACTATCCATCTTAGTTTACTCATTTTCTATAAACCTAGGTTACTAGTTTAGTATTTAAACAACTTTTAGAGACTTATTTTGTAACTCATGAAATTTTAGATCTGAACTTTGTACTCTTTGACGGCATGAGTCTCTAAACTCCATTGTTGGGGGTGAGGAGCTCTGCAGCATCTCGATGAATTGATGCAATTATTTCTGTTTTCCATTCAAACACGCTTGTTCCTATCTATGATGTTCATTCGCGCTTCACTATGAAGAAAGTGATGATCCATGACACTCATCACCTTCCTCAATCCATGAATGTGTGCCTGACAACCACCTCCGTTCTACATCAGATTGAATGAGTATCTCTTAGATTTCTTAATCAGAATCTTTGTGGTATAAGCTATAATTGATGGCGGCATTCATGAGAATCCGGAAAGTCTAAACCTTGTCTGTGGTATTCCGAGTAGGATTCAAGGATTGAACGGCTGTGACGAGCTTCAAACTCACGATTGTTGAGCGTAGTGACAGACGCAAAAGGATCAATGGATCTTATTCCGACATGATCGAGAACCAACAGATGATTAGCCATGCTGTGATAGAGCATTTGGACCATTTTCACTGAGAGGATGGGAAGTAGCCATTGACAACGGTGACACCCTACATACAGCTTGTCATGGAAGGAGCCTTGCGTGTGTGAAAAGGAGTACAAGAGAAAAGCTGAAATTCAGATGACAAAGCATCTCCAAAACTCCAACATATTCTCCATTATTGCACAATAAGTATTTATTTTATGCCTTTTTTATTTTCACAATTGAACTTACAAAACACTGTTGTTGGTATCCTGACTAAGAATAATAAGATAACCATAGCTTGCTTCAAGCCAACAATCTCCGTGGGATTCGACCCTTACTCACGTAAGGTATTACTTGGACGACCCAGTGCACTTGCTGGTTAGTTATGCGAAGCTGTGAGAAATAGTCCATTAATATTGGCATACGTAATTTTGTGCACCAATTTCCTTACCAAGTTGTTGGGTAGGTTTTGTAGAGAATTCCGAGATGAACGCATGACCGCTGACAGCTCATCAATCGGAGCTCCAGTTTGAAGTTACGTGGATCTGAAATTTGGGAGTGAGGGTTAGGTTTCCATGCATGCTCTCCACAAGCTTCAACATGGAAATGGAAAATAGAGTGAAGAGAGAAGGCTGAATGGAGGCTTTATATAATTGGGCCTTGGACCCGATTTGGGCCCGGTCCAACCGGTTTGGCCCGTTGACCCAATTTTGGGCCAATTCTTTTAAAATTAGTGTAAAAATTCATATTTTAATTAATTCTACCTCATTAAACTTTGAAATTCTATTTTCTAATTTTTTTAATTAATAATTAATTTATTAGCTAATTATTTACTAATTTCACGGGTTTTACAGCTTATCGCTCCGGTGATCTGAAGGACAAGGGAGAATTCCTCGAGGTGTCGAGGATGATGTAGCCGGCTCTTTGCCTTTTAGGGCATATCCTGAAAAGGAACAAAAGAATAGAATTCAAGATCACAAAATAAGTGGCACAAGAAGACAATTAAGGAAGCAAACATAATGTAATCAAGCAACAAACACTTAATTGAGGAAAATTGTACGAAGGTGTGGCTCAAGAAAAGGCAATGTGTGTATTCTAAATATGGATGTGCTTAGAACTAACACATTGGCTGGTTAAAATGGCAACCACACAATCAGAAATTAAAGCCCACGTTTCTCAATTAAGTGGCTTAAGTTACTAGTCACACGTTAAGCAAAGAGTGAAGCACAAACAAGCTTAAGCAAGCACAACAAAAAGGGACTTGAATTCGTTAAGAAAAATGGATATTGAAGTTGCGCAATTGAATGCGCAAGATTATATAAGGTAGCACAACAAACAATAACCAATTCAATCAAGGAAAAGACCATTTATTCATCCCAAACAATAAAATAATCGCATGAGCCAAATTCAAGTAGTATTTAACCCAATAATCAATAAACAAACACTTGCAACTCATATGACAAACAATCAATCTATCTACCTAATATACTTACTAAAATCAACACTAAAATGAAACTTAAAATAAGCAAAAGAAAAAAATGAAAAAGAGTAAGAACCTGAGTAAATGAGAGAAGAAGAAGGGGGAAAGATGTTGCAGTGGCACTAGGAGGTTGCCACTGCCAGAGTCACGATGGAGCCGACGCCAGAAAGGAGCCACACAATTTTGGTTGTTGAGGCAGGGAACAGAGCTTGTAGGAGAGTGAATATGGAGAAAGAGAGAGAAGAAGAAAGGGAAGGAAAGAGAGAGAGAGAGAGAGAGAGAGAGAGAAAGAGAGAGAGTGCAACGGTGGCCGTGGAGGTCACTGGCGGTAGTGGGATCACCGGACAGAAATAGTGGAAGGGGTGGTGGTGAATGGCGGTGTGGATTGGGTGGTTGCAGTGTGATGAAGTAGAAAGTAAAAGGGAAACGGGGTCTGAACGTGCGTTAGGGCTCTTTCAATGCGTACGCACACAGGTCCATGTGTACGTACACTAGGGGCAAAAAGCAGGGTGTGCGCACACACAAGCGTGTGCCCACGCACCCTACAGGGAGGCTGAAAATGGTGTTGTGCATGCACAGCTGGGTGTGTACACACACTAAAGAATTCTTTTTCAAAGGGTAAAAGCTCATGTGTTTAAGCGCACAGACGTCTGCGTGTGCACGCGGTAGGGAGGCTGAAAGCGAGATCGCATACGCAACCATGCTTGCGTACGCGAAGATCACAGGAATTGGGGTATGTGTGCATATGCACGAAACTATGTGTTCAGAAGAACATGATATGCAACAAAGGTTTTCAGTCCCAAAACATGTAGTACCGTACAAACACATGATCAAAACTAAAATTTAATCAAATAAAGGTTAAAACTAAACTAGACCTAAGCTATCTAAGAGAGGCAAAATTCAATGAACCAAAATTATAAAAAAAAAAGAAGTTAGAAAGATGTTACCATGGTGGAGTGTCTCCCACCTAGCACTTTTGTTTAATGTCCTTAAGTTGGATGGGCATGATTTTAATGATCCATTCTTAGGGCATGCCCAAGGAGGAAAATCTCCAACTTCTTGGTATGCTTAGCTTTTTCATCCTTTAATGGGGAGATAGGCTCCTTGTCTTCTTGATTTGTAGGCATTGGTTGAGCTTCTTCATCTTCTTTGCTCAATCCTTATATGTTCAAGCTCTTGTTGACAACCACTTCCTCATCTTTTCTAGAATGGGATTCAATTACCTCCTCTTTAATAAGATCACAACCAAATATAGAATAAACCTTATGTGGTTGTTTCATGGTTCCTTCCAATGTGAACTTCACCACATTTCCTTTGTTTTAAACGAATAAGCTCCCGAAAATGCATTTAACTTGAACTGGGATGTCTTAAAAAATGGTCTTCCAAGTAGGATGGAAGATGGCTTATCCGAGTCAATTGGAGGTGTTTTCAAGATTTGGAAATCCACCAGAAATAACAATTCTTGAATGTTCACCAACACATTTTTCGTAATACCCACAACCGACACTATGCTCTTATCCGCCAACACAAATCTAGTTCCGGACCGCTTCAACGGTGCCAAGTTCAACTTCTCATAGATGGAAGGCGGCATGATACTCACACACTCTCCCAAGTCACACATAAAATTCATGAAATTTATTCCACCAATAACACAAGTTACCAAACAAGGATCGGGATCACCATACTTTTTTGAAATGAAAGAAGAGATAGAGTTGCTCACCGGACTCTTCTCTAGCTCACCAATTTTCTCCTTATGAGTACAAACCTCCTTTAGGAATTTGGCATATTTTAGAACTTGTTGGATGGCTTGAAAAAGGAAAACGGTGACCTCCACATTCTTAAAAATTTGTACCACATTATGATCAAGTTCCTCATGCTTCTTACCCTTCTTGGCCACCGATGGAAAAAGTATTGGTGTAGGCTCCTCAAGGGGATTTTTCCTCTTTGGTTCCTTGGACTTCAATGAATCCTCCTCTTCTCTTGCAATATCTTCCTTCTCATCTTCACCCAACTCCACCACCTCCTCAACTTTTTCATTTTATACCTCTTCCCTCACAAGTATAGGCTTAAGACCAACCTCCTCCAACCTTGCACCACTTCTTAGGGTGATTGCATTAATACTTCCCTTAGGATTTGGTTGAGGTTGAGAGGGTAAGCCACTAGAGATAGATGGTTGGGAGGTGTTGTGATTGTTGGAAGGAGATAGAGTCAATTGGGACAAGGCTTCAGCAATGGTTGCCATATAGATTTTCTATTTCTTGTGGAAGTCCCGTTGCTCTTGGATGAAGGTTTGAAGTGTATCATTCATATGGGGTTGGTTTGAAGAAGATGGTTGGCTATTTTGGTGGAAGGTGGGTCTAGTGTGTGGTGGTTGATATCTTAATTGATGCGGGGATTGATATGTTAGTTGGGGGTGTGATTGTTGATTGGATTGTGAGTACGGTGGGATTGTGGTTGGTATGATTGATGGTGTGGTTGAGGTGGTTCATGGTAGGCTTATTGGATTTGTGATGGTTGGATTTAAAGAACCAAAAAGTAAGCTAACAACTAAAACTACCAAAAACTACCAAAACAAAGGAACTAGCTACCAATTAATGTCAAATGACAAACAAAAAGCAAATATTCACACTATTCACACTATTCACATATTCACAGCAACAAAAAATGTGGCACTCAATTGCATAAGCTCCTCGGCAACAGCACCAAAAAACTTCATTTGGGCCAAATGTAGATTCAAAATTTTTTAGGAATAAAAATTGCGTTACAAGTATAGCTCCAAACCAACAATTGGCTCAAATCAAAGTTTAGAGTAAGGAGTGTCACAATTCAATTCAAATAACTGGGACTTTTACTTCCTAGGTCATCTTCCCACGGAGCTAGCAAATGAGTACACAAGTTTAGTTATAAAGTTAGGGGTTTCCAAGTATAGAGCAGAAATTAAAGGAATTAAAGAATCAATGGCTCAAACAAAGAAGTAAGAGGAGCCAATAATATCAAGCAAGTAAGTGAATAATGGTAACTAAGTAATAATAGTGCAAATAATGAACTAATAATGAATCAAAGAATAATTAATGCTAAGTAGGAGGGAATAAGATCAAAACTAGTGAAAATATGGTATGATGCATAAGGGGAACCTTGGCTTAGGATTGGGGATTAAGGAATTCTTTCCTTGTCATAACCACAATTATGGCAATTACAATGAGTTAATGTAAGAACCGCAATTAATTAATCGCTTAATTAATTAATTTAATGGCCCAAAATAGGTTCCAAAAATTTAGAACATTAATTAGAAAATATAAATATGATATTTGAACTCAGTAAATTTTTCTGTGTTGGAAAATGTAATTTTTTGCAGAAAATTGCGTAAAAATGTGTACCGATAAATTATCCAGTAGTACCATCTTAAATTTGTTCGGTACTGTGTGAGAGAAGTAAAAACAGTAGAAAAAATTAGAAAATTAATTAAAGTTAAAAACCGGGTGCTAGTTTTAAAGGTTTGGCCCAAAATTTGGCCAAACAGGCCAAAAATGCTAACGGATTAGACCGGACCCAAGTTGAGCCCAAGACCAACATATATAAACACACAAGTGAAGGCCATTTAGCCTCATTCATCACAAAACACAACACACACCAGCAGCACAAGTGAGAAGAGAGTGTTATTATTCATCCTTCATTTCCGGCGGCTATAACTCGAGCTACAATGCTCTGATTCGTGTGCCGTTAGCGGCTACGCAAAGCTCTTGCCGAGTCCGTTCAGGTAAGATTTCTAATTTCACTCTCCATTTTATAGCCCTAAGAAATTCTAAATTTAAGGTTTTGGTTTTGAGTAGATTTTGTGTTTTCAATTGATTAGGTGGTATTTAAGGCTGGACTATTGGTGGTTTGTGCCCCCAAACACTGTCGAAAAAGGTAAGAAAACTCTTTACCCCTCTAAAATTGTGTATTTAGGAACCCTAGGTATTGATTTGTGGTATTTGGTATGATTTTAGTTGAGTTCTTCCAGTTGTTGGCGTTTATTTGGAGTTTTGGATTAATTGGTGGTGATTGAAAGCTTGAGTTGTGCTCAATTTGGTGTGTTGTGCATATTGGGAATCGACCAAGGTATGATTTTGATTTTTTCTATGGAATATGTAATATTTCTGGACACTTAGACTAGTGGACCTTAGGATAGGTGATGAGCGGATATTTTATACGCTTTTTGGGGTTAATTTCATATAGTTTTTAGGATATTCTAGTTAGTTTTTAGCTTATTTCCATTAGTTTTTAGGAAAAATTCATATTTCTAGACTTTACTATGAGTTGTGTGTTTTTTTGTAATTTCAGGTATTTTTCTGGCTGAAATTGAGGGAGCTGAGCAAAAATCTGATTCAGGTTGAAAAATGACTGCTGAAGTTGTTGGATTCTGACCTCCCTGCACTCAAAGTGGATTTACTGGAGCTATAGAACTCGAAATGGCACGCTTCCAATTGCGTTGGAAAGTAGACATCCAGGGCTTTCCAGAAATATATAATTGTCCATCCTTTTACAAGGATAGACGACGTAAACTGGCGTTCAACGCCAGTTCTCTGCCCAATTCTGGCGTCCAGCACCAGAAAAAGATTAAAAGCTGGAGTTCAACGCCAGAAATGGATCCAAACCTGGCGTTGAACGCCCAAAACAACCTTATGCACGTAAATTGCTTAAGTCTCAGCCCCAGCACACACCAAGTAGGCCCCAGAAGTGGATCTCTGCACCATCTATCATAGTTTACCCATTTTCTGTAAACCTAGGCTACTAGTTTAGTATTTAAACAACTTTTAGAGATTTATTTTGTATCTCATGACATTTTTAGATCTAAACTTTGTACTCTTTGACAGCATGAGTCTCTAAACTCCATTGTTGGGGGTGAGGAGCTCTGCTGTGTCTCGATGAATTAATGCAAATATTCTTGTTTTCTATTCAAACATGCGTGTTCCTATCTAAGATATTCATTCGCACTTCAACATGAATGTGATGAACGTGACAATCATCATCATTTCCCCACGAACGCGTGCCTGACAACCACTTCCGTTCTACATCAGATTGAATGAATATCTCTTAGATTCCTTAATCAGAATCTCCGTGGTATAAGCTAGATTGATGGCGGCATTCATGAGAATCCGGAAAGTCTAAACCTTGTCTGTGGTATTCCGAGTAGGATTCAGGGATTGAATGACTATGACGAGCTTCAAACTCGCGAGTGCTGGGCGTAGTGACAGACGTAAAAGGAGGGTGAATCCTATTCCAGCATGATCGGGAACCTCAGATGATTAGCCGTGCTGTGACAGAGCATTTGGACCATTTTCACAAGAGGAGGAGATGTAACCATTGACAACGGTGATGCGCCAACACACAGCTTGCCATAGAAGGATGTGCGTGCGTGAATCAGAGGACAAAGGAAAGCAGAGATTCAGAAGACAAAGCATCTCCAAAACTCCAACATATTCTCCATTACTGCATAACAAGTAACCTTTAACCCATGCTCTCTTGTTTATTCGCAATTCAACTGATAAATATAATTGACTTCCTGACTAAGAATTGCAAGATAACCATAGATTACTTCAAACCAACAATCTCCATGGGATTCGACCCTTACTCACGTAAGGTATTACTTGGACGACCCAGTGCACTTGCTGGTTAGTGGTACGAGTTGTGAAAAGTGTGATTCACAATTTGTGCACCAAGTTTTTGGCACCGTTGCCGGGGATTGTTCCTGTTTGAACAACTGACGGTTTATTTTGTTTCTTAGATTAGGAAAATATTTCTTTTTGGTTTAGAGTCTCTTATTATTGTTCTTGGTTAAATATATATATATATATACTTCTTCAAAACAAGTGTTACATTCATAACTCATTTGGCTAGAGCGTTAATCTGTGTTCTTGGTAATTGGGTTAGAATCTTTTATATTCTTTTCAAAACCTTATTTTCATAAATAATAATTTCTCTATTAAATTGTATGTCAAACTTTAAGTTTGGTG
The DNA here is from genome assembly GCF_003086295.3 of Arachis hypogaea. Classification (NCBI taxonomy): domain Eukaryota; kingdom Viridiplantae; phylum Streptophyta; class Magnoliopsida; order Fabales; family Fabaceae; genus Arachis; species Arachis hypogaea. Next base: position 64,663,335 of record NC_092054.1, on the reverse strand, counting down.
TTTTCTTGTTGATTTTCCTTTGGTTTTTGAAAATTTTGGCTTGCTTTTCTAGAAATTTTAAGTTTGGTGTTCTTTCTTCATGTTCTTGTGTTCTTGTGAGTCTTCAAAGTGTTCTTGAGTTTTCCTTGTATCTTGATCTTAAAATTTTTAAGTTTGGTGTTCCTTGGTGTTTTCCCTCCAAAATTTTCGAAAATAAGGAGCATTAGATCTAAAAATTTTAAATCTTGTGCTATTTTATTATTTTTCTCTCTCCTCACTAAATTCAAAAATATCTTTTCTCTCTAATTTTAAAACAAATTTTCGAAAATTATTTTTTTTAAAAAAAAAATTCAGATTTTTTTTCAAAATTTAAAATCTTTTCCAAATCATATCTTTTTCAAAACTTCCTTACCACTTTCTCTTCCCTCATTTTTTCGAAAATCTTCACCTATTCTTATTTATTTTATTAATTTATTTTATTTTTGAAATAAATAAATAAATAAATAAAAAATATTTTCTCTATTTTACATCATCTCCCTTTCTCCATCATGGACCTAAGCGGAAATGAACAGTCCAGGAGGACTCTGGGGTCATATTCTAACCCCTCTACTGCTTCATATGGGAGTAGTATCTGCATACCCTCCATTGGAGTCAGTAGCTTTGAGTTGAATCCTCAGCTCATTATCATGGTGCAGCAAAGTTGCCAGTATTCTGGTCTTCCACAGGAAGAACCTACAGAGTTTCTGGCACAGTTTTTACAAATTGCTGACACAGTACATGATAAAGAAATAGATCAGGATGTCTACAGACTATTACTATTTCCATTTGCTATAAAAGATCAAGCTAAGAGGTGGTTGAATAACCAACCTAAGGCCAGCATAAGGACATGGAAACAGCTGACAGAAAAATTCCTGAATCAATATTTCCCTCCAAAAAGGATGACACAGCTAATGCTGGACATCCAAGGCTTTAAACAAGGAGATAATGAATCTCTTTATGATGCCTGGGAGAGATACAGAGAGATGCTACAAAAATGCCCCTCTGAAATGTTTTCAGAGTGGGTTCAGTTAGACATCTTCTACTATGGGCTTGCAGAAGGAGCTCAGATGTCTCTAGATTACTCAGCTGGTGGATCTATCCACATGAGAAAGACAATTGAAGAGGCTCAAGAGCTCATTGATACAGTTGCCAGGAATCAGCATCTGTACCTAAGCAGCAACCCTTCCATGAATGAAGAGGTTAAAACAGTAACTGCTGAACTCAGTCCTGTAAAACAAGCTGCTGAATTCAATCAGCAATTGGACTTTCTAACAAAGCAGCTAGCCGAATTTAAAGACAGGCTACAAGAGACAAGAATGGCTAATATACATATGGAAGAACAGTTTAGGCAAACAAAGTAGCAGCTATCAAGACAAATAACAGAAGAATGCCAAGCAGTTCAATTAAGAAGTGGGAAAACATTAAATACCCCACCTCAAGGCAGCAAAAAACTAAGGAATGAGCAAACCACCCAAAATTCACCTGAGGATAGTAAGAGCCCAGGGAAAAATAATTCTGGCACTAAAACGCCAGAAAATTGGTGGAAGGCTGGCGCTGAACGCCCAGACCATGCCCAAAACTGGCGTTCAACGCCAGAAACAAGGCAGGATTGGCGTTCAACGCCAGAAATGGGCAAGGATCTGGCGTTGAACACCCAAATTGGGCAAGATCTGGTGCTGAACGCCCAAAATAGGCACAGTTCTGGCGTTCAAACGCCAGGAACAGACAAGCAGTTGGCGTTTAACGTTACTCTAGTTTCTAACTCTGGCACTCAATTGCCAGTGAGGGATCAGACACACACAAATGCTGATAACAACCCCTCTAAAAAGGCTTCTTCAACCACTTCTGTAGGCAATAAACCTACAGCAACTAAAGTTGAAGAATATAAAGCCAAGATACCTTATCCTCAAAAACTCCGGAAAGAGGAGTAGGATAAGCAATTTGCTTGCTTTGCAGATTACCTCAGGACTCTTGAAATAAAGATTCCATTTGCAGAAGCACTTGAGCAAATACCTTCTTATGCCAAGTTCATGAAAGAGATATTGAGTCATAAAAAGGATTGGAGAGAAACAGAAAGAGTTCTCCTCACTGAAGAATGCAGTGCAGTCATTCTGAAAAGCTTTCCTGAGAAGCTTAAAGACCCTGGGAGTTTTCTGATACCATGCATATTAGAAGGTAATTGCACCAAGACAGCTTTATGCGATCTTGGGGCAAGCATCAACCTAATACCTGCATCCACTATCAGAAAGCTTGGCTTAACTGAAGAAGTTAAACCAACCAGGATATGTCTCCAACTTGCTGATGGCTCCACTAAATACCCATCAGGCGTGATTGAAGACATGATTGTCAGAGTTTGGCCATTCGCCTTTCCCACTGACTTTGTTGTGATGGAAATGGAGGAGCACAAGAGTGCTACTCTCATTCTAGGAAGACCCTTCCTAGCAACTGGACGATCCCTCATTGACGTCTAACAGGGGGAAATAACCCTGAGAGTCAATGATGATGAGTTTAAGTTGAACGCTGTCAAAGCCATGCAGCATCCTGACACATCTAAAGACTGCATGAAAGTTGATCTTATTGACTCTTTGGTAGAAGAGATCAACATGGCTGAGAGTCTCGAATCAGAGTTGGAAAACATCTTTAAAGATGTTCAGCCTGATTTGGAGGATTCAGAGGACATGAAAGAGCCTCTGAAATTTCTTCTGGAAGAGGAAAAACCTCCTAAACCCGAGCTCAAGCCATTACCACCATCCTTGAAATATGCATTTCTGGGAGAAGGTGACACTTTTCCAGTGATCATAAGCTCTGCTTTAAATTCACAAGAAGAGGAATCACTTATTCAAGTGCTAAGGACACACAAGACAGCTCTTGGGTGGTCCATAGGTGACCTTAAGGGCATAAGCCCAGCTAGATGCATGCACAAAATCCTATTGGAGGATAATGCTAAACCAGTGGTTCAACCACAAAGGCGGCTAAATCCAGCCATGAAGGAAGTGGTGCAGAAAGAGGTCACCAAATTACTAGAGGCTGGGATTATTTATCCTATTTCTGATAGCCCCTGGGTGAGCCCTGTCCAAGTCGTCCCAAAAAAGGGAGGCATGACAGTGATTCATAATGAAAAAAATGAACTGGTTCCTACAAGAACAGTTACAGGGTGACGCATGTGTATTGACTACAGAAGGCTCAATACAGCCACCAGAAAGGATCATTTTCCTTTACCATTCATAGACCAGATGCTAGAAAGACTGGCAGGTCATGATTATTACTGCTTTTTGGATGGCTACTCAAGCTATAACCAGATTGCAGTAGATCCCCAGGATCAAGAGAAAACAGCATTCACATGTCCATCTGGAGTGTTTGCTTATAGAAGGATGCCATTTGGGCTGTGTAATGCGCCTGCAACCTTCCAGAGATGCATGCTCTCTATTTTCTCTGATATGGTGGAAAAATTTCTGGAAGTCTTCATGGATGACTTCTCAGTATATGGAGACTCATTCAGCTCCTGTCTTGATCACCTGAAACTTGTTCTGAAAAGATGCCAAGAGACCAACCTAGTTTTAAACTGGGAAAAATGTCACTTCATGGTGACTGAAGGGATTGTTCTTGGGCATAAAATCTCAAACAAGGGAATAGAGGTGGACCAAGCAAAAATAGAGGTAATTGAAAAATTACCACCACCTGCCAATGTTAAGGCAATCAGAAGCTTTCTGGGGCATGCAGGATTCTATAGGAGGTTTATAAAGGATTTTTCAAAAATCGCAAAACCTCTAAGCAATCTGCTAGCTGCTGACACGCCATTTGTGTTTGACACAGAGTGCCTACAGGCGTTTGAAACGCTGAAAGCTAAGCTGGTCACAACACCAGTTATTTCTGCACCAGACTGGACATTACCATTTGAGCTAATGTGTGATGCCAGTGATCACGCCATTGGTGCAGTGTTGGGATAGAGGCAGGACAAGCTTCTGCACATCATTTATTATGCTAGTCGCGTTCTAAATAATGCCCAAAAAAATTACACAACCACAGAAAAAGAATTACTTGCAGTGGTTTACGCCATTGACAAAAATTCAGATCATACTTAGTAGGATCAAAAGTGATTGTGTATACTGATCATGCTGCTCTTAAATATCTACTCACAAAGCAGGATTCAAAACCCAGGCTCATCAGATGGGTGTTGCTTCTGCAAGAGTTTGATATAGAAATAAGAGACAGAAAAGGGACAGAGAACCAAGTGGCTGATCATCTGTCCCGGATAGAGCCAGTAGAAGGGACGCCCCTCCCCTCTCTTGAGATCTCTGAGACTTTTCCGGATGAGTATTTATTTGCCATTCAAGAAACACCATGGTTTGCCGATATTGCAAACTATAAAGCTGCAAGGCTCATACCCAAGGAGTACAACAGGATACAAAAGAAGAAATTAATTACTGATGCAAAGTACTACTTGTGGGATGAACCCTATCTCTTTAAGAGATATGCAGATGGAATAATCCGTAGGTGTATGCCTAGAGAAGAAGCACAGAGGATCCTGTGGCATTGCCATGGATCTCAATATGGAGGCCATTTCGGAGGTGAGCGAACAGCCACCAAGGTCCTCCAATGTGGCTTCTACTGGCCCACACTCTATAAAGATTCCCGAGAGTTTGTACGTAACTGTGACAGTTGCCAAAGAGCTGGTAATCTGCCTCATGGTTACGCCATGCCTCAACAAGGAATCTTGGAAATTGAGTTGTTTGATGTATGGGGAATTGACTTCATGGGACCTTTCCCACCATCATACTCAAACACTTATATTCTGGTGGCAGTTGACTATGTATCAAAATGGGTTGAGGCCATTGCCACACCTACCAATGATACTAAAACAGTGCTGAAGTTCCTCCAGAAACATATCTTTAGCAGGTTTGGTGTCCCTAGAGTACTAATCAGTGATGGGGGCACTCACTTCTGCAATAAACAGCTTTACTCTGCCATGGTTCGGTATGGGATTCGCCACAAGGTGGCTACTCCATATCATCCACAAACTAATGGGCAAGCTGAAGTCTCTAACAGAGAATTAAAGAGAATCCTGGAACGGATAGTAAATACCCGTAGAAAGGATTGGGCACGGAGCTTGGATGATGCTCTGTGGGCTTATAGAACAGCATTCAAGACCCCTATAGGGACCTCTCCATACCAACTCGTGTATGGTAAGGCATGTCACCTGCCCGTGGAACTGGAACATAAGGCCTACTGGGCAACCAGATTCCTAAACTTTGATGCCAAATTAGCAGGAGAAAAAAAGATTGCTCCAGCTAAATGAGCTAGAGGAATTCAGATTTACTGCTTTCGAAAATGCCAAGCTTTATAAAGAAAAATAAAAAAAAATGGCATGACAGAAAGCTTTCATCTAGAATCTTTGAACCAGGACAAAAGGTTCTGTTGTTTAACTCTAGGCTCAGGCTATTCCCCGGGAAACTGAAGTCCCGGTGGAGGGGACCATACGTGATTACAAGTGTATCACCATATGGTTATGTGGAGCTTCAAGATATTGACTCTGACAAGAAGTTCATTGTTAATGGACAGAGAATCAAGCACTATCTTGAAGGCAATGTTGAGCAAGAGTGCTCAAGGTTGAAGCTAGATTAAAAGCTCAGCAAGGTCCAGCTAAGGACATTAAAGAAGCGCTTGTTGGGAGGCAACCCAATTTTTATTTATTTTCATGGTTTTTCATGTTTTATTAGGTTCATGATCATGTGGAGTCACAAAATAAATATTAAAAAATTGAAAACGGAATCAAAAACAGTAGAAGAAAAATCACACCCTGGAGGAAGCACCTGCCTGGCGTTCAACGCCAGAACAGAGCATGGTTCTGGCACTGAACGCCCAAAATGGGCAACATCCTGGCGCTGAACGCCCAGAACAAGCATGGTTCTGGCGTTCAACGCCAGAAATGGCTAGTAAATGGGCGTTGAACGCCCAAAATGGGCACCAACCTGGCGCTGAACGCCCAGAGTTGTGTGCAAGGGCATTTTGCATGCCTAAATTGGTGCAGGGATGTAAATGTCTTGACACCTCAAGATCTGTAGACCTCACAGGATCATTTCAAGATCTGTGGACCCCACAGGATCCCCACCTTCCCTCCTCATAATCCTAGTTTTTTTCCACATCTTCTTCTTCATCTATTCCTTCTTCTTTTGCTCGAGGGTGAGCAACATTCTAAGTTTGGTGTGGTAAAACAATTATGTGAAGGATCTATAGCTTAGTGGTAGAACATGTGGCTGCAAATCAAGAGATCCCTGAGATACCTCAGGGGATGCACTTCCCTCCACATAATTATTGGAAGCAACTGAGGATAGAAATACCAAAAAATCACTAGGAATCAAGCCACAAAGGCAAGGAAGAGACATAAAAGAGATCAAGAACATCATTGGTTCCTCAAGAAGGAAATGCCATCATCACTTAGGTGGACTCGTTCCTTGTTCTTACTTTCTCTGTTTTTCGTTTTCTCTATGTTAAGTGCTTATCTATGTTTATGTCTTCATTACATGATCATTAGTAGTAATTAGTGTCTATTTTGATTTTATCTCCAATTAAGTTATAGTCTATTTTTCTCATCATCAGCAAACATGAATAAAATAGTAGATCTTTTGAATAAGAGGCAATAAAATTTCGAGTTTTCAATAAGAAAAATTCTAATTAGTAACATGTGGTGGCAATGCTTTCTGTCTTCTGAATGAATGCTTGAACAGTGCATATGTCTTTTGAATTTGTTGTTTAAGACTGTTAAATATGTTGGCTCTTGAAAGAATGATGAACATGAGACATGTTATTGATAATCTGAAAAATCATAAAAATGATTCTTGAAGCAAGAAAAAGCAGCAAAGAACAAAGCTTGCAGAAAAAAAATATATATATAATAAAATAGGCGAAAAAAAATAGAAAGAAAAAGAAAAAGCAAGCAGAAAAAGCCAAAAGCTCTTAAAACCAAGAGGCAAGAGTAAAAAGCCAATAACCCTTAAAACCAAAAGGCAAGGGCAGATAAAAAGGATCCCAAGGCTTTGAGCATCAGTGGATAGGAGGGCCTAAAGGAATAAAATCCTGGTCTAAGCAGCTAAACCAAGCTGTCCCTAACCATGTGCTTGTGGCGTGTAGGTGTCAAGTGAGAACTTGAGACTGAGCGGTTAAAGTCAAGGTCCAAAGCAAAAAGAAGAGTGTGCTTAAGAACCCTGGACACCTCTAATTGGGGGCTTTAGCAAAGCTGAGCCACAATCTGAAAAGGTTCACCCAATTTTGTGTCTGTGGCATTTATGTATCCGGTGGTAATACTGGAAAACAAAGTGCTTAGGGCCACGGCCAAGACTCATAAAATAGCTGTGTTCAAGAATCATCACACTGAAATAGGAGAATCAATAACACTATCTGAATTCTAAGTTCCTATAGATGCCAATCACTCTGAGCTTCAATGGATAAAGTGAGATGCCAAAACTGTTCAGAAGCAAAAAGCTAGTAGTCCCGCTCATCTAATTAGAATCTGAGCTTCACTCAAAAACTCTGAGATATTATTGCTTCTCAACTTATTAGTCTTCTATTTTATTTGTCTAGTTGCTTGAGGACAAGCAACAGTTTAAGTATGGTGTTGTGATGAGCGGATATTTTATACGCTTTTTGGGGTTAATTTCATATAGTTTTTAGGATATTCTAGTTAGTTTTTAGCTTATTTCCATTAGTTTTTAGGAAAAATTCATATTTCTGGACTTTACTATGAGTTGTGTGTTTTTCTGTAATTTCAGGTATTTTTCTGGCTGAAATTGAGGGAGCTGAGCAAAAATCTGATTCAGGTTGAAAAAGGACTGCTGAAGCTGTTGGATTCTGACCTTCCTGCACTCAAAGTGGATTTCCTGGAGCTACAAAACTCAAAATGGCGCGCTTCTAATTGCGTTAAAAAGTAGACATCCAGGGCTTTCCAGCAATATATAATTTTCCATACTTTGCTCAAGGATAGATGACGTAAACTGGTGTTCAACGCCAGTTCTCTGCCCAATTCTGGCGTCCAGCACCAGAAAAGGATTAAAAGCTGGAGTTCAACGCCAGAAATGGATCCAAACCTGGCGTTGAACGCCCAAAACAACCTTATGCACGTAAATTGCTTAAGTCTCATCCCCAGCACACACCAAGTGGGCCCCAGAAGTGGATCTCTGCACCATCTATCATAGTTTACCCATTTTCTGTAAACCTAGGCTACTAGTTTAGTATTTAAACAACTTTTAGAGATTTATTTTATATCTCATGACATTTTTAGATCTAAACTTTGTACTCTTTGACGGCATGAGTCTCTAAACTCCATTGTTGGGGGTGAGGAGCTCTGCTGTGTCTCGATGAATTAATGCAAATATTCTTGTTTTCTATTCAAACATGCGTGTTCCTATCTAAGATATTCATTCGCACTTCACATGAATGTGATGAACGTGACAATCATCATCATTCCCCCACGAACGCGTGCCTGACAACCACCTCCGTTCTACATCAGATTGAATGAATATCTCTTAGATTCCTTAATCAGAATCTCCGTGGTATAAGCTAGATTGATGGCGGCATTCATGAGAATCCGGAAAGTCTAAACCTTGTCTGTGGTATTCCGAGTAGGATTCAGGGATTGAATTACTGTGACGAGCTTCAAACTCGCGAGTGCTGGGCGTAGTGACAGACGCAAAAGGAGGGTGAATCCTATTCCAGCATGATCGGGAACCTCAGATGATTAGCCGTGCTGTGACAGAGCATTTGGACCATTTTCACAAGAGGAGGGGATGTAACCATTGACAACGGTGATGCCCCAACACACAGCTTGTCATAGAAGGATGTGCGTACGTGAATCAGAGGACAAAGGAAAGCAGAGATTCAGAAGACAAAGCATCTCCAAAACTCCAACATATTCTCCATTACTGCATAACAAGTAACCTTTAACCCATGCTCTCTTGTTTATTCGCAATTCAACTGATAAATATAATTGACTTCCTAACTAAGAATTGCAAGATAACCATAGATTGCTTCAAACCAACAATCTCCGTGGGATTCGACCCTTACTCACGTAAGGTATTACTTGGACAACCTAGTGCACTTGCTAGTTAGTGGTACGAGTTGTGAAAAGTGTGATTCACAATTTGTGCACCAATAGGATTGAATTGGTTGTTGAAATTTGTTGAAATGATGTATGAGGATTTGATGAATTTTGATAATTTTGATTAACTATATTGTTGTTGTCGGTAAATGGTGATGAATATTGAGATTGAGGTTGAATGATGCTAATTATGATGATTGGTAATGATAGAATGACATTTGATGAGTGTGTTGGTAGAAAAATGGTTTTAGTATGAGGAATTTGATGATTGGGGTTGAAACATATGATGATAGTGTATTTTAAGTGGAAATTTGGTAAGAGTGGTGATTTGAGACAAAATGGTAAGTTCTAATGGGAATTGATGTGTGTTGTGGTTTAGAGTTGGTTGGGTTCAAAGTTTTGAAAATTAGAGAACCTTGTTAGATTTTGTGAAACTTGATTTTATTGAACTTTGACGGATCATAACTTGAGTCTCAGTTTTCGAAATTGATTAAAATTTATCTTAAATTGAAGTTTGTTTAAAGATATTTAAAATGATATAAAGTTTGAGGAAAATAGAGTTTTGTAGCGGAAGTTATGAACGTTTAAAGTTTGGTGTTTAAAATTGATTTCTGCAACTTTGCCAAATTTTACAAATCTGGAGGGGCATGCGTACGCAAGTACCTCCATATGCAGGCGTGCGTCTCTGCCAGGCCTTCTTGCGTACGTGGCACATGCATGCATACGCAGGATAGGCCAAAATCCAAGGATGCATATGTGGCCTCATGCACCATACGCGAGTGATGGTCTCTGTCCAGCATTCCCGTGTACGCGGCACATGCATGCATACGAGGAATGGTCCAAATTTTAAGTGTGCGTACGCACTCAAGGGCGTGTGTACGCACAAACCCTATTTTACTGAAAAATAATTTTTCTTCATTTTTAAGGGTTCCTTAACTTTCTAAACTTCTTTAAACTTCTGTTTAAGAGTACTATCTAATAATTAGGCCTTAAGATTAATAGAGAAAAAATAGTGACTTAAATAGGTGAATTTCTTTATGAATTTAGAAGACAGAGACTTAGGTTTCTGGTGTAATGAGGATAGAATAGTTGCGTGAATTGGAAGAGTATTATATTGATGATGAGTATGATGAGCTTTGGAAATGAGAATTGAAAATGTTTAACACGAGTCTAAGACTCGAAGATAAATGAGAAAATATTGAATACTGAGAGTAATCACCGATAGAATATGGATGTATATTGTTTTATACTGGAATTGTTGAGACGCTATGCGCCTGGTAGGGACGGTAGGTTAATCCCGTCTGTCGAGGTCGCGGCGGCAGTGTAAGGGCAGTGGTTAGTCCCGCTTACGTTGATATGTGAGGTCTATGGCTGAGTATCCCGCTCGCATCCTTTCGGAATCACAAGAGTGTGTGAATGCACTATATCCCTGGACTGTGTGCTGGGCACGATATCCTTGGGGTTACCCATTTTATTCGTGACTGAAAGGCAACATTTCCATGGGGATGTGTTCGGTTGGCAGTTGAACTGACAATGTGAAATCACAACCAATAGGGCAGGCATTCATCATATGCATCTTCTATATGGTTGCTTGCTTTGTTTACTTGCATAATATGCTTAATTGTATAACATGCTTAAGTTCTTCTTGATTTACCTGCTATACTTGATAATTACTTGTGCTTTACTTGTATGAATTATTTGTGTTTTCTACTGGGATTGAGGAGGTTCGGTAGGCAGTGATGATGGGATCGCATGGTGGTTAGGCTGGCGAAGGCTGTGTGATGAGAAGACTTTTGTGTGGTTTAGAATTCACAATAAGTCTCCTTGTAATATAGTTTCTAAACCAACAATAGTCCTTTCATACAAAAATTTTGTTTGTCACAAGTAACAAACCCCTAAATTTATAACCGAAGTATTGAACCTCGGGTCGTTCTCCCTAGGAATTGCAATAAAGTGTCCTTGTTATTGGTTATGAAGTATCTTTGGGGGTTTTTGAGATATTAGACATGAAAGGTAAATGGCAATGAAAATAAACTAACAACTAGAAAGCTCTTGGCAAGGTTGTGAGAATTAGAAGTCCTATCCTAGTTATCCTCCTCAATTGTGACCACAATTATCCATTGCTACCACTTAGTTAACCTCTAACCATGGAGGAAAGTCAAGTTGATGAATCAACTTGATTCCACAAGTCCTAGCCAACTTCCAAGGGAAAGACTAGCTTTAGTGGTATCCAAATCAATTAGCAACTTCTAATTATCAATCAACAAGGGAATTAGATAACTCAAGCATCACTAATTACTCTACCATAGCCAAGAGGAATAAAATCTACACTAAAATTCAACCAAGCATTTCATCAAACACTTGGAAGGTAATAAAGGAAATCAAAGTAATTTGATAACAACAATGAAATCTAACAACTACTTATTGCAAGGAATTAATAACAACAATCAAAGGAAACAGGATCTACATGAATTACCTTAAATTGCATTAAAAGAAAATAGAATGAACAAGAGTAGATCTACAAACAAAATAGAAGAAAGAAATAACAACACTAGAAGAATGATGAATGTAACAACATAAAACTGAAAGGTAGAAGAAGAGGAAATCATGAATTGAAACTAAACTAGCCTCAAGTGTGTCTAAAGTATGAATGCATCCCCCCTCCCCTTCAATCCTTGGTCTTTTTGAGTGTTTTCTCGCCAAAAATCCAGCTCCAAATGGGTCCAGAAACCCTTCAAAATTGCCAGGCACGAGTTGCATTAAAGGAATCACGTGCAGACTGCGACGCCTACGCGCACAGCACGCGTACATGTCTCTGGCCTATTTCGCAAGGTGTGCGGATGCGCCTGGTGCGTGCGCGCGTCCTTTGCTGGGATTAATTCTTTGGCTTTTTATACTTCTCTCCACTTGCATGCTTCCTTCCTCACTTCTTGGATCCATTTCTAGCCCTTTTTCAACCTGAGATCACTAGCAAACACATCAAGGCATCTTATGGAATCAAGGAAGAAATAATATTGTCAAATTAAAGGCTTCGAAAGCATGTTTTTACACTTAGGCACAAGTAAGGGAGAGATCACAAAACCATGCTAATTCATTGGCTAAATGTAAGAAAAGGTTAGCAAAATGCTCTAAATCCAACACAAGATAATCCATAAATATGGGGTTTATCAACCTCCCCACACTTAAACCAAGCATGTTCTCATGCTTGACCAAGAATGAAGCGAAGGGGTATGACATTTATTCAATGCAACTAAACTACCTATATGCAACTATCTAAATGAATGCAACTAACTATATGAATGCTAATGCTTGGTCAAAATAATTCAACTTCCAAGAGAATATATATATGAGCATAAGAGCTAGAGTAATAGGGATCAAGTCCAAACCACAATTGTATTGAATTATCAAAAGAATCTCAAACTTGCAAGAATATAGATAGTAGGATGAATGCATGTATTTGGGCTATTAAACCCTCACCGGATGTGTATCTGCTCTATTCGCTCGGTGTTTAGGGGTTGGTCCACTCAATCCTCTCCTAATCATGCTTTTCCAAAATTTGTTCTTCATCTAACAATCAACAATCATTCAACGTATGCATTCATTCATCATGAGGTCTTTCTCATAGGTTGTAATGGGGTTAGGGCCAAGGTAGGATCATATATGGTTAAGTGGACTAGAGATTTGAATCTTTGGTTAACCTAGACTTTCCCACCTAACCTATACAATTAAATACCACCCTAACTAACCATCCTTCACTTTTTACATACTCATACATTTTCTTTTGATTTTTTCCAACACTTATGCATTGATCCTTATTGAGCCTTGCTTTGGGGCATTTTGTCCCCTTTTTATTCCCTTCTTTTTTTCTTTGTTTCTTTCTTTTCCTATTTATTTTCTTTTCTTTTCTCTTCTTTTTTTTTCAATGCATAAGGTCTATACATTTAATCAATACATGAGCATGCACCCAATTTTTCAAATACAAATGCAAAACACTCTTTTATCCCAACCAATGTTCCTAATTCCCCAAACTCGAATATATGACATTCTCACTAGCCTAAGCCAATCAAAGATCCAAACAAGGGACTTTATTGTTTTCCGCTTTAGACTTGTAATGTGCTAAAATAGGAACAATTGGGTTAAGCAAAGGCTCAAAATTGGTTAACAATGGAGGATAGAAGCTAGACGATTTAGGTGAGTGAGCTAATTGAAATAATGGCCTCAAACATATAAATGCATGAATACAAGGAATAAATGGATATATAGAATTAAACAAATTAAGGATCACAATCATCGGGAGAGAACAATCACACACAAGAATGGAAAATAGGTGGTTATAAAATGTAACCACATCAATAGGCTCAAATCTCACATGCTTGTATTCTTGGCTCAATACATGCTTCACAAAGTATGAATTCAAGCAAGTTACAAAAAATTTTTTTCAATCAATTGGGGGTGTGCTCTATGGATGGATTCTTTTGAAAATTTCATCATTTTGACTAAGCTTATTAATGCAATGTTGTGATTAAAAATTTCCAAAAATTCCTTAGTTCACCATTTTCTTTTCAATCAAAACAGGTTTCATATGCAAAAGGGGTTAACTAGGTCTTAAGAATTCCAAAATAGTTTCTAATCACAACCATAAGCTAAAAGATAACTATATAAGAAAAAATCCAACTAAAGTACGAAATCTAGCATCCAAAATATCTAACATCCAAAACGACAAAGTATGCAACAACTAAGGCAAAAGTATCCCAAGTAATCCAAAATAAACAATATATACAACAGTGTGCAAAACAAGATAACTAGGAGAATATAACTAGGAAATACGCCAAAATGTTTACCGGTCCACCAATGGTGCCAACGGCAACCTCTACACACTTAAGATCAAGCATCATCCTCGATGCTAATCCTTAGGTTCAGGGAGAGGTACACCGGTCAGCTCTGGCGCTGGCTGGGGCTATGGCGGAGGTGTCTCTTGAGTAGCCTGGGTCTGGGATGGTGCCTCCACATGAACCAGTACCTCCTCGTGAGTATCCTCATCATGTAAATCCGCATGCCCCTCCTCGTGGGCCTCCTCATCCGAACCAAAAGACTCTGGCAAAGGGGGTAGCTCAAGGCCCTGGGCCACAAACATCTGGTCAATCCGATCTAGGCAACGCATGATCTGACGCTGGCCGCGCTCCATGAATCAGAAAAGATGCTAAACCAGCAATTAGGTCGGCTGAGGTGCTGGTAGTGGTGGTAAAGGAAGTGCTGCTGCAACTGCTGATGTAGAGGGTCATGCTGGGGCTGATGATGAAGAAGGTCTAGCTCCTTCCTCTGCTGCTCTAGCCCGAGATCGGCACCGGGAAGGAGGATTCTCGTTCACCCAAGACTCCCATGGAATGGTCACTGGCTCCTTCTCAGGGAGCGGTGGGGGTGGTGATACGTCCTCTGGGAGCCACTGGACATCGGCCCGCTGAATCATCTGGGTGACAAGGACGGAAAATGGAAAGATACCTCGGATGTGGGCCCACCACATGAACCGCCTGATCAGCCGGGGGTAATAGACCTCCTTCCCCTCCAGCACACAGCTGATCAGGATCAACATAGCCACAAGGATCAACATAGTGGGCGAAAATCTGCTGCCATATCCTGGCCTCCTTGCTCAGATAGATAAACCGCATACCCTTGTGTGCCTTGTTTTCTGCATCCATGACCCAGGGAGCCTCCGGGGTAGCTACCACTGCCCTCAAGGCATCAAAATCGAAAGTCATACAGTGTAGCTCCACCTCGGCCTGCTCGAAGGCATCAGTATCACCTGCCTTGAGCTACAGGTAAGGGCGTCCTCAATAGCCTGCTCAGTGATGGGCACCTGAATACCTCTCACTGATATCGAGTCAAGGGTGTGGCGAAAGAAGTTACAATAAAAATTTAAAACCCCTAAATTTATAAACTGAAGTATTGAACCTCGGGTCGTTCTCTCTAGGAATTGCAATAAAGTGTCCTTGTTATTGGTTATGAAGTATCTTTGGGGGTTTTTGAGATATTAGACATGAAAGGTAAATGACAATGAAAATAAAGTAACAACTAGAAAGCTCTTGGCAAGGTTGTGAGAATTAGAAGTCCTATCCTAGTTATCCTCCTCAATTATGACCACAATTGTCCATTGCTACCACTTAGTTAACCTCTAACCATGGAAGAAAGTCAAGTGGATGAATCAACTTGATTCCACAAGTCCTAGCCAACTCCCAAGGGAAAGACTAGCTTTAGTGGTATCCAAATCAATTAGCAACTTCTAATTATCAATCAACAAGGGAATTAGATAACTCAAGCATCACTAATTACTCTACCATAGCCAAGAGGAATAAAATCTACACTAAAATTCAACCAAGCATTTCATCAAACACTTGGAAGGTAATAAAGGAAAGCAAAGTAATTTGATAACAACAATGAAATCTAACAACTACTTATTGCAAGGAATTAATAACAACAATCAAAGGAAACAGGATCTACATGAATTACCTTAAATTGTATTAAAAGAAAATAGAATGAACAAGAGTAGATCTACAAACAAAATAGAAGAAAGAAATAACAACACTAGAAGAATGATGAATGTAACAACATAAAACTGAAAGGTAGAAGAAGAGGAAATCATGAATTGAAACCTAGATCTAAATTATTGAACTAAACCTAATCCTAATTCTAATCCTAGAGAGAAGTGAGAGCTTCTCTCTCTAAAAACTAAAACTAAACTAGCCTCAAGTGTGTCTAAAGTATGAATGCATCCCCCCTCCCCTTTAATCCTTGGTCCTTTTGAGTGTTTTCCCGCCAAAAATCCAGCTCCAAATGGGTCCAGAAACCCTTCAAAATTGCCAGGCACGAGTTGCATTAAAGGAATCACGAGCGGACTGCGACGCGTATGCGCACAGCATGCGTACGCGTCTCTGGCCTATTTCGCGAGTTGCGTGGACGCGCCTGGTGCGCACGCGCGTCCTTGGCTGGGATTAATTCTTTGACTTTTTATGCTTCTCTCCACTTGCATGCTTCCTTCCTCACTTCTTGGATCCATTTCTAGCTCTTTTTCAACCTGAGATCACTAGCAAACACATCAAGGCATCTTATGGAATCAAGGAAGAAATAATATTGTCAAATTAAAGGCTTCGAAAGCATGTTTTTACACTTAGGCACAAGTAAGGGAGAGATCACAAAACCATGCTAATTCATTGGCTAAATGTAAGAAAAGGTTAGCAAAATGCTCTAAATCCAACACAAGATAAACCCTAAATATGGGGTTTATCACTGTGGGACAGCGATATAAATGTTAGACTAGAAATCCCCTAAGTTGGATTACCCCATTTTATTATGGTTTTAAAGTTATGGTTTTGAATTTAGTTCTGCTTTAAGTTTGAATCTTATGCTTGATGTGAAGTTCTAGGATTGGCTCTGGTGTCCTGGAATCTTATATCTTACATTATTGGGTACTGTTACCATACTGAGAATCTCCGGTTCTCATACCATATTTCGTTGTTGTTTTTCAGCTACAGGTCATAACCCACCTGGGTGAGTTACGTGATGCTGACAGAGCGGAGGATCTTTATCATATTTTGGAGTCATTTTGGATATTTTGTTTAGTACTCTCACTTTTATATCTTTATTTGCCATAGAGGCCAACTTTGAGAGAGATAAAGTATATGCTGTTTTAACTTTCAGAACTCTGTTATGTCTGTATATAACTAGTCAGCTTAAACTCCGCAGGCTGAGGCTAGTATCTTTATGACTATTATACTTACATATCTACATAGGCCTTGTTATCTTGTATCTTTATCTTGTGCCTTTAGGCTTGTAACTTCGTGTGAACCTTTCGCGCTTTTGAAACTCTGTTTTTAAGCTTTTGTATATGCCTTAGAATTTTCATGACCTTTAATTATCCTTTGCTTTACAACATGAGGTAAGGCTTGGGGTATTTAGGGTGTTACAGTTAATCCCACTTAGTCAACTCTTAACATCGAGAGTAAGTCAAGTGAGCATAATTGTTCTTAATCCACAAGTCCAAGCTAACTTACAAATTAACTTAGTGAAAAGCTAGCGTTAGTATAAACAAGAGCAACTAATAACCCAAAATTTCAACTAAATATTTGACATTATGAATCTAGTATCCCATGTATCTATTTTCCCAAGCCAAGGAGTAAAAATCGACTACATATTCAAAATTGACATTTTTACAAACGCTTGGTGGGCATAATGACCAAACATAGTTATATTACAAAAATACTTGAAACTATAACCAACCAATGAATAAAATCAATAATGGCAACTCAATCAAACATGTAATAACTAATAAACATCAAATTAATCACCAAGAACTCAAAGATTCAAAAGGTATATATATATATATAACTTTAACTATAAGAAAGTGCAACAAAAGTAGTATAATCAAAGAGAAAATATAAAATTCTAATATAAATCCTAATTAAACCCTAAGAGAGTTAAGAGAAAATCCTAAGAAAAACTAAAACTAAAGCTCCCTAAAATTATCTAATATGGTGTATGTATGATATGGTATGTTGGCCCCTTGTTAGCTCTTCCATTTTAGCTTCAAACTTTGCAGAATTAGGCCAAAAGATACCAAAAGTTGCGAACCACGAGACTTTTTAATGCAATCACATGTCAGGACTTGTGCGTACGTACACTGGCCGAATCTCGTCTGCACACATTGGTGTGATCTTCTCCTTTGTTTCCTCATGTGTTCTCCCATCTACATGCATTCTTTCCACTTTCTCCAAGTCATTCTTGCCAATTGAACCTAAAATCACTGATGAAACCACATTTTATGATATTTATTTGATCTATTTGGGTGGATTTCATCAACTTTTCTTGCACTCATCCATTGAAATAGCATAGTTTCATGATTTCTTCCTAAATTGTGCTTGAAAGTGAAAACATACTTTTTAGGACTTTTAATTGCTAAATTCTATTCACTTTAATCCCATTTGATGCCTTGATGTATTTGCTAAGTGATTTCAGGTTTCCAAGGCAAGTATGGGTTGAAGAAGTGAGAAAAAGAGCATGCAAAAGGGAAGAAACCATGAAGAAATGGAGTTTGGAAGTTCCAGCATCCGTGCGTACGCACAAGCGATGCGTGCGTGCGCACAAGTGTGAGCTCAGCCACGCATACGCGTGACCCGAATCACGTGAGCTCATTAATGCAAATCGCTGGGACGAATTTTGGGCCTCCAAGACCTAATCCAACTCATTTCTGAAGCTATTTCAACCCCAATCCAAGAGGAAGCAAGGGAGGCAATTAGGTTTAGCTTTTCTATGTTTTTCTCTTAGTTTCTAGAGAGAGAAGCTCCCCCCTCTCTCTAGAATTAGGTTAGGTTTAGTTAATTTCTCTTTAATTTTTGTCTTTAATTCTTGTTTTAATATAGTTTCCTTTATGTTTCTTTACTTTATTGTCTTACTTCTCCTTGTTCTTCTTCTTAATTTTCCATTTTTGTCATTTTTATGTTTATGGATATTCTTGTTAATTTTAATTTCAATTAATGTAAATTTATCCTTTCCTGTTAATCGTTGCTTCCTTTAGTTGTTATTATCATTTTCTTGCTTTTGGTAGTTAGATTTTATTTTTAATATAATTTAATATTATTTTATTTTCATGCACACGAAGTGTTTGATAAAATGCTTGGCTTAGTTTTTACTTAGTGTTTTCTTCACTCTTGGCTTGCAATTGAGGACTTTGGGGACCCTTGAGTCATTGATGTCCATTCTTGTTTGATACATTAGAGTAGTTAGTTAATTTGGTTTTTATTGACTCTAGGTCTCCCATTAATAATGTTGACTAGGACTTATGGATTGGGATCAACTCTGCTTATTTGACTTATCCTCGATGTAGGATTGACTAAGTAGGATTAACTCTTCATAATCATCATGTGTTTGTGGTCATTGACTAGGATAGGTAACCTTAGCTCTCAATCCATGCCAAGAGGTTTTATTGCATTTGAATTCCATTTCTCTTGATTTCTTGCATGATCATTTAATTACTTTTATTTAATTTCTTGCATGCTAAGCTACTTTCTTGCTATTTACATTTCTTGCTTCTCTTGTAATCAATCATAGCCAATAATCTTAGCACTTCATTTGCAACTCCTAGGAAAGACGACTCGGGATTTCAAACTCCCGGTTATTGTGTTTTGATTGTGACTATCTTTTACAATTAAATTTGATGTTGAGAGTTAGTTGTTGATTTGGCTATACTTGTAACGAAGTGATCCTATTTTGAGAAATTCTAGATCGACACTAAATTTTCAACTCATCAAATTTTTGGCGCTGTTGCCAGGGAGTTGCATGCTGTAAATTTGTTGGCTATTGGAAATATGTTAATATGTAAATAGCTTGCTTTTTGGTTGTCTTTTGTTTTTGTTAATGGTTAGAATTGGGATTCCGGAGGACATTGAAAATTCAAGCATTGGTGGGGAAGTCAAGCACAAGCCACCATAGCAAGGGCTCTCCCAATTGTCTAACTTAAAGACAATAAATAAAAGTACTTGGTAACATCTTTCTAACTCTCCCTCTCTTTTAGCATTTGTTTGTTGAATTTTCACTTCTTTTAATTAGCTTAGTTTGGTAGAATTTTTGTGTTGATCTTGCATTTTTAGGGTAGAATAAATTTTGGGGTTGGAAAAGCCATTTTGGATGTCAAGTTTGGTGCCTTAAGGCACTAAAATTTTTTTGAGAAAAACAGAGCATGTGCGCACGCACACCACCCCAATTTCTGCACCAGTGCGCTCGCACATGTCTGTGCGTACGTACACCCCTTTGCACAGCCCCTGCTTGGAGTGCTCGCACACCTTGTGCGTCCGCATTCCCCCTCTTTTTGGCTCTTGTGCGTATGCACGGACCTGTGTACGTACGCACAGATGGCTAATCAGGCGTTAATTTTTTATGTTTTATTTTCTTAAAAAAAATATTTTTTTTGCCTTTCTGTGCGTGGGCACAGGCCTGTGCATAGACACACATCAAAACAAGGCCTCTGTTCGCAGCGTTGGCACACATAGTACAAACACACAACCCTTTTCATTTTGCCATCGACGCGTACGCGTCCGACACACGTACACGTCATCTTCCATTTTCTCCCTTTCACGCGTATGCGTCGATTCCCTTTTTCACACGCATCACGTGCATGCGTTCTTCACGCGTACGCGTGACCCCTTGTGTGTGCGCATGACCTTGTGTGCGTACGCACGCCCCTGTTTTCTCCTACTATACTTCTTTTCTTCTCTTCTCTCTACTTCTTCTCTTCTTTTCTCTTCTCCTCTCTTCTTTCCCTCCTTCAACCACCACTCGCCACCATACTTCACCACCCACGACACTCATCTTTAGTTAGTTTGTTAGTTAGGTAGTTAGTCAGTTAGTTATTTAGTTAGTTAAGTTTAATTCTCTGTTTTGGTGCCAAGTGTTGGATAATTGAGTTGATTTATTGATTCTGTTGAGATATTGTTGCTTAATTATCGATGTTGTTATTGCTAGTTATTGTTGGATGTCTTTATTGAGGTCATACTTTATTGCTTGGTATTGAGTTCTTCATGTTAATTTTGTTCATACTAAGGACTTATGACATTGTCTTCATGAATATTTTTGGATTTCTAAATTGCATGTGTTTGGCCACCATGTATTTTGATTTCATTATCTATAGTTTGGCAATTTGTTCTTAGTTGATGCATTTTTTGTTAGGTGATGTTTGCTATGATTGATTTTTATTTAAGTCACCTATTTGATGCATTAACATTGAGAATTGTGAAATTGGATCATAAGCTTGCCTAATGACACTTTTTGAGCTTTTTAAGCTTTGTGGATTATGCTTGCCATGTTTTCCACTTCATGTCAATTAGGTGTGCTTTATTGCCCATTTCACAATTCCTTGATTCTTTCTTGAATGCTCTCATGCTTCTTTATTGCTTGTTTGTTTTCTTGGCATACAAGTTTCTTTTTAAGTATCTCAAGCACACTAGAATGAGTGAAGTGCATGCTTATTTTGTCTAAGTGTGGCATAGTCTTCTATATATGTTAGTGTGTGTGTTCTAAACTGCGCGCAACTTAGAATGCACATACTTGTTTCGATTATGTCACAAACTAACTCACTCACTAATTTTAGTGAATATCACCTCATTCCAACAATCCATGCTTCCTTGTTTTTTTGCATTTAATTGTGTTGCGATCCTATTTTCCATTTTTCATGGAAGGAGTCACCATAAGCAACAAGGGAAGCGGGAGAAAGAGCATGCAGCAGCCGATTGATCTACCAGCTGAAGGTGACAATCCGAAGTCACTACACCCCCTTGCTCACCTTTGAGTTCACGGAGGACCGTGCAAACCCTTAAGTGTGGGGAGGTTGTCATCGATCGACCATCTTGGGTGACATACTCTAATCCTAACACTTTCACATTCTTTTTTTTTGAATTCTTAGTTGCATTTTTTCTTCTTAGTTTGTATATATCTTAGAGCTTTAATTACATTATTTCTTAGTTTATTGCATGTCTTTGCGTACATATAATAAGCTTAGTTAATTTAATGAAATTTTCCAAGAAAACTTTCCTAATTGACATCCTAATTGATTGGAGTAGAATTTTTTATTGAAACTTGCTTGAAATATATTGTGGAACATGCCTTTTGAGCTAAGAACACATAAGCATGTGAGTTTTGAGCCTAATTGTATGGTTACACCATTTGACCACTATTTTCATTCTTTTGTGTGTTATTCTCTTTTTATGATTGCAATCTTTGATTTGTTTGATTCTTTATGTCCATTGCTTGATGTATATATGCATTTATATGATTGAGGCCATCTTTTCATTAAGCTCACTTGTCCCAAATAACCTACCCTTTTATCTTCCTTTGTTAACCAACTTTGAGCCTATTTCAATCCCCTTTTGTTCTTAAAGTTAGCACATTACTAGCCTTAAAGTGAAAAATAATAAATGTCCCTTATTTGGATCTTTGATTAGCTTAGACTAGTGAGAGTGTGCATCATATAAGTGTGGAAAAGTTTGGGAACTTTGGTTGAGATAAAAGTGGATTTTTGTTTTGTTGTTGAAAATCTTGGGAATTGGGTACATGCTCGTGCATCAAATACTTAAACCATATGCATTGTCACTTTTGTATATATATTTTAGTTTGAAAAAAAAAGAGAAAAAAAAGAAAATAATAGAAAGGGGACAAAATGACCCAAAGTTTGAGAAATAAAAATGCATATGAGTTGTGATTGAAAAGAAAATGCATGAGTGTGTAAGAAAAGTGAGGAATGGGTAGTTATGTTTGCTTTGAGTTGTATAGGTTGTTATGTAGGTTAGGTGAGAGCTTAAGTTAGTCAAAGATTCAAATTTAAAGCTCACTTCACCCTAGCCCCATTACAACCATGGAAAAGCCCTCATGATATTTGTATGCATACATTCAATAATTGTTGATTGTTAGATGAAAGACAAATCTTAGAAAGCATGATTAGAAAAAAAATGAGTGAATTGACCCTATACACTTGAGTGATTATAGCGGATACACATCCGGTGAGGGTTCAAATGCTCAATTAGAAGTTTCTACTTATTATTATTGCTTATCTTGCAAGTTGTTAATTCTTTTCAATCACTCTAATCAATTTTGGATTTGTCTTGGTTAAGATTGCTTTAGACCTTATGTTCATATATGTATTCTTGGAAATTGATTTATTTTGACTAAGTAGTTGCATTCATGTAGATAGATTGCATGTAGGTAGTTTACTTGCATTGAATAATACCCCTTGTTTCCTTCCTGAGTATAGCATGAGGACATGCTATTGTTTAAGTGTGGGGATGTGATGAATCCACATTTTATGATGTTTATTTGCTCTATTTGGGTGGATTTCATCAACTTTTCTTGCACTTATCCATTGAAATAGCATAGTTTCATAATTTCTTCCTAAATTGTGCTTGAAAGTGAAAACATTCTTTTTAGGCCTTTTAATTGCTAAATTCTATTCACTTTAATCCCATTTGATGCCTTGATGTATTTGCTAAGTGATTTCAGGTTTCCAAGGCAAGTATGGGTTGAAGAAGTGAGAAAAAGAGCATGAAAAAGGGAAGAAACGATGAAGAAATGGAGTTTGGAAGTTCCAGCATCCGTGCATGCGCACAAGTGATGCGTGCGCGCGCACAAGTGTGAGCTCGGCCACGTGTACACGTGACCCGAGTCACGTGAGCTCATTAATGCAAATCGCTGGGGGAGAATTTTGGGCCACAAGAGTAAATCCCCATAGTAGTCCCTGAGATTCGCGTGATTACCTAATGTAGTCCTCAAGATCTCAATTTCCCCACTGTAGTCCTCCATATAGAGCTCTGAGTACTCATAATGGTCCCTGGGCATATTTCTAGTGATGAGTCATCACTGGAGTGCTTACGTGGCATCGTTTTGTCACGCTGTAGCTGAGCTGGATCATTTCCCACTATACCCACATTGGTTCCTCGTAGTTGGTGTTATTGTACAAAGCCCCACTTCTGCACGCTTCGCTCTCCTTCTTCCTCGCATTCTTCATCGTATTCTTTAGGCTCTCAATTCTCTTCCTCTATGCTCTCCAAGCCTGCATCCACCCCGATGCTTAACCCTCCACCTCCAACGGCCTTCGTGCTGCCATTCGCCGCCCTAGCACTCCCAAAGGCCCTACTCCCGACCTCAGAAAGCGCCCCAAGAGTAAGGACAAGCTCAATTTCGACAAGAAGAATGCCCAGATCTTCAGGCTTAGACTCGACCACGCTCACCTTCATTTTGCTGGTCTTGATGGGTTCTGGAAGGTTCTCCTTGCTGCATTCATGGGATTCCTTTCATTGGTGTTGTTCATTCTTGCTGCTAGGATTGCACGCCCCTTTTGGCTTGGAATTGATCAGATTCCTTGCAATTTGTCCATGATCACTTGTGGATAGTTTGGTCGCATCATCCTTTATGCAAACTAACTGTTTGTTATATTTACTGCTTTGATTTGGATTAAGCCTTTAGCTGAGATTTTTGTGGATAGTTTGGGGAATCCTTTCTTAAACCATAGCATATTGTTGGCAGCTGTACACTTTATTGCTTTGGGTTCAGCTGCATGAAGCTGTTTCTGGGAAAACGTACAACAGATATATGGAGCTTGCTCAAGCAGCATTTGGTGAGTTTATTTGATATAGTTTATTTATTAGAGTAAAGTATCGTTTTTGTCCCCAACGTTTGGGGTAAATCCTATTTGTGTCCTTAACGTTTAAATCGTCCTATTTGTATCTCTAACATTTGTAAAAGTGATTCAATGTTATCCTGCAGTCAATTACACATCATGAGCGCTTTAGTTTAAGTTTTAAAAATCTCTTCTTGAAGTTAGAATACAAATGTCTGGGATAGTCCATTGTCCTGTCTCAGCTTCCAAACCTCAATTCAATTGCAGGGCTCTCACTCATAGGTTCTGTGACAGCACACTACAAGAAAAACACCCATTCAGCCACACTTTTTTTAAGCTACATTTGAAAAGCGTAGCCTATTCTAGGAATAGGCTACGCTTTTCTCCATGTTTCCTTTTTGTAGGAGAATAGGAATCACATTTGTGGCATCACTTGAAAAATGATCCCTTAGATATTATAAAGATCACTTATAAAGCGTAGCCTTAACTTAAGAGTTATGGGTTCACTTTTTACACCAAAGAGAGCACTTTTAAAATGTAGCCTATTTGTCATGTTTCAGGTGCATTTTAAAAGTGTTGCCTAATATATTTCAAGTCAAATGTCCACTATCTATATCTAACACTTAGTAAATTTTTTTCACCTTTCACCAAATGATACATTCACGCGTATAGACACTTATTAAGCAAATAAAAAAAAATTACTTGGCCACTGAAAACATAACACTCACGTGCGATCCCTATCTAGCTACGACGATTCCCTTCATCATCACCCTGGCCCCAAATCAGAGAAGACCACTCACGGCGTCACCGTTCACGGAGTCACCATCTCCACCACTCACCTTCATCACTCACCACTCACCACTCACCACGACGCCGCCACTCATCTTCAATGCCGGTTCTCTTCGCTGGGCGTTGACATCAGGAAGACTCTTTGCTCGACTGAAAGCCTGTCTTTATTCGCTCACCATCGTCAAGGAGGTATGTATTCACCTTCTTTTGGTTTCTAAAATCTGAGAGGGTAGGGTTCCGATTTTAGGGTTGCAATTTGGGGTTTTGATAGACTGTGAATTTATGAATTGATGAACATGCATGCTAATGTTGCAGCGCAGGAGAACTCATAATTTGAGGGTTTCATTCCGTTATTGTTGCGGCGCAGTAGAACTCGTGAATTTGGGATTGTTGCGGCGCAGGAGAACTCGTGAATTTGGGATTGGGATTTCATTCCGTTTACGCAGGTGAGTGATGTATAGTTCATAAGCCAACTTTTATTTTAATTCCTTGTTGATATACATTATCTTTCAGTATAACACAAGAACAACTTCACATTGTTATTACAATTTTAGTTTCGAAGTTCCTACCTGAATCTACATTATAATAATTCTTATGATCCAAAAGAATAATACCACTAATAATTGCTAAAACAATGCATATTTGTTCAACTTACATCTTATCTTATAATGAATAATTTTAAAATATATGGATGCCTGGATCTGGGTGGATATATTATGTTTACACTAATTGCTCCATAAATATCTAATTAAAAGAATCATGTAACTAGTTCCACAAATACCAATACACAAATGGTTACTCTAAATTGATATGGGAATTAGGTAGTGAAAGCTGTTAAAACATTATGGTGAATATGAATTCTTTTTCTGTGGTACCAACAATAACCACTTTAGAGATGAGTGTAAAATGGTGGCTTTTGGTCCTCTTATTTTGGCTTTAATCAATGGATGGAAGATGGATTTTTGGTAATAATAATAAGGGTGTAGAATTTGGGGATTTCATATCAGTGCAAAACAGGAGTTAAAATCAAGGATTTTTAGTTTAATTATAGCAGAGGTGCAGTGGTGAAATTTTTGGATGCAATTGTAATAATGTCCCTTATGACTTGACTTTATTTCCTAAATTATAATTATTTCATGAATTCACAAATCATAGATAGCAAATTATAATTATTTCATGAATTCACAAATCATAGATAGCAAATTCTATCGTTATCATAGATAGCAATTGTAATAATGCCCCTTGTCTCCCTCATGGACTTGGTACTAATTTATAGTTTCTTTTTCTTTCAATTCTATCCTTTCAAGATTCATACATATGTATATATATAGATAGCAAATTCATTTGTTGGAACTGTATATATATGAAATTTGTCAACTACTATAATAATCAATTCATCACAATATGCATGTTGTAACTATATCACTTACACGGTTCCATCAATACTGCACCTTTTGCTGACCAGTCCAAAACCGCATTGGTTGTTAACCGTATCTACTAGCTAGTAACATTTTGCCGTATTAGTCATGTCAACCATGTTTAAAAAACATTAAAATCCACTATTAAAATTAATTATTAATATAAAAATATATATTAAAAAAATTAAATAATATATATATATATATATATATATATATATATATATATATAGCTAGTAACATTTTGCCGTATTAGTCATGTCAACCATATTTAAAAAACATTAATATCCACTATTAAAATTAATTATTAATATAAAAATATATATTAAAAAAATTAAATAATATATATATATATATATATATATATATATATATATATATATATACAAATAAATAATAATTAATTTTAATATATAAATAATATTTTTGTAGTCATGCATTTACTAATTAACGCCAAGTATACTTAAAATTAACTAGTATACTATCTTTTGTGAGACTTGGAATTAAACCTTGCTTGTTTAGGCAAAGTCAGGAATGTTTAACCCAAAAAAGAATTATTTTATAAGTTTAGCAGCATAATCATACTTGGTTATGAGGAGCGGATAAATACTAAAAAATTTAAAATAAGAAAACAAATAAAATAGAATGGTGGCAACCCAGCTGAGTCACTTTGTCTCTCTCAATAAATTGAGCGCACACACTCATTACTTACTCATTTTAATTTGTCAACTACTGTAATAACCAATTGCAATATATATTAGCTTGTTATATTATTTTATTTTATTTTATTTATGGTAACAACAACAGATTGCTCTACCATTTTTTACTATTTAATTTTTTTCCTTACATTTTAAATATATCAGTTTAGAATTTATAAAAATAAATCAAGACTAAATATGATTATACTCTAATATCTTAGAATTTTATTTGGTAGCAAACAGATTGAAGTTTTTGGTTAAAGCTTCCAAGTGGATTTTGTCAAAACATTGATCGTGCCATGGCAAGGTACAATATATACTTTTTCTTTTCACTTTATGATTATACTATTAATTCATGTGTAGCTCCACCTCGATTGTTTTGTTAGTTTTGAAGTTGCAATTTAACTTAATATTTATGCACAATAAATTCTTTGTTTTCCTTTATTTGTTTTACTTAAATGAGTTTCTAGTAAAATGTTTAGAGAATTACTTCTAAGATTAGGAACTATTTCCCAACCTAACTACAAGGCTATGAAAGTCCTTTTCATTGCCCATTCCCCTTATATTTCATAACACCCTTCCTCCTCTATTCTTGTTATCTTCACTTTGCGATCCCTTATAAATTTTCCTCCTAAAAAATTTATAAATTATCGGTTAGGTTTTGTGATATGCCGAAGGATTGGATGGATCTACCGAGGTATAGTGAAGAGTATATCAATGGTGTTATTAGTTTCTTAGACTTTGCATACTCTGAGGGAGAACCAGAAGGACAACAAATTCAATGTCCTTGTAAGAGGTGTTGTAACATTGAGTGGTATAGAAGAGATGTGGTATTTGACCATTTAGTCGCTGATGGATTTGTTAAGGGATATAGAACATGGATTAATCACGGGGAATGGACAATCCCAATGGTGGTTGATGATGACACGGATGATGAAGAAGGTGCATGCGATGACATCGAAGGACTGCTTAATGATGCATTTAGAGATGTGCCTCACGCTGAGGGTGTTACTGTAGGCCAAAATGAGGAGGCTAAAAAGTTTTACAATTTAATAGATGGGGCAAGTCAAGAGTTATACCCGGGTTGCAAGAAATTTTCTACATTATCTTTTACCATCCGTCTGTACTTATTAAAGTGTTTGCACGGTTGGAGCAATGCATCCTTCACTTCCCTTCTTGAGCTATTGAAAGAGGCAATGCCTGACATTAACATACCTTCATCTTTCCATAAGACAAAGGCTATGATAAGAGATTTAGGTCTAGATTATAAAAAAATCGATGCTTGTCCAAATGATTGCCTCCTGTATAGGAAAGAACTAAAGGATGAAAAACAATGTCGTGTGTGTGGAACTTCTCGATATACCGAAAATTCTAGTGATAATAGCGAGAACCAACCTCACAAGAAAGGTCGTCCTATTCCTGCAAAGACTCTGAGATACTTTCCTATAATTCCAAGACTTCAAAGATTATTTATGTGCTCAAAGACGGCAGCTAGTCTGAGGTGGCATGATGAGGAGCGCGTTAAAGATGGGACGTTAAAGCATCCTGCTGATGGCCTGGCATGGAAGAACTTTGATGAAATGGATGAAGACTTTGCAAAAGAATCACGCAATATTAGACTAGGCTTGTCAAGTGATGGGTTCAACCCATTTCGTAGCATGAACATTTCATGGAGCACGTGGCCTGTGATGTTAATGGTATACAACTTGCCTCCGTGGATGTCCATGAAACCTGAATATTGTATGCTTTCTTTGCTTATTCCTGGGCCACAATCACCTGGTAAAGATATTGATGTGTATCTACAACCGTTGATAGAAGACTTGAAGTTGTTGTGGGAAATAGGGGTCGAAACTTATGATGCATCAAAGAATGAGACCTTTCAAATGCGGGCAGCTCTTTTGTGGACAATCAATGATTTTCCTGCATATGCTATGTTGTCTGGGTGGAGTACAAAAGGAAAATTGGCTTGCCCTTGTTGCAACAAAAATACCTCTTATCTACAACTAAAACATAGTCGGAAGACAGTTTATATGGACCATCGTGTCTTTTTACCCATGGATCATCCATGGAGAACCAATACAAGGTCTTTTAATGGGAAACAGGAATTAAGACCCCCTCCACCTGTTATTGAAGGAACGGAAATTTTTGAGATGCTACAAAATGTTGAGAATGTTTTTGGGAAGAAGCAAACTACATCAAATAGTTTCCCATGGAATTGGAAAAAAAGATCAATTTTCTTTGAATTGCCTTACTGGCACAAGAACCCACTGCGTCACAACTTAGATGTCATGCACATAGAGAAGAACATACTTGATAGTGTAATTGGAACTCTCTTGGATATCCCAGGCAAGACAAAGGACCATTTGAATGCTCGATATGACTTAAAAGATTTGGGGATCTGGAAAAATCTTCAACCAAAGGAGGTGAATAATGGCAAGAGAACAAAGTTGGCAAAGGCATGCTTTTCTATGACTGCTGCTGAGAAGTCGATTTTTTGTGGCGTTTTGAAGACAACAAAGCTACCTGATGGTAGTGCTTCTAATATATCACGGTGTGTACATCTAGGAGAAAGAAAAGTTTCTGGGTATAAGACCCACGATGCTCATTTTTTGCTACACTATTTACTACCAATACCGATTAAAAGCATCCTTCCGGATCATGTGGCCATTCCGTTGATTCGACTAAGTTCCTTTTTTCGTCGCTTGTGCAAAAAGTTCATCACACTGGAAGAGATAGATTGACTGGAGTTAGAGATTGTGGAAACATTATGCCACCTTGAGAGGATCTTTCCCCCTAGTTTTTTTGACATAATGGTTCATCTTCCAATTCATTTAGCAAATGAGGTGAGATTGGGTGGTCCAGTGCAGTTTCGTTGGATGTATCCTCCAGAAAGGTACATGTGTACATTAAAGTCGTATGTACGCAACAAAAGTCGCCCCGAAGGTTCTATTGCGGAGGCATATCTGGCTGAAGAGTGCTTAACTTTCTGCTCAAGATACTTGCATGAAGGTGTGTGAACAAGACTTAATAAGCGACCTCGGAATGATGATGATCTTAATGACGACGAAGTTGTGCCATCAAAGTTGTTTTCTAACAAAAGCCGTTCGTTAGGCGTGGGAAATGGAGAACCAATTAATCTCGATGACATTTCAAGTGCTCAAGCCCATGTGTATGTATTACACAACTGTGAAGAAGTCACAGATTATGTTAGGTAAGTTAATACAACTTATGTTTATTCACTAAATCAAGTGCATTTAGATTTTTGTCGATCAAACATAACTATTTTTAACTACAGAGAGCATGAGGATGAGGTTAACAATCAGCGAGGAACGAAATGGAGAAAAGCAAAAGTTCACAGTAAAACCTTCTCGCAGTAGTTTGAAACTCGGGCAAGGGATCCAGATGTGCCTGTTTGGCTAAAAGAATTATCACGAGGTCCAAGCTCTGTTGCAAGAAAATTTTCTGGATATATAATTAATGGATACAGGTTTCACACTGTGGAGCGTGAGGCAAGGAGAAAAACACAAAATAGTGGTGTTACATTAACTGCTTTAACTTCAAGCTTTGCAAGTGCTAAAGATAAAAGTCCCATTCAAGACATTGTAGCTTATTATGGCAGACTGTTTGAGATAGTAGAGTTAGACTATTTTGGACATTTTAAGGTAGTATTATTTCGGTGTGAGTGGTATGATGCTGGGAGAGATAAATATGGCCTTACATTTGTTCACTTCAATAAGAAATGCTACCAGAATGAACCCTTCATACTAGCATCTCAAGCACATCAATGTTTTTATGTGCAAGATCCATATGAACATAACAAACATTATGTTATGGAAACTGTCCCAAGAGACTTATTCAAAACAAGTGACGAATCTGAGTCTGAGGCCCGTCAAACCTTCTATAATGAACAAAACGAGTATATAACGAGCCCTGCCATACCAGCTGATGATGGTGAACTTATTCTGGAAAGGATTGATCTACGACCTACAGTTATTGAAACGGTTCCTCAGGTGACTTCTGCCCAAGACTATGAGGCAGATTTTATTGGAGATTCTGATTCTGATGGGTCAGCCTAAGCAATTTATTGCTTAATATGTACATATGTATAACTAATTTTTCTCCACCTTTTTATTTGTAAGTCATCTTTTTGTTTTAAATTCTGAAGTTGTTAGTGTTTCTTATAGGATATATCACTTTGTTGCTTATATTAACTCGAGTTAACTAATTAGTTTGTGTAGGAATAAAGAATTTATTGATCTTAAAGCAACATCAAGTAAGAATTTGCTTCGTCAATTTGAAGCCAAGAGACAAAAGATTGTAAATGAACGCAAGCAATATGAGATGCAAGGTGCAGCACCTAATGACAAGGAGGAAACTATGCCAAGGTTGGATGTAGTCAAAAGTCAAAAAGAGTTGAGTGCAACCAAAGGAGTGAAGACTTCTACATCAAAGAAGCTGGATTTTACTCATTTACAAAGCACACTCGATACAATAAGAAAAAGGACTGATTTCAAGCCTAAAACCTTGGAAGTACAGCCGAGCCTTCCTGCGCAACAGCCAGAAAATAAAAAAGAAAGCATCACTTGACTGTGACTATGGCTGAGAAAAAAAAGCATGAAGTGCAACGTGAACCGTCAACACAAGGCTTGAATAATTCTAAGCTTATAAAGGTGGGTGCAGATGAACTTAAAAGGAAGCTCGATGCAATTCGTAGTATGAATAATAGCGTGCCAACAAGTGTAAGCCAACAGCAGAGTTGGGCAAATTCTACTCAGCCTACAGTCAACCAAGGGCAGCAGCAGATCATTCAATTCACACATGATGGACTCAAAAAAGGCAAGATGACACTACTTTGCCTAGCTCAAACACTACCCCACAAGCTGAAGATTTAATGTCGAAGCAAGATGGATCAAGAAAGGAAAAGAGCAAGCCAAGGGTAAGGGCTACAACTATTGATGAATTCTTAAAAGAAAATGGGATAGTTGTAGAAATTGACGGACTAAGCTCTGAACTAAGTGATGATGTGGGAGATAGCTTGCCACTTGATGAAAATTATTATTCACATGTGATGGAGGACATTGATGATGACGAAGGTAAGAAATTTCTATCAAATTTTTTATATTCTTTTGCAAATCATAATGCTTAATTTTTCAATTGGCATCACTAATTACTCCCTAATTTTTTCCCTAATGCATGAAACTAGGAGAGCCAAAGAAGAAGAAAACCCGCAGAAAAACAACTTGCAAAGAGATTTATGCAAGAACTATGGAACAGCGGGAAGAAGTTATTTTTGATATTGGACAGCCAGTAGGACCCACCGATCAAAGTGTGTCTAATTTAACTAGTTTCATTGGCACAATTGGTAGAAATAAAAGATTTGTTAGTCTTTTATACACTAGCTGGCATGCTGTAACTCCTAAAGCTAAGAAATTTATGTGGAACTACGTTAACGTAAGACTTTTCTATTATTATTGAATGTCAATTTTTTTTAAATATAAGAAGGTGCATATAACAATGTTGATATGCAGACCAAGTTTATCCTCCCAGATAGTGGAGAAAAGTGGGTGATCCAAGCAATTCGGGATGCTTGGAAGCGGTTCAAGGGAAGGATTAAGCAGAAGCACTTTGTTCCCTTTGATACTATCGAAGATATGGTGAAAAATCGATCGACACAAGTACCAGAAGGTCATTTCATAAAATTGATCTATTATTGGAGTCATCCTACAATCCAGGTAAAATAGTTGGTACTATAATTGCAAATATATTACTATTTGTTAAGACATAAGAAAAATAATGAAAATTGGATTGATAATGTGGGAATCTGTCCTCTCTCATGCTGTACAAACACATATTCTACCCTAAATTGCAAATATATTATTACTGTTTCGATTGCTGCTAGGTTCCTAAACTGAATTGAATTTTCTTTGGATATATTTCCTTTGGTGTGACCTGAAAGAAGTAACTCTTATTACTGTAATTGATGCTGCGTCCTGTAAGAAATTCTATAATGTATAAAGCTTTAGACTGCTATTCTATTTTTGCTGAATTAAATTTTTTTTTGGACTTGGAAGCAGCAGGTAATTAAGTTGGGCGTAATTAGACTGCTATTCTATTTTTGCTGTGATTCTGATTTGCTGCAATTCTATTTTCTGTTCTGTTTTGTGCAATTTTATTTTCTGGAATTTTATTTTGTGCAATTATATCTACTGCTATTTTGTATGGTGTAATTTTGTTTATTGATGCAAAATTTAATTATATTATTCTCTGTTTCTATGTGCTAACTTTTTATTCAATTATAGTCAATGAGTGAAAAGAATAAGAAACACAAAGAACACCAAAAGTTTCCACATCGCATGGGGCCAATTAATTTTGGAAGAGTACGAGTGGCTCTGGTATACTTATTTAATATTCGTGCTGGCATTTGTTTAGTTAATTTTAGTTATGTTATTATAGTCTTACTTATTTAAGGCTTTATTTTGTAGCGCGCGACAAAGGAAACAAGTGACGAACCAAAAAGGTTTGAAATGTTTATTGCTACTCGAACAAGTCGGAAAAGGAAGGAAGTTGATCAGGAAACACAAGATGCAATTGTATGAGAGTTCATTTAATTATTAATGATTATAAATCAAATTCGGGATATAGTAACTAATTCTATTTTAAATCTTTCTTCTAATCAGGAAGACTTCCAAAACCGGCAAGCTGCTGGTGAAACAGATGAGGAAGCTTTTGAGTCTTTATTTGGAAAAGACCTACCAGGTCGGGTTAGGTGCTATGGAAGATCTGTTACACGAAGTGATTTAAAAAAGCATGCAGAAATTTTTGAACTCAAGCAACAGCACCAAGAGCAAGTCACATCTTTGAAAGCTGAACTTGGAGACATGAAGGCCAAACAGCAGCACCAAGATGCCAAACAACAACACCAAGAGGCTGAGCTTCATGGATTGCGAAACATGATTAAGTTACTAGTTCAGCGATCTGAACCTGGAATGAGGCCGGAAGAAATTGAGGCTTTGTTACAAAACGCCCAACACTCTCCAATTGATGCAAATAGCGCTCATGGATCAACTCATATTCCAAACATAGATATGGTATGAGCAGTTCTTTCTTATTCCATAATATTTGTTTATATATTGTTAATTGTTAATTAGGATTCTGAATATCTGCCGTTGAGTTTAAAATTTGTATTTGTTAGAACTTAGGAGGCTGCCAAATCTTTTTAATTTGATTTGAAATTTAAGGAGCTGTGATTTGGTTTCTCTGGTTTTGTTTTTTCATTATGTTATTTTATTATTATTGTTATTAGAGTGGACCAATATTTGTGGCTTCTGTTGTGCTTTTGTGTTGCTCCAAGATCATTGTTGTGTTAATATACTATTGGATACCCTGTTTTGGTGCCTCCAGGACAAAGTTTGAGCTTCTTATAATGTTAAAACCAAAAAGGAAGA
This sequence comes from Arachis hypogaea, assembly GCF_003086295.3. Taxonomy (NCBI): domain Eukaryota; kingdom Viridiplantae; phylum Streptophyta; class Magnoliopsida; order Fabales; family Fabaceae; genus Arachis; species Arachis hypogaea. Next base: position 64,628,725 of record NC_092054.1, on the reverse strand, counting down.
AAAATGTTATTGCTGTCACTTGCACAATGCACTTGAGTTTCTGATTTTACTTCTCATTTAGTATGAAGTTATGTTATGATTCGGTTTTTTATGTCCCTTATGATAACTTATAGTATCCCCTTGAATGTGATTGTTGTTTTAAGCAAAAGGGTATACAGTTTTTAGTTTTTAGTTTCTATGTTCCAATAATTTGAAAATTTTTAGTTTTTAATATGCTAATTATTTTTTTTCTTGTACTTTTTCAAAACATAATTATTTTTCTATATAATTATGCAGGCTAATTCTGAAGATGTGAGTGAAGATTGAGATGCTATCATGATGGTTTATTAGCAAAGATGGAGCTAGTGTTAGAAATTGAAAGATGTATGATTGATGATGATGCCTTTTATTAGAAGATACATTTTAATGATATAATATTTTGGTTTTTTCTATTAGTTTATTAGTAGTAAACTCTAAGTGTGCGGTTTCATGCATATTTTGATTTATATGAGTATACTTATTCTAGTGTGAGATGTATGAATACTTAAAATTACGATCATCTCAATATTATATATTCATTATATAAATATATTTTGTTTCAGGATAATTTTTATTATTTAAAGATTATTGTATGCACAGTATTATTATATATATGTATCTGTTTATTTTTATTTTATAATAATTAACTAATTTAATTAAAAATATAGCATTATATATATAATTATATATATTCTCAAATATTAGATTTAAATAAAAATATTATTAGAAATTACTGTTTATATATATATATAAACAGAAATTAAAAAAAAATGAGGGACAAAAGGCTACACTTATATAGAGTAGCTATAGGTATACTACTTGTTACGTTTATAAAGTGATGTAGTAGTCCTGAAAAGTGTAGCCTATTCTTTTGAACTCTGGTAACCACTAGTGCTGAAAAGCGTAGCCTTTGGTCCTAAACAGCATCACTTAAAAAGCGTACCCTATTCTCAAAGGCCAGAAGCATAGCCTTTGATACAGAAAAGCGTAGCCTTTGAGAATAGGCAACACTGGTATAGGCATCCCTTACAAAAGCGTCTCTGAAGCCTAAAAAACGTAGCCTTTGCCTAAGGCATCACTTTTTTTCATTTTTGACTACACTTTTCAAGTGTACCTGAATGGGTATTTTTCTTGTAGTGGCAATTACTTACTCCACCATGGTTTGGGTTCTCTCTGTGAGCCGACAAAGGCCACCCTCCATCTCTTATGAACCTTTGTCATTGCCATCATCTTCTACATCTTTGTTTCTTGCCTTGAATGCTCTTGGAATCGTAGCATTTTCTTTCAGAGGCCACATTTGGCACTAGAGATTCAGGTACTAATAATACCTTGCCATAAAATTTGTCTAATTAAACTTCTGATTTTTCTCTCTTTAGTTAATGAAAATATGAGCTTTTCTTCCTTTTCAGGCTACAATACCGTCGACTTTTAAGCACCCGAGACCCGGCTCGGGTGCCAATGTGGAAAGGTGCCAAGGTTGCTTATTTCTTCATTACATTGTTCCTCTTTCCTTTAGTTTAGTTAATGGATTATGATTGATTCTTTAGGTAACTGCTGAATTTCAAATATAACTGAGTTGTTTGTAGCTGTTTATCAAAATTTGGAGATTTAGGGTTAAATATAATGGGAGGAACCAATGTGGGTATAAATTGGAAATGAGCCAGCTCAGCTAGCCGTTGGAGTCATCCAGCATGGAAAAATGACGCCACGTAAGCGCTTCGGTGATGTCTCATCACCAGAAATATGCCCAGGGACCATTATGAGTACTCGAAGCTCCATTTGGAGGACTACAGTGGGAAAATCGGGATCTTGAGGACTACATTAGGTAATCACGTAAATCTCAGGGACTACTATGGGGATTTACTCCTCCAAAATCCAATCCAACTTATTTTTGAAGCTATTTCAACCCCAACCCAAGAGGAAGCAATGGGGGCAATTAGGTTTAGATTTTCTATGTTTTTCTCTTAGTTTATAGAGAGAGAAGCTCCCCCTTCTCTCTAGAATTAGGTTAGGTTTAGTTAATTTCTCTTTAATTTCTATCTTTAATTCTTGTTTTAATGTAGTTTCCTTTATGTTTCTTTACTTTATTTTCTTATTTCTCCTAGTTCTTCTTCTTAATTTTCTATTTTTGTCATTTTTATGTTTATGGATATTCTTGTTAATTTTAATTTCAATTAATGCAAATTTATGTTTTCATGTTAATCGTTGCTTCCTTTAGTTGTTATTATCATTTTCTTGCTTTTGGTAGTTAAAATTTATTTTTAATGTAATTTAATATTATTTTATTTTCATGCACACCAAGTGTTTGATAAAATGCTTGGCTTAGTTTTTACTTAGTTTTTTCTTCACTTTGGCTTGGAATTGAGGACTTTGGTGACCCTTGAGTCATTGATGTCCATTCTTGTTTGATACATTAGAGTAGTTAGTTGATTTGGTTTTCATGGACTCTAAGTCTCCCATTAGTAGTGTTGACTAGGACTTATGGATTGGGATCAACTATGCCTATTTGACTTATCCTCGATGTAGGGTTGACTAAGTAGGATTAACTCTTCATAATCATCATGTGTTTGTGGTCAATGACCAGGATAGGTAACCTTAGCTGTCAATCCATGCCAAGAGGTTTTATTATATTTGAATTCTCTTTCTCTTGATTTCTTGCATGATCATTTAATTGCTTTTATTTAATTTCTTTCATGCTAAGCTACTTTCTTGCTATTTATGTTTCTTGCTTCTCTTGCAATCAATGATAGCCAATAAATAAGAACACTTAATTGCAACTCCTAGGGAAGACGACCCGGGACTTCAAACTCTCGGTTATTGTGTTTTGATTGTGACTATCTTTTGATTTAAATTTGATGTTGAGAGTTAGTTGTTGATTCGGCTATACTTGCAACGAAGTGATCCTATTTTGAGAAATTCTAGATCGACACTAAATTCTCAACTCATCAATCACTCAACAAAATATATCAAGGCATCGAATAGAATAAAAGTGGAATTAAATTGATCAATTAAGGCACAAAAAATCATGTTTCCACATTTAGGTTCAATTTAGAGAGAAATTACAAAAGTATGTTATTTAAGTGAACATATGTGAGTTTATATGATGTAATCCACTCAATTCAAGATAAAATTTACCATCAAATATAGACTTATCAAGAGGCCAGCAACAAAGGTCCTCCAGAGCAGTTTTTATTGGCCGACTCTCTTTAGAGATGCTCGGGACTTTGTGAAGAACTGTGTCATGTGCCAAAGAGTTGGAAATCTTCCAAACCATAGTGAGATGCCACAGTAGGGTATATTAGAAATTGAATTGTTTGATGTGTGTGGCATTGACTTCATGGCACCTTTCCCTCTCTCATACTCAAATAACTACATTTTAGTGGCAGTTGATTATGTGTCCAAGTGGGTGAAAGCAGTGGCTTTGCCCACTAATCAGTGCTGGGGGCAGCCACTTTTGCAACAAATAGCTGTACTCTCTTGTTCAGAAATATGGAGTCCATCATAAGGTAGCTACCCCTTATCATCCTCAAACAAGTGGACAGGCTGAGGTCTCTAATAGAGAACTTAAGAGGATTTTGGAGAAGACCTTTAGTACATAAGGGGTGCCTATAGCAAATGACGCCAAGGCCTTAAGCAGGAGTCCTGATCCATGCCCAAAGGAGTCCAATCTCGACGCACACTTCGAAGGCACTTGGAGAGTAGAGAAGTAGTATAAATGGGGGAGGGTTAGAACTAGAAAAGGGCGCTTGACCTTACTTTACTTTTTGCGTTTTCTCGTACTTCACTTTTAGTTTATTTTCTAGTTTTGACTTTTTCAATTTGAATTTTTGTGTAATAGAACAATGAGTCATTAAACCCCTCATTTATTAGGGAGAGGAGCCCTGCTAAATTGAAATGAATTAATGTTTAACTTCTTCTCTTCTTGATTCTATCTTTGTTTACCTAAGAGAGAGTTTCTGATCTTCAAAGATCTAAATCAATCAGAAGAGGGATTGGATCTGTTAGAATTCTATGTGAACCTTGGAAAAGGGATCATGGTAATTCAGTTTGAAACTCTATTCTCACAATGAATTTGATTTTTAATCAGAGCTTGATACTATGACATGTAATCACTATAAAATTGGGATCTTAGGATTTGTGTGGCTTTGGATTAGAATTCAAACTTCATCTCTTTTTATGAGCATTGGATCGAGGAATTGGCATTTGATCATGTCTAGAGAAATTGAGTTACCAAGAAATTAGAATCCAATTATTTATGACCTGCTAGAGATCTAACATTGCATGAACAAGAGAAAAGAGAAGTTCATTGATTCAGGAAGATCTAGCATCTCCACTCCCTAATAATCTTTATTTTCCTTACTTCCTTTTAACTTCCTTCCTGATTGTTTATTTTCTTCATTGTTCATTTTCTTAATTCCTTTACATTTCTGCAATTTAATTTCCTTGTTATTTACTCTTCCCGTATTTACATTTCCACAATTTAAGTTTATGAACTTTTAAATTCTAGCCATTTACTTTCTGCTCTTTATTTCTAGTCATTTAATTTCTTGCTACTTACATTTCAGTCAATTATTTTACTGTTAATATTTCTAAAGATCATCTAAACCACATTAATCTGATTGTTTAACTAGAATAACCAATTGATTAAAGTTAATTAACCTCTCAATACTCGTTGGATTGACCTCACTCTTAGTGAGTGATTACTTGATTATGATCCGGTGCACTTGCCGGTAGATATTGATTTATCAAATTCGTATCATGGAATTCCAAGAAGAAAACTCTAACAGAAGATTCACTATCAATGGCCAGAGGCTAAAGCACTATCTTGGAGGCAAAGTTGATCGCCTAAGGTCCGCTCATCTGTTGACTTAGCAGAATTGACCGTCAAGCTAGTGACGTTAAACAAGTGCTTGTTGGGAGGCAACCCAATCTTTAGTATCCTTTGATTTTATATTCATTTTGGTTTTATTTTCTTTATTCTAGTTATTTATAGTTTTCCTTATTTTTATGTGTATTTTGGTCATGCAAAGTGTTGATAATAGAAACAAGTGCAATCAAAAGGGAGTTCAGAACACTATAAAGGGATTTCACTTCGGGTACCTCGGCGCAAAATGCTGCAAGGTGGTGTTTGGCGCCAGGAGACATGTATTTCGAGGAAAAGCCACTGTGATGGAGGCGCTAAACGCCGAGACCTAGCGTTTAGTGGCAAGCAGCATGCATTCCAAGGTGAAGCCACTATGAGGGTGGCACTAAACGCCATGACCTGGCGTTTAGCATCAGTATGAACTCAAATTGAGGAGGTGTTACTATCTTAGTGGCGGCATTTAACGCTAGGGTTGTTACAATTTGTGTGATTAGCCACTACTTTGGTGGCGCTAAACGCCACTCTTGGGCGTTTAGCACCAGGGATTTACCTCAGTATCTATACAATATATAATGGGGATACACAGGTTTAGTATCCAATTCTTTCTTCCTCTTTTGCCACTGTTTCTTTTTTATTAAAAAATGGATTTACCCACGACAGAATTTAAAAACTGAACCACTTCTAATAAAGAAAACTGACACTACGTACTCAGGATACATGATATTTTAAAATTAAATTTATTAATTATATTTTTATCTTTAATTTTTCATGATATTTTTTAAAAATTATTAAAATATAAATAATTAATATAAACAACATTATACTATAATGATAATAGTGATATAAATAAAATTACGTCAACAAAATATGAATTATTTATTATTTTTATTAGTATTTTTCATACATAATAGACCATAATACAATAGTATATAAGTGATCGATATATCATTATAGTACAATAACTGATAGTATAAAAAATATAATTATTTTATTAATAGTTATTTCAATGGGACAATAGTATTTAAATTATAAAGAAAAATAAATCATTATTATGATTAACTAAAGTCATTGGAATAATTAAATCTACAACACATGGTTTACATATTTTTTATATCCAATATTTATTTTTTTTAAAAATTACATATAAAAGTGTACTCATAATCAAATTTATACCAATACAATATATAATGGATTATACTAATATAATGGACTATACTAATGTATAATGGGAATAAGAAAATTTGGTATCAAATTTTTTCTTATTATTTTATCCCTATTTATTTTTATGTTAAACACTGGATTCAATATAACAAACTGTTAGTACGTACTCAATTTAAAAACTAACTCACTTTCAGTCATACTTAACACTCAAGAGAATTAAATTACTCTTTCCCTTTCAATCTTGGTTTCGCAAACGTTTTTGCTATCTTTCTGACAAATAGAAATGGAATTCACGAAATCAACAGTCACGTACCCACTTGGACAGATTATGCTAGGCGAAGAAGACAGAACATGACCGAAGAACAAAGACAACAACACCTAGATAGAAGACGTGCAAGTTATCGGGAGATGATTCGATAAGAAAAATAAATTGTCATATCAACTGATACAACTCCAATTTCAACTCCAATGCCAAACACAGGTGGAGGTACCCGATTAACTACAAACATAGGGGTAGCCAGATTGACTACAATTAGACAAATGGCAAGAGCTACCACCTATCATCAATTTGTTAAAGGTAACACGATAACTAAATTTAAATTTCTTTGTTATAAATTGAATTAGTTCTTAATAATTATATTTTACTTTTCAAAAATACAGTAATGGAAGCGCATGACAATAGAACTGCCACAAGTAACAGAAATCAAAATAATATAATTGGTTGCTATTCTATCATTGATATTCTGTAACAAAATTAATCAAAGTAATATTACTATACATGGTTTATTTCATATATATCACGAAATTATACACTGCAGTGTCTTTCTTAATCAAACAACACATCAATCATATATGAAGTTATAAAGTTAACATTAAAAATTTGGTATCTAATTTTTTCAGACATCATTCATCCATAAAAATTATTTCAAAAAAAATTAATGGTCAAAATAATAATAATATTTTTTTAATATTTTATTTTCATCCTACAATATAGTATATAACATAATATATAATATTTAGATATTTATATTTATATTAAAAAAGAATAAAAAAATAATGTCATGTAAGACTAAGGACAAAAAGTACTTTTATATTAAAGTTTATCATAATGATTTTATAATCAAAAATAAAAATTATATATTAAAGTAATAAATCAATGTAACATTAAATTTTTTAACAACACTTTAATTTAATTTTTTTTAATTCTTTATGTTCTCATTTTTTAGAACTTTGGTAATGATATATATTTCTAAAAAATTAAAAATAAAATTAGAATATATCTCACTTACATACAAATATAACGGTTAAAAAAATTACAAGAGCTATTATTTTTTATCCCGTGTGATTAAAAAAACACCGCATAAATAAAGATTAATTCCTTTTATTATCAACGTAAACACAAAAAAACAAGAATACATTATAGTATAACAAATAAATTATTTTTTAAAGATATTTTTGTATTCTTAATTGTCTTAATTGATGAAATACTTATCATATCATCAATTTATGGTAACAAATTAAAAAAATAAATTAAAATATCTCAAACATTAATGGACAAGATTCAAACCTTTAAAAAAAACACTATAAAAAAAATAATAGAAGCATAGAAAAAACTATTTGTATTATAATAAAAAAATATAGATAAATTCTAAAACAATTAAAGTTACCAATATTTTGTTTCACGCAATCAAAGTTAACTAATATTATGATAACTAATTCTTCTCTTATGAGTTTAATTTATGCTTATTTTCTATATTGCTCTTTAAAAATATAGGTACGGAAATACATGGTAACAGAACTGGTCCAAGTAATAGATCTCCTGGTTAGTATCTTTATATGCTTTAAACATATAAACACATCGATATAAGTTATTTTGTCTGCACATTAAATCTTCTTAACGTATAATATTAACAAAATTAACCAACTTAATTAACACGCTTTATTTTATTGCTAAGCACTAATTTTTTATTAATTCTAAAATAATTAAATTTACCGATATTTTGTTTCACGCAATCAAATTTAACTAATATTATGATAACTAATTCTTCTCTTATTAGATTAACTTATGCTTATTTTCTATATTGCTCTTTAAAAATATATGTACAGAAATACATGGTAACAGAGTTGGTCCAAGTAATAGATCTCCTGGTTAGTATCTTTATATGTTTTAAACATGTAAACACATCGATATAAGTTATTTTGTCTGCACATTAAATCTTCTTAACGTAGAATATTAACAAAATTAACCAACTTAATTAACATGCTTTATTTTATTGTTAAGCGCTAATTTTTTATTTTTCAAAAAGTATATAACATATAAAATTTGTATTTTTTTTAAATATAGGTGTACGTCGAGACACCATTGCTACTACTAATTTAATTCCTCAATCAATTGCTTCTTATGAACCAACTACAAACAATACTAAAAGCCATACAAATATGAATGGTGAGTACACTTTTTATATTTCTAATATTTTATCATCATCATATAATAATCATTTAAAACATTTATTATATTGAATAAATATAAAGTTTTATTAATATACATTACTATATAAAATGTGTTTAGTTAAACTTATTGTAATATTATGCTTATTAGTTATCATAATAACAAATAAATTTTTATTATGTTTATTATCTGTATTGCTCTTTAAATGATGCTTACTATATATTGTAAACAAAATTCTGAATTTAATAAAAAACTTTAAAATAAATACTTAACAAATAAAATATTTAAAATAGTTGATACATTCATGAAACTAATAATAATAAGTATAGCTTTATAATAAAATTTTCGTAACAACATATATCTTTTAAAATTAAAGAGAAAAACTGAACAAAAAAAATATAATTTAAACACAAAAACAACAATTAACAGATACTATAGAAATATTGATGTCCTATCTCATGTATTTAAAAATAAACTGTATAAATTATATGGGTTTTTTTATTATAAGGTCATTAACAAATTAAGAATTTAATGAATGGTGAAATTTACTAATAGCACAATGTGTTTTAATTTCTGTTCGGTAGGTCGGATACCGGACGGATTAGGTTGATATCCTGATCGAGGAAGGGGAAGTCGTCTGGTCGCACGTCTCCGGACTGAGGGTAGGTGAGGTCCCGAGCTCTTCGGGTGTAGTGGGGGGGTGTCACCTGCAAAGACACTCCGACGCTCAAGTCAGTGAAGTGTGCAGGCGAGTAGAGATTGAGTGGTATGTGACGTACCTTGGGGGAAGGGCAGGACCTTCCCCATATATACCATGTCAGAGGTGGGCCCATCAAGGACAGGCCCACCTTCCCTGATGCTCCCTTCTCACAGCTGTAGCGTAGCTGTCAGGGACGCGTGTCCGGGTCAGTGACTGAGCGTCTCCTACCCGACCATCCGGGTCGGGTGGTGCTCGGGTCGGGCCGGCCTGATAGTGGTTTGAGCCAGGCCGTAACAGTGCCCCCGACGCGCCGATAACGACCGTGAGGATCGTTGGTGGCGTGTCAACTCTCCTTTTTTTTGCGTTGTCGCCGGGTCGTCCGTCCGTGGAGGGGACGTGCTTCTTGCGTGCATGTCTGTTCGTTGCTGGAACGACCGCTTGTCGCCTTGTTCTTCGCGCGGGGTATTTAATGCTCATAATGGGCTGGAAAACCCCGTATGCAAAGACTATTTTGCCCCCAGGTCTTTCGCGCTTCCTGGGTGGCAGTTTTAAACAGTTTTGCTTGGATTTTTTCCCTTCCCACTCTTGCTCCTGCTATCTCCCTGCTATCTCCCTCAAAAAATCTCAGAGCATCGTTCTAGCATCCTCGTGCATCTTTCCTTCTTCCTTCTCAGTTTTCGCAACCAATTCAGGCAATCTTTGATCGTTTCTCTTTTATGCTTCATTATTGTACGTTTATTGCTTGTATTTGCTCCGTATTCTCGCTGTTTTGTTTGATTTTTGTTGGTAGATGGCTCATTAGTGTCAAGTAGATGCGTTAGGGGAGGGGTGCCATTCTAGGGTAGGTTTTTAGGTAGCTTGTGTGATAGATGACTTTTAGCCATGCTTGATCTTAACTGTTGAATAGGACGAACATAGTTTCTGGGCTTTTTCTGGACTCCCGACCTCATAGACTAACGGAGTGGTACCCCCACTATAGGTATGCCTCGCATCATTTCCCGGGCTTCTCCTTCTGCCGTGAATTACGATCCCTACGCCTGGGTGACTAAGGATGTGAAGGACTCGCCAAATCAGATGGACGAGGAGGAGTTGACTGAGTTCCGGTAAGCCGAGTATCTATGTGGGGGGGGGGGGCAAACGAGGAGGCCAATTATGATGTCTTCGTTCCTGCCCCCAACGAACGACTGTATGAGATTAATTTCCACTCCCCCCGGGTTGCCGATTGGATTTGGTTTTACAAAGCCATGTTCACCCAGGTGGGCGTTCGCATACCTTTCTCCGACTTCTAGATGGCACTTCTTAATCAGATATCCATGTCGCCGTCGCAGCTTCATCCGAACAGTTTGGCTTCTATCCGCTGTTTCAAGATGGTGTGTGAATATCTCGAGCTGTCGGTGTCTGTGGACGTCTTTCTCTTTTTCTTCAACCTTACCAACCCTTCCAAGGAGGGGAAAGCGAGGAAAGGGTTCTTATCTTTCCGATCTACTCAGGGTCGGAGGATATTTGGCTTGTTCGAGGACTCTTATCATGGGTTCAAGGATAAGTATTTTAAGGTTCGTCGCGTCAAAGGTCGCCATCCCTTTTGGTTGTCGTTGGAGGGGGAACGCCTCATCCCGACATATTGGAGCTTCGGGGCGAGGTCCAACACCTTCATTAAGGTGACCTATAAGGGGATGTCCACCGTAAATAAGATAATTGCCGACGTGTTATGGGCGGCCTTTAGAAAGAACCCCGTGAACCCCCACCTCCTTATGGGTGAGCGGGAGGTCGCCATGAATTATATTTGTGAGCTGTTTTGTCTTACTTTTGTGTTGTTTATCGTTTAATTTGTTATCACCGACTTCACGACTGACGTATTTGTTTGTCTGTTGTAGTGGAGATATCTGCTTCGGTAACTGGGCTCAAAAGTTTAGTTAAGACCTTCTTGAAGGATAGCGACGAGGAGAAGGCTGACGAGAAGGTTGCCGGGAAGCCGGAAGACCCTACCGAGAAGGAGGATCAAGCTGTACCTTCGCCTCGGGACACCAAGATGTCCGACAAGAACTCTGCCGGGATGCAAGCTTCTCCTATTCCCGAGGAGACGGCCGGTATTGGGCAGTCGTCTTCTACCCATTAGGAGTATGATGATCTGAAGCTTGTCCCTACTCCCAAGAGGCAGAGGGCATCCTCCAGCCCGGAAGGTACTCTCACCGTGATTCCCGGTACGGAGGATCACATTCTTAGTACCGAACTCGCGGGGCAGGCGAAGTGGATGTATGACGTGGCGAAAATTGGCGAATTAAGAATTGTTATGAGATATGCGTTGCAAGTATAGTTCTTAACCAACCAGAAATCCGCTTATCAATTTAGAGGGGTTGTCACAAAAATCAAAATTAAAATACTGGGAGTATGAATTTCAGGTCGTCTCCTAACGAGTTGCAGAAAAGTGTGCTATTTTATTAATCAGATTTTTTCAAAATGGTTTGAGTTGAATAAACAGGAAATTAAATTAGAGAAATTAAACAATTCATATAAAAGCCTTGACTGGGAGTAGATTAGTTGGAAGCCCTATTCTTGTTGCAGTACTCTCAAGATTAATTGATAATTGAAGGTTGTTCTATTTAGTTATCCCTTACTAGGTAAGGGAAAGTCAAACAAGTTGGAATGCTGTTTCTATTCACAAGTTCCAATCCGCTCGATTGAAAAGGATTAGTGTCAGTGACTAGAGAGCATTCCAACAATAAACCCAATTACAATTTTTATTTTAAGCATCCCAACTCAAGGGTTCCTTTCAATCAACTCCCCATCAAGTTAGGTAACTACTCGCTCATTGTGAATGTAGAACTCATAATATAAGAAAGGGAATTAAAGAAAGACATGATAAATAAAACTCAAAGGAATCAATTAAAAATAAAAGTAATTCTTGTATTAATAAATTCTAAAATAATCCAATAGTAAAATTGAGTAAATTAAAGGACATGGAAGAGTAAAGCCAAGTAAAGAAAACGAACTAGAATGACGAAGTCTTGATGAGGTAATAACTCTTCTCAATATCCCAATGCAAAGATCAATAGAAATAAAAATCCTAAGAACTATGAATGTGTAGAGAGAAAACCTAGAGGAGGAGTAAAACTAGATCTAAAAAACTAAAACTGTGTAGAATGAATGTTGTTATTGGTTTCTACATGTTCTCTGGCTCTAGTATGCTTTTCCGGGCTGAAAACTGGGTCAAAACAGGGCCCAAAATCGCCCCCAGCAAATTCTGCAGATTATGCAGGTCGCGCACGTCACGCGATCGCGTCATTCATGCGGACGCGTCATTCAGCGTTTTGCTTTGCCACGTGGGCGCGTCGTCCACGCCTCTACGTCACTTGTGCTATTCCAACCCGCGCGGTTGCGTGAGCCATGCGGTCGCGTCACTGCGATTTCCTCTCTTTCGCGCGGTCGCGTGAGCCATGCGGCCGCGTCACTTCTCGCTGGTCATCTCCTTAATTTATTATGTTCCTTCTATTTTTGCAAGCTTCCTTTCTAATCTCCAACTCATTCATGCCCTATAAAGCCTGAAACATTTAACACACAGATCACGGCATCGAATGGAATAAAGGAGAATTAAAATACATAATTAAAAGTCTCTTAGGAAACAAGTTTTCAATCATATAGTAATTTTAGGAAGGAAGTATAAATGCATGCTAATCATATGAATAAGTGGGTAAAGATCATGATAAAACCACACAATTAAGCACATTATAAACCATAAAATAGTGGTTTATCAACCTCTCCACACTTAAATATTAGCATGTCCTCATGCTTAGTTGAAGGAGATAAAATAAATGAGTAGGAACATGTAAAACTCATGCAATGCAATACAACCTATATATGTAAATGCAACTATATGATTCTTGTCCACTTGATCAATAGTAAATAAGCTCCTCAAAACAATTACAAATCAAATTCCACTAATTCAATTCTTATACAGTAAGAACAGATAAAAATGCAAGAAGGTAGCTTATGAAAGCAGGGAGCATATAATTTTAAGCATTGAACCCTCACTGATGATGTATGTACGCTCTAATCTCTCTAGTGTATAGGGCAATCACTCTATCCTTCTCTAATCATGCTCTCTAATTTTTGTTCTTCTCCTAATCAATCAACAACATTTAATATACCAATACAAACATCATGAGGTCTTTTTTCAAGGTTGTAATGGGGCCAAGGTAATGGTAAGGATACATATATGCCTAAGTAAGCTTATAAACTGAATCTTTAATTAACCCAAGCTTTAACATAACATATATATATTCTATATAACTTCAGAATTCATACCTAGCTATCCAGAATTTCCCTTTCACATTCCATACTCATGTATCAACTTTTTATCTTAATTTTATCATACATGCATTGATCTTTGAATTCTTAACTCAGCATTGGGGTAATTTTGTCCCCTTATTCATTTATTGAATATTTTTTGTTTTTTTTTTTTGAAACCTAAACATAGAAATAAACATAGCTTATCAATGCACATAGATTTTCGATTTTATAGTTTCACATGAGTAGGTATCCAAATTCCCATTGTATTATCATGACACATTCCCTTATTATCTTTTGTTCCCACAATTTCCCATACTTAATTAGCACACACAATTCTATCTTAAGCTAACCAAAGATTCAATTTAGGATATATAATTGTTTTTTCGCTTAAGGCTAGTAATGTGGTAAAATATAGAACAAATGGGATTTAAAGGCTCAAAGTGGCTAACAAAGGTAATTGAAAGGGTAGGCTTAATTTGGATAAGTGAGCTAAACAATTAATGGCATCAATCATATGCAAACATATAAATATAATAAACATTGGACATATAGGATGGAACAAAATATAGATTACAATCATAGAGAAGTAAACACACGAGAATAAAATAATTATGGTTAAATAGTGTAACCATGCATAAAGGCTCAAATCTCACAAGTTGTGTGTTCTTTAGCTCAAAAATCATGTTCCAAATACAACTTCAAGCAAATTTAACATAAAAGTTTTAATTAAAATTAGTGAAATTTTGTTCCAAAGATAGAGTCTTAGAAGAAACTTATTATCTTTTCAATCAAGTAGAACATGCATGCAACTAACCTATTACTATGGAATTTATCCTATTCTACAAAAGAAAAACTAACTAAATATCCTAATTTATTGGTGTTTAGGAAAGAGAAATTACCTCCGAAAGTCAGGTACTGACCGACCTCCCCACACTTAAGGCTTTGCACCGTCCTCGGTGCCATCTGTCAGAAACAAAGGTGGGCTGGTAGCAGTATCTCCATAGTCGGGGCCATCATGGCTTCCTGTGCTGGTAAAGGAAGTGGAATCCGGGGTGTCTGAGTCCTTGAATTTTCCTATAATCAGCTCCTTGAGGTATGTGAATCGGCGCTTGTTACGGCGCTCTCTCATCTTAGCTTTGTGTTCCTGCCGATCCAACTTTTTGAGTATCTGATGGAGCAGTTGGTCTGTTGTAGGTGTTTGTGGTGTTGAAGAAGGAATATCTTCAACCGGTTCAGTAGGATGGCTTGTGGCGGCTGGTGGAGGTCTGATGTATTTCCCGTTAGGGACATACTGATCATCCCGTGGAAGCATGGCTTTGGTGTCCCCAGCTCTGTAGGAGACTCCGGCTGCTGAGACAAGATCTGAGACCGAGGCGGGAAAAGGTAAGTTGCCCGCAATTTGTACGTGTCCCATGGCATTCCGGATGTGTCTTGGTAGGTTCATAGGTTGGTCTGTAAGGATGCACCATAGTAGAACGGCCATGTCCGCAGTGAAGGAGGACTCGTGAGTGCTTAGAAAGACGTAATGGGACATGATTTGTGCCCATACGCGAGCCTCCAAGGTAAGTGCTGAAGCCGATATTCCCTTAAGGCGGGTACGATAGTATCCGTAGATCCAACGGCTGCCAGGTAGTGCGATAACTCTGAGAATGGTGTCCCAGTCAGATTGGTACATCTGGCGCTTGAGTGCGGCTTCTTGAAAGGCGTCCAATCCTTCTGGAATAGGGGGAAGACCTAGAGCTTTTTGAATGGCCTCTTCTGTAATGGGGACTTGCTTTTGACGGACAAAGACAGACTGCAGGGTTGGCAGGTGGAAGTTGGAGTAGAACTCGACTACCCAAGAAAGATTGACTTGCCTCGGCTGTCTCTGTAGGAAACCCCATTGTCTTTGTGTAATTTGCGGCTCAACAAAGGTAGCAATATGGTTTGGGAGGAGAAGAAGGTATTCGTTGTTGTAACTCCTTTCTGCCAGGATGGGGAACATCTGCTTACAGTAGCGATCGGGAAATCGCGCAGTGTCTTTTGCTGGGAAGGGTTTTTCTTTATCATCAACCTTTATAATCCTCTTATTTCTTTTTGTTGAGGGTTTAACCGTAGTTGAAGAGGGCTCTGCCACTAATGCTCTTTTTGTTCCTCTTCTTGCTGGTGGTTTGGGAGTAGCTTTCTCTTTTCCTTTCTTGGTGGCTATCCTGAAAGGGAGAAAAGAGGAAGTATGTCAAAATGTCAAGGGGTAAAGCAAGGAATATGATGGTATGGGTGGCAATCAATGCACATTAACGATGAATGAAGTGAACACATGGTCATGACTACATGTGAAAAGTTCATCAAAAGGGAAAAAGCAAGTGCATGTTTGGGTAATTAGATGCAAGATTTTATTGGCATGCTGGCAAAGGCATGAGTAGCATAGATCAAGCATCACTCGTAACAAACCATCACGTTTGTATTGACAATTATATTCAACGAATAAAATATGAAAGGGGTTTTGCGAAAAACAAGCATTTAATAGTAGAATAGAATAATGTAGAAAATTGCATAAGGCCATCTTGGCTTTTTCACAAACACATAGCATGCATGGTAAAGAAGGTATAGAAAGTATTAAAGGGAACATGCAAGAAACCCTTTAGAAAGGTAGATAATTGCCAAACAATTTTACAACAATCTACAAGCATATAATGAGAAATAATGACTCAAATAAATTTCCAACACCAAGTAAAAAGGAAAAAAGAAAGAAAAAGGAAATATGGATAATGAAAGTAAAAAGAAAAGAAAAGAAGATAACATATAAAAATAAGAAGAATAATAGAAAAGTAAAGGGGGAAGAAGAAAAGAAAACCTTGTTAATGGGAGTGGGAGAGAGAGAGAGAGAGAGAGTAGAAAGTGAGAAAGAAGGAAGAAAGAAGGGATAAAGAAGAAATAAGGAGGGAAAAGAGAAAATAGGATTTGGGGAAAAGAAAGATAAGATAATTGGCAAACCAGGGAAGCTGTGCGGCGCAAGCGACGCGGCCGCGTGGGGCACGCGGTCGCGCGACTTGCGCTTATACTGATTGACGCGGTCGCGTCGGTCACGCGGTCGCGTGACCCATTTCATGCTACTGGTGCGAGGGTAGCCTCGCACTCGCACAACTCTCTGTTCGAAATGTTATTTTTGCCAAATCTGGGGTGACGTGATCGCGTGGGGCATGCGATCGCGTGAGTGGCCATTAGAAGGATATGACGCGGTCGCATCGGTCACGCGGCCGCGTGGGAAGATTTGTGCGTTCAGCACCAATCCAGCACCACTCTAGCACAACTTTTGGTCGTGCACCCTTTTTACGTCGAATTCCAGGGCACGTGGCCGCATGAGTGATGCGGTCGCGTAGGAGGCCAATGTTCCCATTTGACGTGGACGCGTGGGCGACGCGATCGTGTGGGGCGATTTGTGCCACTGGCACGCCTCCAGCCACGCTCTTGCGTGACTCTCTGTTCGTTTTATTATTTCCTCCCATCTCATGCGACGCGGACGCATCAATGAGGCGGTCGCGTCGCGTGAAATATTTTTTTTTTAAATAAAAGTATGTAAATACAGATGCACGAAATGTATTAATAAAGAGAAGAGTTATTGAATAGGGAAAACTAAGAGTAAAGAAAAGAACGATCATACCATGGTGGGTTGTCTCCCACTTAGCACTTTGCTTTAACGTCCGTAAGTTGGATGCTCCACTAGCTTAGGCTTCGGCTATGTGGGGATCTTCCAAGAGGAAGATCTCGAGCTCCTTGTTTTTCCTTAGCTTCTCGCCATGGTACAGCTTTAACCGATGGCCATTAACTTTGATAAGTTCAGAGCTTGAAGGATGTATGGACCTTCCCATCTTGATCTCAACTTGCCTGGCATGAGCCTTAGTCGAGACTTGTAAAGGAGGAGTAAGTCCCCAGGTTGGAACTCTTTTCTCTTGATGTGCTGATCATGTACAGCCTTCATCTTCTCCTTGTATAGTCTTGAGTTCTCATAAGCTTCTAGGTGAAGGCTTTCCAGTTCTTGCAGTTGCAACTTCCTTTCAGCTCCGGCTTTCTCAATTCCCATGTTGCACTCCCTTACTGCCCAAAAGGCTTTGTGCTCTATTTCAACAGGGAGATGACAAGCTTTTCCATATACTAAGCGGAAAGGACTCATCCCAATGGGTGTTTTGTATGCTGTTCTGTATGCCCAGAGTGCATCTTGTAGCCTGGTGCTCCAGTCTCTTCTATGAGGTTTGACTATCTTCTGTAAGATACGCTTTATCTCTCTGTTTGACACCTCGGCTTGCCCATTAGTTTGAGGATGGTAGGCTGTTGCAACCTTATGAATTATCCCATGCTTCTTCATTATTCATGTTAGTCTCCTGTTACAAAAATGGGTGTCTTGATCGCTCACGATTGCTCGTGGTGATCCAAAGCAACAAATAATGTGGTTTCTCACAAAGGAAACAACAGTGTTAGCATCATCAATGCGGCAGGAATTGCTTTCACCCATTTGGAAAAGTAATCCACAGCTAACAATATATAAAAATAACCATTAGAATTTAGAAATGGACCCATGAAGTCAATGCCCCAAACATAAAAAATTTCACAGAAAAGCATAATTTGCTGAGGCATCTCATCCCTCCTGGATATATTACCAAATTTTTGGCATGGGAAACAAGATCTACAAAATTCAGCGGCGTCTCTAAAAAGTGTAGGCCACCAGAATCCACAGTCTAAGATTTTTCTAGCTGTTCTTTGAGGGCCAAAATGTCCTCCACTCTCAGATGAGTGACAGGCCTCTAAGATGGACTGGAATTCTGATTGAGGCACACACCATCTAATTACCTGGTCAGTGCCACATCTCCATAAATATGGGTCATCCCATATATAATATTTAGACTCGCTTTTCAGCTTGTCTCTTTGATGCTTAGAAAAGTTTGGAGGAAAGGTGCAGCTAACTAGATAATTAGCTACAGGTGCATACCAAGAGACTACCTCAGATACTACTTGCAGGTTATCAAATGGGAAATTATCAGCTATAGGAGTGGGGTTATCTGTAATGTGCTCAAGGCGACTCAAATGGTCTGTCACTAAATTCTGGTTACCACTCCTATCCTTAATTTCTAAATCAAATTCTTGTAATAGCAGTATCCAATGTATAAGCCTCGGTTTGGACTCCTTTTTAGCTAATAGATACTTTAGAGCTGCGTGGTCCGAGTACACTACTACCTTCGTACCAAGTAAATAGGCTCTGAATTTATCCAAAGCAAAAACAATAGCAAGAAGCTCTTTCTCAGTAGTAGTGTAATTGGACTGAGCGGCATCTAAAGTTTTAGACGCATAAGCAATAACAAAGGGGTCCTTACCTTCACGCTGAGCCAGTGCTGCTCCTACTGCATGGTTGGAGGCGTCGCACATTATTTCGAATGGCTGGCTCCAGTCTGGTCCTCTCACAATTAGAGCTTGAGTCAGGGCGGTCTTCAGCTTATCAAACGCTTATTTGCAATCCTCACTGAACTCGAACTCAATATCTTTCTGCAGTAGCCTGGATAAGGGAAGTGCTACCTTACTGAAGTCCTTAATGAATCTCCTGTAAAAACCTGCATGGCCAAGGAACGAACGGACTTCCCTCATAGAAGAGGGGTAAGGTAAACTAGAAATAACATCCACCTTTGTTGGATCTACAGAAATGCCAGTATTAGACACAACATGTCCTAGTACAATACCTTGTTTGACCATAAAGTGACATTTTTCAAAATTTAATACAAGGTTTGTACTGATACATCTATCTAATACTCTAGATAATCCATCTAAGCAAAGGCTAAAGGAATCGCCATATACACTAAAATCATCCATAAAAACTTCCATACAGTCCTCAATAAGATTAGAGAAAAGACTCATTATGCACCTTTGGAAGGTAGCTGGTGCATTGCACAAGCCAAAGGGTATTCTCTTGTAAGCATAAGTCCCAAAAGGACATGTGAAAGCAGACTTTTCTTGATCTTCAGGAGCTATATGAATCTGGAAATAACCTGTGTAACCATCTAAAAAACAATAATGTGATTTACCTGACAGGCGATCTAGCATTTGATCAATGAATGGAAGAGGATAGTGATCCTTACGAGTGCCCTGGTTGAGGCGTCTGTAGTCAATACAGACCCTCCAGGCGTTCTGAACTCTGGTTGCAATGAGCTCTCCGTGCTCATTCTTTACTGTAGTGACTCCAGACTTCTTGGGCACCACTTGTACTGGGCTTACCCATTCACTGTCTGAGATGGGATAGATGATATCTGCTTCCAGCAGTCTGGTCACTTCCTTTTTGACAACCTCTAAGATAGTAGGGTTTAGTGTTCTCTGGGGTTGATGGACAGGTCTTTCTCCCTCTTCTAAAAATATCCTATGCTCACAGACTTGAGGGTTGATGCCTACTATGTCTGCCAAACTCCAACCAATTGCCTTCTTGTACCTCCTCAGCACACTAAGTAACTGCTCTTCCTGTTGAGAAGTGAGTTCCCTTGCAATGATAACTAGAAACTTCTGCTCGTCTTCAAGGTAAGCATATTTGAGGTGTGGAGGAAGGGGTTTTAATTCTAACTTCTGATCATGGTCAGGCTCTGTGTTGTCTGGAGCTGGTAACAATGGTAAAGCACTGTCATTGTCCTCTAAGAATGTCCCCACACTTGGACCTTGTCCTATGTACTTCTCTTCAAACTCCTCCTGGTGAACTTCAGCCACGGTTTCATCTATGATGTCACACTGGAGGATAGAATGATCCTCCGAAGGATGCTTCATAACTCCATTCAGATTGAAGATTACTACTCGGCCATCTATTTCAAAAGAGTATGTTCCTAAAAAAGCATCTAATTTGAACTTTGAGGTCTTCAGGAATGGTCTTCCGAGTAGGATTGATGATGGCTTCTCTGAATCATTTTGGGGCATCTCCAAGATATAAAAATTAATGGGAAATGTGAGCCCCTTAATGCCCACTAATACATCTTCAGCAACTCCAGCCACTGTAATAATGCTTTTATCTGCTAACACAAAACGAGCTGCCGACCTTTTTAAGGGAGGGAGCCTCAAAATATCATATATAAACAAAGGCATTATACTCACACATGCTACTAAATCACACATGCAGTCAGAAAATACCACACCACCAATAGTATAATTAACCATACATGGATCTGGGTCACTACACTTTTTAGGTAAACCTCCTATTAAAGCAGATATGGAACTACCTAAAGGAATAGTTTCTAATTCATTAATTTTGTCTTTATGTATACATAAATTTTTTAGAAACTTGGCATATTTAGGTACCTGTTGAATAACATCAAAAAGAGGAACAGTTACCTCAACCTTTTTGAATATCTCTACCATTTTGGGATCGGGTTCCAGCTGCTTCCTGGGCTTCCTTGCAAGTTGTGGAAATGGAATGGGAGTGGTGTTGATACGTGCTTCAAATGTTCGTGATATGAAGAGTTCAAGTGTTATTTAGAAGATATTTTAGTTTACTTTTTTAGAATATTTTATTTAATGTATTTTGATTTTGTTTATTTAATTACTAGATTGGGCCTTATGTTTATGGGCTTTAGGGTTTTCTTTGTTTTAACCTAATAAGAGGTTATAAATACCTCCTTAGCTATTGTAGTCGTAGCATAGAATTTTTAGTGGTTTAAAAACCCCTTTTTGGTTTCGTGATGAAACCATGGTGTGGACAATTGAGGTTGAGGAGTCCCTCTCTTGTTACATCGGGAAATTAGGTAGAAGGTTGAGGAGTCCCTTCGATTCAATTTCCAAACTATGGCGTTGACAAGTTAGGTTGAGGAGTCCCTTTCTTGTTGCGTCAAGAAATTGGGTAGGAAGTAGAGTGATTCTCTTTGTACTCAATTTCAATCTATCCTTTTTATTTCTATTTCAATTTTAATGTATCTTTTTATTCAGTTTGAATTCTTGTCTTTATGTTTATCCATTATTTCCGTATCATTTGGTATCAGAGCTCAGGTATTAGATTAATTCTTATTAATCTATATTTGTGCTTCTTTTATCATAAAAAAAAGAGTCCAGTGTTTTTCGCATCTTTCTTTTTGTTCTTGTGTTCTTATTTTCGTTTGCGTTTCATTATTGTAAAAAAAAAAAGAAGAAGCATTAAAGTGAAAAAAAAAACAAAAAAAAAAGAAGAAAAAAAACCAAAAAAAAAATTATCTTCCTTGTAATTATTGTCCTTTTCATATATTATTTTTTCCACCTACAAGATTCGAGGACGAATCTTTTTTGAAGAGGAGGAGAATGATATGTGCTTCAAATGTTCGTGATATGAAGAGTTCAAGAGTTATTTAGAAGATATTTTAGTTTACATTTTTAGAATATTTTATTTAATGTATTTTGATTTTGTTTATTTAATTACTAGATTGGGCCTTATGTTTATGGGCTTTAGGGTTTTCTTTGTTTTAACCTAATAAGAGGTTATAAATACCTCCTTAGCTATTGTAGTCGTAGCATAGAATTTTTAGTGGTTTAAAAACCCCTTTTTGGTTTCATGATGAAACCATGGTGTGGACAATTGAGGTTGAGGAGTCCCTCTCTTGTTACATCGGGAAATTGGGTAGAAGGTTGAGGAGTCCCTTTGATTCAATTTCCAAACTATGGCGTTGACAAGTTAGGTTGAGGAGTCCCTTTCTTGTTGCGTCAAGAAATTGGGTAGGAAGTAGAGTGATTCTCTTTGTACTCAATTTCAATCTATCCTTTTTATTTCTATTTCAATTTTAATGTATCTTTTTATTCAGTTTGAATTCTTGTCTTTATGTTTATCCATTATTTCCGTATCAGGTGTCTTCTGCAGTGTCTGCGCCCTTTGGTGCTTCCTCCTGTGGTTGAACTTCTTCTTTTTCATCTATGTCCTGTATATCCTCTTCCTCTTCAACATCTTCTATTTCCACTACCTCTTCAGCTGAGGCATGTTCTGGTGGGCTTGGCTCCTCCTGATTCCTCTCCTGCAGTGTGGTTCCGGACCTTAGGGTGATGGCATTAATGCCACCATTTGGATTGGGTAATGGTTGAGAGGGAATTCCACTGGAGCTCAAAGGCTGGTTATTGGAGTTATTCATTGATCCAATCTGTGAGATAAGAGCTTGGAAAGTAGAGTTCAGACCATTTAGTGTAGCATAAATGTTATTTTCCATGGTCTGTTGTCTCCGATCAATAGATTGTAGTAAGTCGTCATTAGAAGATGAAGAAGGATAAATAATTTGAGAGGTCTGCTGTTGGGTATTCTGTGGTCCTTGGGATTACCTCAGGTGAGGTGCTCTGTAAGGCTGGTTCTGGTTCTGCTGCATGTTGTTGTTGTTATTCCACCTCTGATTTCCCTGATTATCTTTGCCTCCTCTGTTATTGTTGTCCCTCTAATTCTGGTTAGAATTGTCCTGCCATCCATGGCTATAATTGCCACCTTGATTGTACCCTTGGTTGGGGAGGTCATAGAAGTTATGAGTGGCTGCCACGGTGTTGTCTTCCTGCTGGAGCTGCAGACATTCGTCAGTATAATGGCTATAATCAGCACAAATGCTGCAAACTCTCTGTGGGACTAACTGTTGGCTTTGCTGTGGTGGAGAAGGTTGAGCTTGCTGAACTTGTTGTTGATTCAATTGCATCTGCTTCAGCAAGTTGGTCATTTCACAGATACTCTGGGTTAGAGCGTAGTCTCTCTGCTAGAGGATACTTCGGCAACGGCTTTTGAACGGCCTTGTTTCTACCTGTGATTCCAAGTGAATTCAGCTAAGTCACTGATCAATTGCCATGCCTCATCAGTGGTCTTGTACTTTTTCATAGACCCATTGTAGGATTTTGGGTTTAGGGTTTATGGTTTAAGGTGGCTTTAGGGTTTGTGGTTTACGGTTTAGGGTGTAGGTTTCAGGGTTTAGTATTTAGTGTTTATGGTTTCGAGTTGAGGGTTTATGGTTTAAGATTTAGGGCTTGTGGTTTATAGTTTAGGGTTTAGGCTTTAGGGTTTGTGGTTTATGGTTTAGGTTGTAGGGTTTAGGATTTGGTGTTGAGGATTTAGGGTTTGTAGTTTAGGGTTTAGGCTTTAGGGTTTGGGCTTTATGGTTTATGGTTTAGGGTTTAGGGTTTATGGATAATGGTTTATGGTTTAGTGTTTACGGTTTAGTGTTTATGGTTTAGGGTATAGGGTTTATGGTTTAAGTTTTAGGGTTTATGTTTAAGGTTTATGGTTTAGGGTTTATGGTGTATGATTTAGGGTTTAGGGTTTATGGTTTGGTGTTAAGGGTTTATGGCTTACGGTTTAAGGTTTATAGATTAGGGCTTAGGCTTTAGGGTTTGTGGTTTATAGTTTAGGGCGTATGGTTTATGGTTTAGGGTTTATGGTTTGTGGTTGATGGTTTATGTTTAGGGTTTAGGGTTTATACTTTAGGGTTTAGGCTTTACTGTTTGTGGTTTAGGCTTTAGGCTTTAGGGTTTGTGGTTTATGGTTTAGGATGTAGGGTTTAGGGTTTAGGGTTTATGGTTTTGGGTTGAGGGTTTATGGTTAGGGATTAGGGTTTATGGTTTATGGTTTAGCATTTATGGTTTATGGTTTAGGGTTTATTCTTTGGGGTTGATGGTTTATGGTTTAGGTTTTAGGGTTTATAGTTTAGGGTTTAGGTTTTAGTGTTTTGTTTTAGGGTTTATGGTTTAGGGTTTAGGGTTTAGGGTTTATGGTTTAGGGTTTGGGGTTTAGGGTTTATGGTGTAGGATTTATGGTTTAGGGTTTAGGATTGAGGGTTTGGTGTTTATGATTTACGGTTTAGGGTTTAGGGTTTAGGATTTCGGTCTTAGGGTTTATGGTTTGGGGTTGAGGGTTTATGGTTTAGGGGTTGAGGGTTTATGGTTTATGGTTTAGCATTTAGGGTTTATGGTTTAGGGTTTATTCTTTGGGGTTGATGGTTTATGGTTTAGGTTTTAGGGTTTATAGTTTAGGGTTTAGGTTTTAGTGTTTGTGTTTTAGGGTTTATAGTTTAGAGTTTAGGGTTTAGGGTTTATGGTTTAGGGTTTGGGGTTTAGGGTTTAGGGGTTTATGGTTTATGGTGTAGGATTTATGGTTTAGGATTTAGTATTGAGGGTTTGGTGTTTACAATTTACGGTTTAGGGTTTAGGGTTTAGGATTTCGGCCTTAGGGTTTATGTTTTGGTGTTTAGGCTTTAGGGTTTAAGGTTTATGGTTTGTGGTTGAGGGTTTATGGTTTAGGGTTTATGATTTAGGGTTTGTGGTTTATGGTTTAGGGTGGAAGTTTAGGGTTTAGTGTTTAGGGTTGAGGCTTTAGGGTTGAAGCTTTAGTGTTTGGGCTTTTTGGTTTAGGGTTTATTGATTACGGTTTAAGGTTTAGGGTTTAGGGTTTGTGGTTTGTGGTTTAGGGTTTAGGGTATATGTTTTAGGTTTTAAGCTTTATGGTTTCAGGTTGAGGGTTTATGCTTTAGGATTTAGGATTTGTGGTCTATAGTTTAGGGTTTAGGCTTTAGGGTTTGTGGTTAATGGTTTAGGGTTTGGGCATTATGGTTTAGGGTTTAGAGTTTAAGGTTTATGCTTTAGGGTTTTGGGTTTAGTGTTTAGGGTTTAATGTTTAGTGTTTAGTATTTAGGGTTTAGGATTTAGGGATTAGGGTTTAGTATTTAGTGTTTAAGGTTTATGGTTTAGAGTTTATGGTGTATGATTTAGGATTTAGGGTTTATGGTTTGGGGTTAAAGGTTTATGGCTTAGGGTTTTGGGTTTATAGTTTAGGGCTTAAGCTTTAGGGTTTGTGGTTTATTGTTTAGGGTGTATGGTTTTTCGTTTACGGTTTATGGTTTGGGGTTGATGGTTTATGGTTTACATTTTAGGGTTTAGGGTTTGTGGTTTAGGGTTTATAGTTTAGGGTATGTTGTTTGGGGTTGATGGTTTATGTTTTAGGCTTTAGGGTTTATGGTTTGGGGTTGAGGTTTTATGGTTTAGGGTTTAGGCTTTAGGGTTTGTGGTTTAGGGTTTAGGGTTTAGGGTTTATTGTTTAGGGTTGAGGTTTTATGGTATAGGGTTTAGGATATGTAGTTTATGGCTTAGGCTTTAGTGTTTGTGGTTTAGGGTTTGGGGTTTAGGGTTTAGGGTGGTTTACTGTTTGTGGTTTAGGGATTATGGTGTAGGATTTATGGTTTAGGATTTAGGATTGAGGGTTTGGAGTTTATTATTTAGCATTTGGGGTTGAGGGTTTATGGTTTAAGGTTTAAGCTTTAGGGTTTGTGGTTTACGCATTAGGGAGTAGGGTTTAGGGTTTAGGGATTTTGGTTTTGGGTTGAGGGTTTATGGTTTAAGATTTAGGGTTTGTGGTCTATGGTTTCGGGTTTATGCTTTAGGGTTTGTGGTTTATGGTTTAGGGTGTAGCGTTTAGGGTTCTGCGTTTATGGTTTGGGGTCGAGGCTTCTGTATTTGTGGTTTATGGTTTAGTCTTTAGGGTTTGGGCTTTATGGTTTAGGGTTTAGGGTTTATGATTTAGGGATTATGGTTTAGTATTTAGGGTTTAGTGTTTAGTGTTTATGGTTCACAGTTTACGGTTTACAGTTTAGGGTTTATGGTTTAGAGTTTAGGGTTTAGTGTTTAGGGTTTAGGGTTTATGGTTTAATATTTATGGTGTATGATTTAGGGTTTAGGATTTACTGTTTGTGGTTTAGGGTTTAGGCTTTAGGGTTTGTGGTTTATGGTTTATGGTGTAGGGTTTAGGATTTAGGGTTTTTGCTTTGGGGTTGAGGGATTAGGGTTTATGGTTTATGGTTTAGCATTTAGGGTTTATGGTTTAGGGTTTATTCTTTGGGGTTGATGGTTTATGGTTTAGGTTTTAGGGTTTATAGTTTAGGGTTTAGGTTTTAGTGTTTGTGTTTTAGGGTTTATGGTTTAGGATTTGGGGTTTAGGGTTTATGGTTTAGGGTTTATGGGTTTAGGGTTTATGGTGTAGGATTTATGGTTTAGGGTTTAGGATTGAGGGTTTGCTGTTTATGGTTTACGGTTTAGGGTTTAGGGTTTAGGATTTCGGCCTTAGGGTTTATGGTTTGGTGTTTAGGCTTTAGGGTTTAAGGTTTATGGTTTGGGGTTAAGGGTTTATGGTTTAGGATTTATGGTTTATACTTTAGGGTTTAAGCTTTACTATTTGTGGTTTAGGGTTTAGGCTTTATGGTTTGTGGTTTATGGTTTAGGGTGTAGGGTTTAGGATTTAGGGTTTATGGTTTTGGGTTGAGGGTTTATGGTTTAGGGATTAGGGTTTATGGTTTATGGTTTAGCATTTAGGGTTTATGGTTTAGGGTTTATTCTTTGGGGTTGATGGTTTATGGTTTAGGTTTTAGGATTTATAGTTTAGGGTTTAGGTTTTAGTGTTTGTGTTTTAGGGTTTATGGTTTAGGGTTTGGGGTTTATGGTTTATGGTTTAGGGGTTTAGGGTTTATGGTGTAGGATTTATGGTTTAGGGTTTAGGATTGAGGGTTTGGTGTTTATGGTTTACGGTTTAGGGTTTAGGATTTTGGCCTTAAGGTTTATGGTTTGGTGTTTAGGATTTAGGGTTTAAGGTTTATGGTTTGGGGTTGAGGGTTTATGGTTTAGGATTTATGGTTTATACTTTAGGGTTTAGGCTTTATTGTTTGTGGTTTATGGTTTAGGATTTAGGGTTTGTGGTTTATGGTTTAGGATGTAGGGTTTAGGGTTTAGGGTTTATGGTTTTGGTTTGAGGGTTTATGGTTTATGGATTAGGGTTTATGGTTTATGGTTTATCATTTAGGGTTTATGGTTTAGGGTTTATTCTTTGGGGTTGATGGTTTATGGTTTAGGTTTTAGGGTTTATAGTTTCGGGTTTAGGTTTTAGTGTTTGTGTTTTAGGGTTTATGGTTTAGGGTTTAGGGTTTAGGGTTTATGGTTTAGGGTTTGTGGTTTAGGATTTAGGGGTTTAGGGTTTATGGTGTAGGATTTATGGTTTAGGATTTAGGATTGAGGGTTTGGTGTTTATGGTTTACGGTTTAGGGTTTAGGGTTTAGGATTTCGGCCTAAGGGTTTATGATTTGGTGTTTAGGCTTTAGGGTTTAAGGTTTATGGTTTGGGGTTGACGATTTATGGTTTAGGGTTTATGGTTTAGGGTTTATGATTTAGGGTTTGTGGTTTATGGTTTAGGGTGGAAGGTTTAGGGTTTAGTGTTTGGGGTTGAGGCTTTAGGGTTTGTGGTTTAGGGTTTAAACTTTAGTGTTTGGGCTTTTTGGTTTAGGGTTTATGGATTACGGTTTAAGATTTAGGGTTTAGGGTTTATTGTTCGTGGTTTAGAGTTTAGGGTATAGGTTTTAGGGTTTAAGCTTTATTGTTTCAGGTTGAGGGTTTATGGTTTAGGATTTAGGGTGTGTGGTCTATAGTTTAGGGTTTAGGCTTTAGGGTTTGTGGTTAATAGTTTAGGGTGTAGTGTTTAGGGTTTGGGCTTTATGGTTTAGGGTTTAGAGTTTAGGGTTTATGCTTTAAGGTTTCGGGTTTAGTGTTTAATGTTTAGTGTTTAGTGTTTAATGTTTAGTGTTTAGTGTTTAGGGTTTAAGATTTAGAGATTAGGGTTTAGTATTTATGGTTTAGGGTTTGTGATTTAGAGTTTATGGTGTATGATTTAGGGTTTAGGATTTATGGTTTGGGGTTAAATGTTTATGGCTTAGGGTTTCGGGTTTATAGTTTAGGGCTTAAGCTTTAGGGTTTGTGGTTTATTATTTAGGGTGTATGGTTTTTGGTTTACGGTTTATGGTTTGGGGTTGACGGTTTATGGTTTACGTTTTAGGGTTTAGGGTTTGTTGTCTAGGGTTTATAGTTTAGGGTTTGTTGTTTGGGGTTAATGGTTTATGGTTTAGGGTTTAGGGTTTATAGTTTAGGGTTTAGGCTTTATGGTTTGTGGTAGTGTTTAGGGTTTAGGGTTTATGGTTTGGGGTTGAGGTTTTATGGTTTAGGGTTTATGCTTTAGGGTTTGTGGTTTAGGGTTTAGGGTTTAGGGTTTATTGTGTAGGGTTGATGTTTTAGGGTATACGGTTTAGGGTTTATAGTTTATGGCTTAGGCTTTAGTGTTTGTGGTTTATGGTTTAAGGTTTAGGGTTTGGGGTTTAGGGTTTACGGTTTACGGTTTGTGGTTTAGGGATTATGGTGTAGCATTTATGGTTTAGGATTTAGGATTGAGGGTTTGGAGTTTATGATTTAGGATTTGGGGTTGAGGGTTTATGATTTAAGGTTTATGCTTTAGGGTTTGTGGTTTACGCATTAGGGAGTAGGGTTTAGGATTTAGGGATTTTGGTTTTAGGTTGAGGGTTTATGGTTTAAGATTTAGGGTTTGTGGTCTATAGTTTCGGGTTTATGCTTTAGGGTTTGTGGTTTATGGTTTAGGGTGTAGCGTTTAGGGTTGTGGGTTTATGGTTTGGGGTCGAGGCTTCTGTATTTGTGGTTTAGGGTTTAGGCTTTAGGGTTTGGGCTTTAGGGTTTAGGGTTTAGGGTTTATGATTTAGGGTTTATGCTTTAGGGATTATGGTTTAGTATTTAGGGTTTAGTGTTTAGTGTTTATGATTTACAGTTTACGGTTTACGTTTAGGGTTTATGGTTTAGGGTTTAGGGTTTAGTGTTTAGGGTTTAGGGTTTGTGATTTAATATTTATGGTGTATGATTTAGGATTTAGGGTTTATGGTTTCGGGTTAAGGGTTTATGGCTTAGGGTTTAAGGTTTATGGATAAGGGTTTATGATTTAGTGTTTAGGGTTTAGTGTTTATGGTTTACGGTTTAGGGTTTATGGTTTAAGTTTCGGGATTTATGTTTAAGGTTTATGGTTTAGGGTTTATGGTGTATGATTTAGGGTTTAGGGTTTATGGTTTGGTGTTAAGGGTTTATGGCTTACGGTTTAGGGTTTATAGATTTGGGCTTAGGCTTTAGGGTTTGTGGTTTGTGGTTTAGGGTTTATGGTTTGGGGTTGATGGTTTATGTTTAGGGTTAATGGTTTATACTTTAGGGTTTAGGCTTTACTTTTTGTGGTTTAGGGTTTAGGCTTTAGGGTTTGTGGTTTATGGTTTAGGGTGTAGGGTTTAGGGTTTAGGGTTTATGGTTTGGGGTTGAGGGTGTATGGTTTAGCGATTAGGGTTTAGGGTTTATGGTTTAGCATTTAGGGTTTATGGTTTAGGGTTTATTCTTTGGGGTTGATGGTTTATGGTTTAGGTTTTAGGGTTTATAGTTTAGGGTTTAGGTTTTAGTGTTTGTGTTTTAGGGTTTATGGTTTAGGGTTTGCGGTTTATGGTTTATGGTTTAGGGTTTAGGGGTTTAGGGTTTATGGTGTAGGATTTATGGTTTAGGATTTAGGATTGAGGGTTTGGTGTTTATGGTTTACAGTTTATGGTTTAGGGTTTAGGATTTCGGCCTAAGGGTTTATGATTTGGTGTTTAGGCTTTAGGGTTTAAGGTTTATGGTTTGGGGTTGATGGTTTATGGTTTAGGGTTTATGGTTTAGGGTTTATGATTTAGGGTTTGTGGTTTATGATTTAGGGTGGAAGGTTTAGGGTTT
Source organism: Arachis hypogaea (assembly GCF_003086295.3). Classification (NCBI taxonomy): domain Eukaryota; kingdom Viridiplantae; phylum Streptophyta; class Magnoliopsida; order Fabales; family Fabaceae; genus Arachis; species Arachis hypogaea. The sequence continues at coordinate 64,598,710 of NC_092054.1, read as the reverse complement.
AGTGTTTGGGGTTGAGGCTTTAGGATTTGTGGTTTAGGGTTTAAGCTTTAGTGTTTGGGCTTTTTGGTTTAGGGTTTATGGATTACGGTTTAAGATTTAGGGTTTAGGGTTTATGGTTCGTGGTTTAGGGTTTAGTGTATAGGTTTTAGGGTTTAAGCTTTATGGTTTCAGGTTGAGGGTTTATGGTTTAGGATTTAGGGTGTGTGGTCTATAGTTTAGGGTTTAGGCTTTAGGGTTTGTGGTTAATAGTTTAGGGTGTAGTGTTTAAGGTTTGGGCTTTTTGGTTTAGGGTTTAGAGTTTAGGGTTTATGCTTTAAGGTTTCGGATTTAGTGTTTAATGTTTAGTGTTTAGTGTTTAGGGTTTAAGATTTAGGGATTAGGGTTTAGTATTTAGGGTTTAGGGTTTGTGGTTTAGAGTTTATGGTATATGATTTAGGGTTTAGGATTTATGGTTTGGGGTTAAATATTTTTGGCTTAGGGTTTCGGGTTTATAGTTTAGGGCTTAAGCTTTAGGGTTTGTGGTTTATTATTTAGGGTGTATGGTTTTTGGTTTACGGTTTATGGTTTGGGGTTGACGGTTTATGGTTTATGTTTTAGGGTTTAGGGTTTGTGGTTTAGGGTTTATAGTTTAGGGTTTGTTGTTTGGGGTTGATGGTTTATGGTTTAGGGTTTAGGGTTTATAGTTTAGGGTTTAGGCTTTATGGTTTGTGGTAGTGTTTAGGGTTTAGGGTTTATAGTTTGGGGTTGAGGTTTTATGGTTTAGGGTTTATGCTTTAGGGTTTGTGGTTTAGGGTTTAGGGTTTATTATTTAGGGTTGATGTTTTACGGTATATGGTTTAGGGTTTATTGTTTATGGCTTAGACTTTAGTGTTTGTGGTTTAGGGTTTAAGGTTTAGGGTTTGGGGTTTAGGGTTTACGGTTTACGGTTTGTGGTTTAGGGATTATGGTGTAGGATTTATCGTTTAGGATTTAGGATTGAGGGTTTGGAGTTTATGATTTAGGATTTGGGGTTGAGGGTTTATGGTTTAAGGTTTAGGCTTTAGGGTTTGTGGTTTACGCATTAGGGAGTAAGGTTTAGGATTTAGGGATTTTGGTTTTAGGTTGAGGGTTTATGGTTTAAGATTTAGGGTTTGTCGTCTATAGTTTGGGGTTTATGCTTTAGGGTTTGTGGTTTATGGTTTAGGGTGTAGCGTTTTAGGGTTGTGGGTTTATGGTTTGGGGTCGAGGCTTCTGTATTTGTGGTTTAGGCTTTAGGCTTTAGGGTTTGGGCTTTATGGTTTAGGGTTTAGGGTTTATGATTTAGGGTTTATGCTTTAGGGATTATGGTTTAGTATTTAGGGTTTAGTGTTTAGTGTTTATGGTTTATAGTTTACAGTTTACGTTTAGGGTTTATGGTTTAGGGTTTAGGGTTTAGGGTTTAGTGTTTAGGGTTTAGGGTTTGTGATTTAATATTTATGGTGTATGATTTAGGGTTTAGGGTTTATGGTTTCGGGTTAAGGGTTTATGGCTTAGGGTTTATGGTTTATGGATAAGGGTTTATGATTTAGTGTTTAGGGTTTAGTGTTTATGGTTTACGGTTTAGGGTTTATGGTTTAAGTTTTGGGATTTATGTTTAAGGTTTATGGTTTAGGGTTTATGGTGTATGATTTTTAGGGTTTAGGGTTTATGGTTTTGTGTTAAGGGTTTATGGCTTACGGTTTAGGGTTTATAGATTTGGGCTTAGGCTTTAGGGTTTGTGGTTTATGGTTTAGGGTTTATGGTTTGGGGTTGATGGTTTATGTTTAGGGTTAAGGGTTTATACTTTAGAGTTTAGGCTTTACTTTTTGTGCTTTAGGGTTTAGGCTTTAGGATTTGTGGTTTATGGTTTAGGGTTTAGGGTTTAGGGTTTAGGGTTTATGGTTTGGGGTAGACGGTGTATTGTTTAGCGATTGGGGTTTAGGGTTTATGGTTTAGCATTTAGGGTTTATGGTTTAGGGTTTATTCTTTGGGGTTGATGGTTTATGGTTTAGGTTTTAGGGTTTATAGTTTAGGGTTTAGGTTTTATTGTTTGTGTTTTAGGGTTCATGGTTTAGGGTTTGGGGTTTATGGTTTATGGTTTAGGGCTTAGGGGTTTAGGGTTTATGGTGTAGGATTTATGGTTTAGGATTTAGGATTGAAGATTTGGTGTTTATGGTTTACGGTTTATGGTTTAGGGTTTAGGATTTTGGCCTAAGGGTTTATGATTTGGTGTTTAGACTTTAGGGTTTAAGGTTTATGGTTTGGGGTTGATGGTTTATGGTTTAGGGTTTATGGTTTAGGGTTTATGATTTAGGGTTTGTGGTTTATGATTTAGGGTGGAAGGTTTAGGGTTTAGGGTTTAGGGTTTATGGTTTAGGGTTTGTGGTTTAGGATTTAGGGGTTTAGGGTTTATGGTGTAGGATTTATGGTTTAGGATTTAGGATTGAGGGTTTGGTGTTTATGGTTTACGGTTTAGGGTTTAGGGTTTAGGATTTCGGCCTAAGGGTTTATGATTTGGTGTTTTGGCTTTAGGGTTTAAGGTTAATGGTTTGGGGTTGACGATTTATGGTTTAGGGTTTATGGTTTAGGGTTTATGATTTAGGGTTTGTGGTTTATGGTTTAGGGTGGAAGGTTTAGGGTTTAGTGTTTGGGGTTGAGGCTTTAGGGTTTGTGGTTTAGGGTTTAAGCTTTAGTGTTTGGGCTTTTTGGTTTAGGGTTTATGGATTACGGTTTAAGATTTAGGGTTTAGGGTTTATAGTTCGTGGTTTAGGGTTTAGGGTATAGGTTTTAGGGTTTAAGCTTTATTGTTTCAGGTTGAGGGTTTATGGTTTAGGATTTAGGGTGTGTGGTCTATAGTTTAGGGTTTAGGCTTTAGGGTTTGTGGTTAATAGTTTAGGGTGTAGTGTTTAGGGTTTGGGCTTTATGGTTTAGGGTTTAGAGTTTAGGGTTTATGCTTTAAGGTTTCGGGTTTAGTGTTTAATGTTTAGTGTTTAGTGTTTAGGGTTTAAGATTTAGGGATTAGGGTTGAGTATTTAGGATTTAGGGTTTGTGGTTTAGAGTTTATGGTGTATGATTTAGGGTTTAGGATTTATGGTTTGGGGTTAAATGTTTATGGCTTAGGGTTTCGGGTTTATAGTTTAGGGCTTAAATTTTAGGGTTTGTGGTTTATTATTTAGGGTGTATGGTTTTTGGTTTACGGTTTATGGTTTGGGGTTGACGGTTTATGGTTTATGTTTTAGGGTTTAGGGTTTGTGGTTTAGGGTTTATAGTTTAGGGTTTGTTGTTTGGGGTTGATGGTTTATGGTTTAGGGTTTATGGTTTATAGTTTAGGGTTTAGGCTTTATGGTTTGTGGTAGTGTTTAGGGTTTAGGGTTTATGGTTTGGGGTTGAGGTTTTATGGTTTAGGGTTTATGCTTTAGGGTTTGTGGTTTAGGGTTTAGGGTTTAGAGTTTATTGTGTAGGGTTGATGTTTTACGGTATAGGGTTTAGGGTTTATAGTTTATGGCTTAGGCTTTAGTGTTTGTCATTTAGGGTTTAAGGTTTAGGGTTTGGGGTTTAGGGTTTACGATTTACGGTTTGTGGTTTAGGGATTATGGTGTAGGATTTATGGTTTAGGATTTAGGATTGAGGGTTTGGAGTTTATGATTTAGGATTTGGGGTTGAGGGTTTATGGTTTAAGGTTTAGGCTTTAGGGTTTGTGGTTTACGCATTAAGGAGTAAGGTTTAGGATTTAGGGATTTTGGTTTTAGGTTGAGGGTTTATGGTTTAAGATTTAGGGTTTGTGGTCTATAGTTTCGGGTTTATGCTTTAGGGTTTGTGGTTTATGGTTTAGGGTGTAGCGTTTAGGGTTGTGGGTTTATGGTTTGGGGTCGAGGCTTCCGTATTTGTGGTTTAGGGTTTAGACTTTAGGGTTTGGGCTTTATGGTTTAGGGTTTAGGGTTTATGATTTAGGGTTTATGCTTTAGGGATTATGGTTTAGTATTTAGGGTTTAGTGTTTAGTGTTTATGGTTTACAGTTTACGGTTTACGTTTAGGGTTTATGGGTTAGGGTTTAGGGTTTGTGATTTAATATTTATGGTGTATGATTTAGGGTTTAGGGTTTATGGTTTCGGGTTAAGGGTTTATGGCTTAGGGTTTATGGTTTATGGATAAGGGTTTATGATTTAGTGTTTAGGGTTTAGTGTTTATGGTTTACGGTTTAGGGTTTATGGTTTAAGTTTTGGGATTTATGTTTAAGGTTTATGGTTTAGTGTTTATGGTGTATGATTTAGGGTTTAGGGTTTATGGTTTGGTGTTAAGGGTTTATGGCTTACGGTATAGGGTTTATAGATTTGGGCTTAGGCTTTAGGGTTTGTGGTTTATGGTTTAGGGTTTATGGTTTGGGGTTGATGGTTTATGTTTAGGGTTATGGGTTTATACTTTAGGGTTTAGGCTTTACTTTTTGTGGTTTAGGGTTTAGGCTTAGGGTTTGTGGTTTATGGTTTAGGGTGTAGGGTTTAGGGTTTAGGGTTTATGGTTTGGGGTTGAGGGTGTATGGTTTAGCGATTACGGTTTAGGGTTTATGGTTTAGCATTTAGGTTTTATGGTTTAGGGTTTATTCTTTGGGGTTGATGGTTTATGGTTTAGGTTTTAGGGTTTATAGTTTAGGGTTTAGGTTTTAGTGTTTGTGTTTTAGGGTTTATGGTTTAGGGTTTGTGGTTTATGTTTTATGGTTTATGGTTTAGGGATTTAGGGTTTATGGTGTAGGATTTATGGTTTAGGGTTTAGGATTGAGGGTTTGGTGTTTATTGTTTAAGGTTTAGGGTTTATGGTTTAGGATTTCGGCCTTAGGGTTTATGGTTTGGTGTTTAGGCTTTAGGGTTCAAGGTTTATGGTTTGGGGTTGAGGGTTTATGGTTTAAAGTTTATGATTTAGTGTTTGTGGTTTATGGTTTTGGGTGGAGGGTTTAGGGTTTGGTGTTTGGGTTTGAGGCTTTAGGGTTTGTGGTTTCGGGTTTAAGCTTGAGGCTTTGGGCTTTTTGGTTTAGGGTTTATAGATTACGGTTTAAGGTGTAGGGTTTAGTGTTTATGATTTGTGGTTTAGGATTTAGGGTATAGGTTTTAGGGTTTAACATTTATGGTTTCGAATTGAGGGTTTATGGTTTAAGATTTAGGGTTTGTGGTCTATAGTTTAGGGTTTAGGCTTTAGGGTTTGTGGTTAATGGTTCAGGATGTAGTGTTTAGGGTTTTGGCTTTATGGTTTAGGGTTTAGGGTTTAGGGTTTATTGTTTAGGGTTTCGGGTTTAGTGTTTAGGGTTTAGTGTTTAGTGTTTAGTGTTTAGGATTTAAGATTTAGGGATTCGGGTTTAGTGTTTAGGGTTTAGGGTTTGTGGCTTAGAGTTTATGGTGTATGATTTAGGGTTTAGGGTTTAGGGTTTATTGTTTGGGGTTTAAGGTTTATGGCTTAGGGTTTCGGGTTTATAGTTTAGGGCTTAAACTTGGGTTTGTGGTTTATTATTTAGGGTGTATGGTTTTTGGTTTACGATTTATGGTTTGGGGTTGATAGTTTATGGTTTATGTTTTAGGGTTTATGGTTTGTGGTTTAGGGTTTATGATTTAGGATTTAGGGTTTGTTGTTTGGGGTTTATGGTTTATGGTTTAGAGTTTAGGGTTTATAGTTTAGGGTTTAGGCTTTATGGTTTGTGGTAGTGTTTAGGGTTTAGGGTTTATGGTTTGGAGTTGAGGGTTTATGGTTTAGGGTTTAGTCTTTAAGGTTTGTGGTTTAGGGTTTAGGGTTTATTGTTTAGGGTTGATGTTTTACGGTATAGGGTTTAGGGTTTATAGTTTATGGCTTAGGCTTTATTGTTTGTGGTTTAGGGTCTAAGGTTTAGGGTTTGTGGTTTAGTGTTTAGGATTTACGGTTTAGGGTTTAGGGTTTAGGGTTTAGGGTTTAGGGTTCGGAGTTTATGATTTAGGATTTGGGGTTGAGGGTTTATGGTTTAAGGTTTAGGCCTTAGGGTTTGTGGTTTACGCATTAGGGAGTAGGGTTTACGGTTTAGGGATTTTGGTTTTGGGTTGAGGGTTTATGGTTTAAGATGTAGGATTTGTCGTCTATAGTTTCGGGTTTATGCTTTAGGGTTTGTGGTTTATGGTTTAGGGTGTAATGTTTAGGGTTGTGGGTTTATGGCTTGGGGTCGAGGCTTCAGTATTTGTGGTTTAGGGTTTAGGCTTTAGGGTTTGAACTTTATGGTTTAGTGTTTAGGGTTTAGGATTTAGGGTTTATGCTTTAGGGTTTATGCTTTAGTATTTAGGGTTTAGTGTTTAGTGTTTAAGGTTTACAGTTTACGGTTTACAATTTAGGGTTTTCGGTTTAGTGTTTAGTGTTTAGGGTTTAGGGTTTGTGATTTAATATTTATGGTGTATGATTTAGGGTTTAGGGTTTATGGTTTCGGGTTAAGGGTTTATGGCTTAGGGTTTAGGGTTAAGGGTTTATGGCTTAGGCTTTAGGGTTTGTGGTTTATCGTTTAGGGTGTATGGTTTCTGGTTTAGGGTTTATGGTTTGGTATTGATAGTTTACGGTTTAGGTTTTAGGGTTTATGGTTTGTGGTTTATGGTTTAGGGTTTAGGGTTTAGGGTTTAAGGTTTATTGTTTGTGTTTGAGGGTATATGGTTTAGGGTTTAGGGTTTATAGTTTAGGATTTAGGCTTTAGGGTTTATGCTTTAGGCTTTAGTGTTTGTGGTTTAGGGTGTAGGCTTTAGTGTTTGTGGTTTAGGGTTTAGGCTTTAGGGTTTGTGGTTTATGATTTAGGGTGTAGTGTTTAGGATTTAGGATTTACGGTTTGGGGTTGAGGGTTTATGGTTTAAGGTTTAGGCTTTAGTGTTTGTGGTTTAGGGTCTAGTGTTTATAGTTTAGTGTTTATGCTTTAGGGTTTGGGGTTTAGGGTTTAGGGTTTATGATTTGTGGTTTAGGGTTTAGGGGTTTAAGGTTTATGGTGTAGGATATATGGTTTAGGGTTTAGGGTTTGCAGTTTAGGGTTTAGGGTTTAGGGTTAAGTGGTTTAGGGTTTAAGGTTTAGGGTTTGTGGTTTAAGTTTTAGGGTTTAAGGTTTAGGGTTTGTGGTTTAAGGTTTAGGGTTTACGGTTTGCGGGTTAGGGTCTAGTGGTTTAAGGTTTATGGTGTAGGATTTATGGTTTAGGGTTTAGGATTGAGGATTTGGAGTTTATGGTTTAGGATTTGGGGTTGAGGGTTTATGGTTTAAGGTTTAGGCTTTATGGTTTGTGGTTTACGGTTTAGGGTGTAGGGTTCTGGGTTTTGTGTTTATGGTTTTGGGTTGAGGGTTTATGGTTTAAGATTTAGGATTTGTGGTTTATAGTTTAGGGTTTAGGCTTTAGGGTTTGTGGTTTATGGTTTAGGCTGTAGGGTTTAGGGTTTGGTGTTGAGGATTTAGGGTTTGTGGTTTATGGTTTAGGCTTTAGGGTTTGGGCTTTATGGTTTAGGGTTTAGGATTTAGGGTTTACGGTTAAGCGTTTACGGTTTAGTGTTTAGGGTTTAGTCTTTATGGTTTAAGGTTTAGGGTTTATGGTTTAAGTTTTAGGATTTATGTTTTCTGATTTATGTTTTGGGGTTTATGGTGTATGATTTAGGGTTTAGGGTTTATGGTTTGGTGTTAAGGGTTTATGGCTTAGGGTTTAGGGTTTATAGTTTAGGGCTTAGGCTTTAGGGTTTGTGGTTTATGGTTTAGGGTGTATGGTTTATGGTTTAGTGTTTATGGCTTGGTGTTTATGGTTTATGTTTAGGGTTTATGGTTTATAATTTAGGGTTTATGCTTTACTGTTTGTGGCTTAGGGTTTAGGCTTTAGGGTTTGTGGTTTATGGTTTAGAGTGTAGGGTTTAGGGTTTAGGGTTTATAGTTTGGGGTTGAGGGTTTATGGTTTAGGGATTATGCTTTAGTGTTTATGGTTTAGCATTTAGGGTTTAGGGTTTATGGTTTATTCTTTGGGGTTGATGGTTTATGGTCTAGGGTTTAGGGTTTATAGTTTAGGGTTTAGGTTTTAGTGTTTGTGTTTTAGGGTTTATGGTTTAGGGTTTGGGGTTTATGGTTTATGGTTTAGGGTTTGTGGTTTAGTGTTTATGGGTTTAGGGTTTATGGTGTAGGATTTATGGTTTAGGGTTTAGGATCGAGGGTTTGGTGTTTATGGTTTAGGGTTTAGGGTTTAGGATTTTGGCCTTAGGGTTTATGGTTTGGTATTTAGGCTTTAGGGTTTATGGTTTGGTGATTAGGCTTTATGGTTTAAGATTTATGGTTTGGGGTTGAGGGTTTATGGTTTATGGTTTAGGGTTTGTGGTTTAGAATTTAGGGTAGAGGATTTAGGGTTTAGGGTTTATGGTATGTGGTTAAGGGTTTATTCTTTAGGATTTAGGGTTTATAGATTAGTGTTTTGGCATTAGGGTTTGTGGTTTATGGTTTACGGTCTATGGTTTATGGGTTAGGGTTTAGGGTTTATGGTTTAGGGTTTAGGGTGTAGTGTTTAGGGTTTTGGCTTTATGGTTTAGGGTTTATTGTTTAAGGTTTCGGGTTTAGTGTTTAGGGTTTAATGTTTAGTGTTTAGTGTTTATGGTTTAGGATTTAGGGATTCGGGTTTAGTATTTATGGTTTAGGGTTTGTGGTTTAGAGTTTATGGAGTATGATTTAGGGTTTAGGGTTTAGGGTTTATGGTTTAGGGTTTATGGTTTATGGCTTAGGGTTTCGGGTTTATAGTTTAGGGCTTAAGCTTGGGTTTGTGGTTTATTGTTTAGGGTGTATGGTTTTTGGTTTACGATTTATGGTTTGGGGTTGATAGTTTATGGTTTACGTTTTAGGGTTTATGGTTTGTGGTTTAGGGTTTAGGATTTAGGATTTAGGGTTTGTTGTTAGGGGATTATGGTTTATGGTTTAGGGTTTAGGGTTTATAGTTTAGGGTTTAGACTTTATGGTTTGTGGTAGTGTTTAGGGTTTAGGGTTTATGGTTTGGGGTTGAGGATTTATGGTTTAGGGTTTAGGCTTTAGGGTTTGTGGTTTAGGGTTTAGGGTTTATGGTTTATTGTTTAGGGTTGATGTTTTACGGTATAGGGTTTAGGGTTTATAGTTTATGGCTTATGCTTTATAGTTTGTGGTTTAGGGTCTAAGGTTTAGGGTTTGTGGTTTAGTGTTTAGGATTTACGGTTTGTGGTTTAGGGATTATAATGTAGGATTTATGGTTTAGGGTTTAGGATTGAGGGTTCGGAGTTTATGATTTAGGATTTGGGGTTGAGGGTTTATGGTTTAAGGTTTAGGCCTTAGGGTTTGTGGTTTACGCATTAGGGAGTAGGGTTTAGGGTTTAGGGATTTTGGTTTTGGGTTGAGGGTTTATGGTTTAAGATTTAGGATTTGTCGTCTATAGTTTCGGGTTTATGCTTTAGGGTTTGTGGTTTATGGTTTAGGGTGTAACGTTTAGGGTTGTGGGTTTATGGTTTGGGGTCGAGGCTTCAGTATTTGTGGTTTAGGGTTTAGGCTTTAGGGTTTGGGCTTTATGGTTTAGTGTTTAGGGTTTAGGATTTAGGGTTTATGCTTTAGGGTTTATGCTTTAGTATTTAGGGTTTAGTGTTTAGTGTTTAAGGTTTACAGTTTACGGTTTACAATTTAGGGTTTTCGGTTTAGTGTTTAGTGTTTAGGGTTTAGGGTTTGTGGTTTAATATTTATGGTGTATGATTTAGGGTTTAGGGTTTATGGTTTTTGGTTAAGGGTTTATGGCTTAGGGTTTAGGGTTAAGGGTTTATGGCTTAGGCTTTAGGGTTTGTGGTTTATCGTTTAGGGTGTATGGTTTCTGGTTTAGGGTTTATGGTTTGGTATTGATAGTTTACGGTTTAGGTTTTAGGGTTTATGGTTTGTGGTTTACGGTTTAGGGATTAGGGTTTAGGGTTTAAGGTTTATTGTTTGTGTTTGAGGGTATATGGTTTAGGGTTTAGGGTTTAGGGTTTATAGTATAGGATTTAGGCTTTAGGGTTTATGCTTTAGGCTTTAGTGTTTGTGGTTTAGGGTGTAGGCTTTAGTGTTTGTGGTTTAAGGTTTAGGCTTTAGGGTTTGTGGTTTATGATTTAGGGTGTAGTGTTTAGGGTTTAGGATTTATGGTTTGGGGTTGAGGGTTTATGGTTTAAGGTTTAGGCTTTAGTGTTTGTGGTTTAGGGTCTAGGGTTTATAGTTTAGTGTTTATGCTTTAGGGTTTGGGGTTTAGGGTTTAGGGTTTACGGTTTGTGGTTTAGGGATTATAGTGTAGGATTTATGATTTAGGGTTTAGGATTGTGGGTTCGGAGTTTATGATTTAGGATTTGGGGTTGAGGGTTTATGGTTTAAGGTTTAGGCCTTAGGGTTTATGGTTTACGCATTAGGGAGTAGGGTTTACGGTTTAGGGATTTTGGTTTTGGGTTGAGGGTTTATGGTTTAAGATGTAGGATTTGTCATCTATAGTTTCGGGTTTATGCTTTAGGGTTTGTGGTTTATGGTTTAGGGTGTAACGTTTAGGGTTGTGGGTTTATGGCTTGGGGTCGAGGCTTCAGTATTTGTGGTTTAGGGTTTAGGCTTTAGGGTTTGGGCTTTATGGTTTAGGGTTTAGGGTTTAGGATTTAGGGTTTATGCTTTAGGGTTTATGCTTTAGTATTTAGGGTTTAGTGTTTAGTGTTTAAGGTTTTGCAGTTTACAGTTTACAATTTAGGGTTTTCGGTTTAGTGTTTAGTGTTTAGGGTTTAGGGTTTGTGGTTTAATATTTATGGTGTATGATTTAGGGTTTAGGGTTTATGGTTTCGGGTTAAAGGTTTATGGCTTAGGGTTTAGGGTTAAGGGTTTATGGCTTAGGCTTTAGGGTTTGTGGTTTATCGTTTAGGGTGTATGGTTTCTGGTTTAGGGTTTATGGTTTGGTATTGATAGTTTACGGTTTAGGTTTTAGGGTTTATGGTTTGTGGTTTACGGTTTAGGGTTTAAGGTTTAGGGTTTAAGGTTTATTGTTTGTGTTTGAGGGTATATGGTTTAGGGTTTAGGGTTTATAGTTTAGGATTTAGGCTTTAGGGTTTATGCTTTAGGCTTTAGTGTTTGTGGTTTAGGGTGTAGGCTTTAGTGTTTGTGGTTTAAGGTTTAGGCTTTAGGGTTTGTGGTTTATGATTTAGGGTGTAGTGTTTAGGGTTTAGGATTTACGGTTTGGGGTTGAGGGTTTATGGTTTAAGGTTTAGGCTTTAGTGTTTGTGGTTTAGGGTCTAGGGTTTATAGTTTAGTGTTTATGCTTTAGGGTTTGGGGTTTAGGGTTTAGGGTTTACGGTTTGTGGTTTAGGGTTTAGGGGTTTAAGGTTTATGGTGTAGGATATATGGTTTAGGGTTTAGGGTTTAGGGTTTGCAGTTTAGGGTTTAGGGTTTAGGGTTAAGTGGTTTTGGGTTTAAGGTTTAGGGTTTGTGGTTTAAGGTTTAGGGTTTACGGTTTGCGGGTTAGGGTCTAGTGGTTTAAGGTTTATGGTGTAGGATTTATGGTTTAGGGTTTAGGATTGAGGATTTGGAGTTTATGGTTTAGGATTTGGGGTTGAGGGTTTATGTTTTAAGATTTAGGCTTTATGGTTTGTGGTTTACGGTTTAGGGTGTAGGGTTCTGGGTTTAGTGTTTATGGTTTTGGGTTGAGGGTTTATGGTTTAAGATTTAGAATTTGTGGTTTATAGTTTAGGGTTTAGGCTTTAGGGTTTGTGGTTTATGGTTTAGGCTGTAGGGTTTAGGGTTTGGTGTTGAGGATTTAGGGTTTGTGGTTTATGGTTTAGGCTTTAGGGTTTGGGCTTTATGGTTTAGGGTTTAGGATTTAGGGTTTATGGTTAAGCGTTTACGGTTTAGTGTTTAGGGTTTAGTCTTTATGGTTTAAGGTTTAGGGTTTATGGTTTAAGTTTTAGGATTTATGCTTTCTGATTTATGTTTTAGGGTTTATGGTGTATGATTTAGGGTTTAGGGTTTATGGTTTGGTGTTAAGGGTTTATGGCTTAGGGTTTAGGGTTTATAGTTTAGGGCTTAGGCTTTAGGGTTTGTGGTTTATGGTTTAGGATGTATGGTTTATGGTTTAGTGTTTATGGTTTGGTGTTTATGGTTTATGTTTAGGGTTTATGGTTTATAATTTAGGGTTTATGCTTTACTGTTTGTGGCTTAGGGTTTAGGCTTTAGGGTTTGTGGTTTATAGTTTAGGGTGTAGGGTTTAGGGTTTAGGATTTATGGTTTGGGGTTGAGGGTTTATGGTTTAGGGATTATTCTTTAGTGTTTATGGTTTAGCATTTAGGGTTTAGGGTTTATGGTTTATTCTTTGGGGTTGATGGTTTATGGTCTAGGGTTTAGGGTTTACAGTTTACGGTTTAGGTTTTAGTGTTTGTGTTTTAGGGTTTATGGTTTAGGGTTTGGGGTTTATGGTTTATGGTTTAGGGTTTGTGGTTTAGTGTTTATGGGTTTAGGGTTTGTGGTTTAATGTTTATGGGTTTAGGGTTTATGGTTTAGGGTTTAGGATTGAGGGTTTGGTGTTTATGGTTTAGGGTTTAGGGTTTAGGGTTTAGGATTTTGGCCTTAGGGTTTATGGTTTGGTATTTAGGCTTTAGGGTTTATGGTTTGGTGTTTAGGCTTTATGGTTTAAGGTTTATGGTTTGGGGTTGAGGGTTTATGGTTTAGGGTTTAGGGTTTAGGGTTTAGGGTTTGTGGTTTAGAATTTAGGGTAGAGGATTTAGGGTTTAGGGTTTATGGTTTGTGGTTAAGGGTTTATGCTTTAGGATTTAGGGTTTATAGATTAGTGTTTTGGCATTAGGGTTTGTGGTTTATGGTTTAGGGTTTATGGTTTATGGGTTAGGGTTTATGGTTTGGGGTTGATGCTTTAGAGTTTGTTGTTTAGGGTTTGGGCTTTAGGATTTAGGGTTTAGGGATTAGGGGTTATGATTTATGGTTTATGGTTTAGTGTTTAGTGTTTATGGTTTAGGGTTTAGGGTTTAAGTTTTAGGGTTTATGTTTAGGGTTTGTGGTTTAGGGTTTATGGTGTATTATTTAGGTTTTAGGGTTTATTGATCAGGGTTAAGGGTTTATGGCTTACGGTTTAGGGTTTATAGTTCGGGGCTAAGGGTTTAGGGTTTGTGGTTTATAGTTTAGGTTTTAGGGTTTATGGTTTGGGTTTGAGGGTTTGTGGTTTAGGGATTAGGCTTTAGGGTGTAACGTTTAGGGTTTAGGGTTTATGGTTTGGGGTTGAGGCTTTAGTGTTTGTGGTTTAGGGTTTGGGCTTTATGCTGGAAGTGCGCGTACACGCCATGTACGTGTACGCGTGGATGGTGCTCTGTTTTTCAAAAATTTTTTCTATGTTTTTGCACCAATCCAAGCATTCCAAACCTCCAAACAGCTACCAAAACACCATAAAACCTTATTTAACATACTTAAACTACCAAACATACTCAACTAACTAAACAAAACATGAAATTAAACTAATTCTACCAATATATACAAAAGAGAAAATGAAAGGATTTTACCATGGTAGGGTGTCTCCCACCTAGCACTTTTGTTTATTGTCCTTAAGTTGGACTTATGGGGAGCTCCTCATCAAGGTGGCTTGTGTTTGAATTCATCCTTGAACATCCACCAATGCTTGGACTTCCATTGTGCTTCATCATTCAAAGTTAATAACTCCAAGCTTTGATGGAGTTCTTCACAAACTGTGGGCTCCCAAAGTTGATCCTCTTCTTGTAATCCGGGATCCCACACTTTATTTTCACACCCGTCTTGAAGTTGATCATCATTATTAATCCATCCGGGTGGTGAACAAGATGAATTCTCTATATAGTGGCCAACAATCCTCCTAGACCCATCTATTTGAGCACTACTCCAACCTTTATATCTCATGTTTGGTGCATCAACCATAATGAGCCTTGATTTGCAACGCCAACCACGAAACATCTTTCGCTTACGCTTCATCCCACAAAGGATCCTAAGTTGACCATCCGTTTCAAGCAAGCCATACTCAAGTGGGACAATAAAGCTAATAGAAATGAATTTTACCCACTCAAGTGAAGGGGTAGATGACAACCTAGGCAAAGATGCTTCCAACGATCTTGACAGAGCGTATTCCACTCCCATCTTTCTATTTCTAAGGACTTCTGCCTCTTCACAAGATCTCTCTAATTCAATCCTTTGTTCATTAATACTATCTAAGCCTTTTCCCTTAATCAAACTATAATTGGGAGGGTGAAAGAAGTTTACCTCCGCAACATTTTCAAACACACCGGGAGAAGGTTCTTCAAGTTCAAAGGATTCTCCACTACTAGGACTTGATGCTTGCTCTTCATTGCCATGGGAACTCAATTCTTGCTCTATCCCATCCAAGTCTTCATATGGAATATGCCTTGGAAGGTGTGCACTTTCCTCCCTAGCATCAATTTCAATCATCTTGGAGGGATTTTCTTCAACTCTATGTTCCCATGGAAGCTCCGCATCTCCTAAGTCTTCTACCACTTCTTCCTTGTCTTCAACAATTAAAGCTTCCTCCAATTGTTCCAATACAAAGCAACTTCCCTCATTTCCCACCGGAGTTTCCAATCTCTCCTTCATGCTTTGTCCTTCATTCGATTCTCCACATGTAGCCATGGGAGTTCCTTGAGTGTTCAAGCATTGGGAGGCTAATTGATTTGTTACCGCATCCAAGGTGGCCATGAAATTTTGCACATCCCTTTTCATCTCTTCTTGCCCTTGAACAAGAACACCAAAGGTTTCATCCATTAGAGATTGGGGTGGGTGGAAGGGTTCATTAAATTGGGGGGAGGGTTCATAGTAGGAAGGTGGTTCTTCTTGGTAGAGTTGTGGTGGTTCTATGTTTTCCACTCTTTCCACTTGTTGCACAACACACTCCATGGTTGCTTGAAATTGATCCAATGCTTCCTTGAGACGATCCATTGACTCTTGTTCCTCTTGGATAATATGATTAGGATCATATGGCTCTTGGATCAATGGATATGAGTATTCTTCCATGGAAGGTTGTGGTGGAAAATAGTATTCATCTTGTGGTTGAAAATTTTCATATATTGGAGGTGGTTCATCTTGGTAATAATGTGGAGGAGGTGGCTCTTGAAAATGTTGACGTTGGCGTGGCGATGGCTCTATGTGTGGTTCATATTGCTCATATGGTTGTTGGTAGGATGGATATGGATTAGGGTCATATGAAGATGGTTGGTAAGAAGGGGCTTGTGAGTATGGTTGAGAGTTATGTTGAGGACATGCTTCATAGGCATATGGTGGTGGTTCTTGAAAGTCACAAGGTGATTCACCATAGCCATTGGATTGATATGCATCATAGAATGGCTCTTCTTCATAGTGCATTGGTGGGGGTTGTTGCCATGAGGATTGATCATATGCATATGGCTCCTCCCACCTTTGGTCATCCCATTCTTGATACACATCTTCATTATAGTCCTCATTTCCTACAACATGTTGATAACCAAACTCATAGCCAAGGTGAGAATTCATGATAGCAAGAAGAAAATGAAAACAAAATCAAATAAGAAGCAAGAAAATTAAATCCTAAAACTAGCAAGAGCTAACAAAAGCAAACATATTCACACTATTCATATATATACAATAACTAATAACATAACACCATTGCAAATCCCCGGCAACGGCGCCATTTTGATGATTGGATTTTTGACGGTTTAGAAATTCACTAATGAAATCTCGTTGTAAAGTATAGTTTCTAAACCAAGCAATAATCCTTTTCATACAAAAGGTTGTTTGTCACTAGTACAAACCCCTAAAATTTATAAACCGAAGTATTCAAACCTCGGGTCGTTCTCCCTAGGAATTACAATAAAGTGTCTTGTTATTGGTTATGAGTTATTTTGGGGTTTTGGATAAGAAGCATGAAATGTAAATGGCAATGAAAATAAACTAACAACTATAAAAGTCTCTTGGTTTGGTATAAAAATTAGAAGTCCTATCCTAGTTATCCTTCTCAATTGTGATGAGAATTGTTCATTGCTACCACTTAGTTAACCCTTACTAATTAAAGGAAAGTCAAGTGGATAAATTGACTTGAGCCACAAGTCCTAGCCAACTCCCAAGGAAAGACTAGCTTTAGTGCACTCCAAACCAATTAGCAATCTCTCTAATTATCAATCAACAAATGGATTAGATAACTCAAGTGTCACTAATTACTCTACCTAGGCCAAGAGGAACAAAATCTACACTATATCTAGAAGAGGCATTTCAATAAACACATAGAGTGCAATAGAAGTAAACATTATTAATTGCAAGAATTAAAGGAATCTACAACTACAAAGGCAAGAGATCAACAATAGAAAAGCAAAGAAGAACAATTATTATGAATTACCTCTTATTGAATTGGAAGAATGTAGAAAGAACAATACTAGATCTACAACAAAATATAAGAACAACATAAAGGAAATTATAACAAAAGAATAGAAGAAGATGAATGTAGCAACAAAGAATTGAGAGATAGAAGTGGAAGAAAGCAAAGATTAAAACCTAGATCTAAGAACTAAACCTAATCCTAATCCTAATTCTAGAGAGAAGAGAGAGCTTCTCTCTCTAGAAACTAACTCTAAACTAATCCTAATGAGTGTGTATGATTGCAATCCCCTTGCTCTTCAATCCTTGGCTTTAAATAGCATCTTTGGCGCCAAAGTTGGTTGGGATTGGGCCCCACAACCCTTGAGAATTTGTTGGTCGCGTTTTCATTAAAAAAATCATAAACCAGCACCGACGCGTACGCGCACAGCACGCGTACGCGTCCATGGGGTGATTCGCAGGTGCGCGCAAGCGCCAGGTGCGCGCGCGCGTCCATGGGCGAGTTTAACTTCTTTGACTTTTTATGATTTCTCCACATTACATGCTTTCCTCTTCACTCCTTTGATCCATTCCTAGCCTTTTCAATCTGAGATCATTAACAAACATATCAAGGCATCTAGTGGAATCAAAGGGAGATTAAAACCATCAAATTAAGGGTCTAAAATCATGTTTTCACATCTAAGCACAAATAAGGAGACAATCACAAAACCATGCTATTTCATTGAATAAATGTGGGTAAAAGGTGATAAAATCTCTTAAAATCAATACAGGATAAACCGTCAAAACGGGGTTTATCAATGGTTTAGGGTTTAGGGTTTAGGATTTAGGGTTTATGCTTTAGGGTTTATGGTTTAGGGTTTAGGGTTTAGTGTTTAGTGTTTAGGGATTACAGTTTAGGGTTTATCGTTTAGCGTTTAGGGTTTAGGGTTTAGGGTTTATGGTTTAGTGTTTAGGGTTTAGGTTTTATGGTTTAAGGTTTATGGTGTATGATTTAGGGTTTATAGTTTAGGGTTTAAGCTTTATGGTTCAGTGGTTTAGGGTTTAAGGTTTAAGGGTTGGTGTTTAGGGTTTAGGGTTTATGGTTTGTGGTTTATAGTTTAGGGGTTTAGTGTTTATGGTGTAGGATATATGGTTTAGGGTTTAGGATTGTAGGTTTTGAGTTTATGGTTTAGGATTTGGGTTTGAGGGTTTATGGTTTAAGGTTTAGGCTTTAGGGTTTGTGGTTTACGGTTTAGGGTATAGGGTTCAGGGTTTAGGGTTTATGGTTTCGGGTTGAGTGTTTATGGTTTAAGATTTAGGGTTTGTGGTTTATAGTTTAGGGTTTAGGCTTTAGGATTTGTGGTTTATGGTTTAGGGTGTAAGGTTTAGGGTTTGGTATTGAGGATTTAGGGTTTGTGCTTTAGGGTTTAGGCTTTAGGGTTTGGGTTTATGGTTTAGGGTTTAGGGTTTATAGTTAAGCGTTTATGGTTTAGTGTTTAGGGTTTAGTGTTTATGGTTTAGGGTTTAGGGTTTATGGTTTAAGTTTTAGGATTTATATTTATGGTTTATGGTTTAGGGTTTATGGTGTATGATTTAGTGTTTAGGGTTTATGGTTTGGTGTTAACGATTTATGGCTTAGGGTTTAGGGTTTATAGTTTAGGGCTTAGGCTTTAGGGTTTGTGGTTTACGGTTTAGGGCGTATATTTTATGGTTTAGGGTTTATGGTTTGGGGTTGATGGTTTATGTTTAGGGTTTAGCGTTTATAGTTTAGGGTTTATGCTTTACTATTTGTGGTTTAGGGTTTAGGCTTTAGGGTTTGTGGTTTATGGTTTATGGTGTAGGGTTTAGGGTTTATGGTTTGGGGTTGAGGGTTGATGGTTTAAGGATTAGGCTTTAGGGTTATGGTTTAGCATTTAGGGTTTGGAGTTTATGGTTTATGATTTAGGGTTGAGGGTTTATGGTTTAAGGTTTAGGCTTTAGGGTTTGTGGTTTACGGTTTTGGGTGTAGTGTTCAGGGTTTAGTGTTTATGGTTTCAGGTTGAGGGTTTATGGTTTAAGATTTAGGGTTTGTTGTTTTATGGTTTAGGGTGTAGGGTTTAGGGTTTAGTGTTGAGGATTTAGGGTTTATAGTTTAGGGTTTAAGCATTATGGTTCAATGGTTTAGGGTTTAAGGTTTAAGGGTTAGGGTTTACGATTTACGGTTTACGGTTTGTGGTTTAGGGTTTAGGGGTTTAGTGTTTATGGTGTAGGATTTATGGTTTAGGGTTTAGGATTGAGGGTTTAGAGTTTATGGTTTAGGAATTGGGGTTTAGGGTTTATAGTTTAAGGTTTAGGCTTTAGGGTTTGTGGTTTACGGTTTAGGGTGTAGGGTTCAGGGTTTAGGGTTTATGGTTTCGGGTTGAGTGTTTATGGTTTAAGATTTAGTGTTTGTGGTTTATAGTTTAGGGTTTAGGCTTTAGGGTTTGTGATTTATGGTTTAGGGTGTAGGGTTTAGGGTTTGGGGTTTAGGCTTTAGGGTTTCGGCTTTATGGTTTATGGTTTAGGGTTTAGGGTTTATAGTTTAGGGTTTATGGTTTAGTGTTTAGGGTATAGTGTTTTGGTTTAGGGTTTAGGGTTTATGGTTTAAGTTTTAGTATTTATGTTTAGGGTTTATGGTTTAGGGTTTATGGTGTATGATTTATTGTTTAGGATTTATGGTTTCGTGTAAATGGTTTATGGCTTAGGGTTTAGGGTTTATAGTTTAGGGCTTAGGCTTTAGGGTTTGTGGTTTTTGGTTTAGCGCGTATGGTTTATGGTTTATGGTTTATGGTTTGCGGTTGATGGTTTATGTTTTAGGGTTTAGGCTTTAGGGTTTGTGGTTTAGGCTTTATGGTTTAGGGTTTTTTGTTTGGGGTTGATGGTTTATGATTTAGGGTTTAGGGTTTATAGTTTAGGGTTTAGGCTTTAGTGTTTGTGGTTTAGGGTTTTGGTTTTAGGGTTTGTGGTTTATTGTTTAGGGTTTAAGGTTTAGGGTTTAGGGTTTAGGGTTTATGGTTTATGGTTTATGGTTTATAGTTTAGGGTTTAAAGTTTAGGGTTTAGGGTTTAGGGTTTAGGCTTTAGGCTTTATGGTTTAGCATTTAGTGTTTAGGGTTTATGGTTTATTGTTTGGGTTTAGGGATTAGGGTTTAGGGTTTACGGTTTGTGGTTTAGGGTTTAGGGGTTTAGTGTTTATGGTGTAGGATTTATGGTTTATGGTTTAGGATTGAGGGTTTGGCGTTTATGGTTTAGGAATTAGAGTTTAGGGTTTATGGTTTAAGGTTTAGGCTTTAGGGTTTGTGGTTTACGGTTTAGGGTGTAGGGTTCAGGGTTTAGGGTTTATGGTTTCGGGTTGAGTGTTTATGGTTTAAGATTTAGGGTTTGTTGTTTATAGTTTAGGGTTTAGGCTTTAGGATTTGTGATTTATGGTTTAGAGTGTAGGGTTTAGGGTTTGGGGTTTAGGATTTAGGGTTTCGGCTTTATGGTTTAGGGTTTATGGTTTATGGTTTATGGTTTAGGGTTTATGGTTTAGTGTTTAGGGTTTAGTGTTTTGGTTTAGGGTTTAGGGTTTATGGTTTATGGTTTATGGTTTAAGTTTTAGTATTTATGTTTAGGGTTTATGGTTTAGGGTTTATGGTGTATGATTTATGGTTTAGGATTTATGGTTTCGTGTAAAGGGTTTATGGCTTAGGGTTTAGTGTTTATAGTTTAGGGCTTAGGCTTTAGGGTTTGTGGTTTATGGTTTAGCGCGTATGGTTTATGGTTTATGGTTTATGGTTTGCGGTTGATGGTTTATGTTTTAGGGTTTAGGCTTTAGGGTTTGTGGTTTAGGCTTTAGGGTTTAGGGTTTATTGTTTGTGGTTGATGGTTTATGGTTTAGGGTTTATGGTTTATAGTTTAGGCTTTAGGCTTTAGCGTTTGTGGTTTAGGGTTTGGGCTTTAGGGTTTGTGGTTTATGGTTTAGGGTTTAAGGTTTAGGGTTTAGGGTTTAGGGTTTATGGTTTAGGGTTTAGGGTTTATGGTTTATGGTTTATGGTTTAGGGTTGATGGTTTATGGTTTAGGGTTCAGGCTTTAGGCTTTATGGTTTAGCATTTAGTGTTTAGGGTTTATGGTTTATTGTTTGGGGTTAATGGTTTACGGTTTAGGGTTTAGGGTTTATAGTTTAGGGTTTAGGTTTTAGTGTGTGTGTTTTAAGGTTTATTATTTTGGATTTGGGGTTTAAGGTTTGTGGTTTAGGGTTTAGGGGTTTAGGATTTATTGTGTAGGATTTATGGTTTAGGATTTAGGATTGAGGGTTTGGTGTTTATGATTTATGATTTTGGGTTTAGGGTTTAAGATGTCGGCCTTAGGGTTTATAGTTTGGTGTTTAGGCTGTAGGGTTTAAGGTTTATAGTTTGGGATTGAGGGTTTATGGTTTAGGGTTTATGGTTTATAATTTAGGGTGGAGGCTTTAGAATTTAAGGTTTATGGTTTGAGGTTAAGGGTATATGGTTTAGGGTTTAGGGGTTTAGGGTTTAGGTGTTTAGGGTTTACGGTTTGTGGTTTATAGTTAAGGGTTAAGGCTTTAGGGTTTGTGGTTTATGATTTAGGGTGTAGTGTTTAGGGTATAGAATTTATGGTTTGGTGTTGAGGGTTTATGGTTTAGGGTTTAGGATTTAGGGTTTGTAGTTTAGGGTTTTGGGTTTAGGGTTTATAGTTTAGGGTTCAGTTGGTTAGGGTTTAAGGTTTAAGGTTTGGGGTTTACGGTTTAGGGTTTATGGTTTGTGGGGTAGGGTTTAGGGGTTTAGGGTTTATGGTGTAGGATTTATGATTTAGGGTTTAGGATTGAGGGTTTGGAGTTTATGGTTTAGGATTTAGGGTTTAGGGTTTATGGTTAAAGGTTTAGGCTTTAGGGTTTGTGGTTTACAGTTTAGTGTGTAGGGTTCAGGGTTTAGGGTTTATGGATTCGGGTTGAGGGTTTATAGTTTAAGATTTAGGGTTTATGGTTTATAGTTTAGGGTTTAGGCTTTTGCATCTGTGGTTTATGGTTTAGGGTGTAGGGTTTAGGGTTTGGGGTTGAGGATTTAGTCTGTGTGGTTTAGGGTTTAGGCTTTAGGGTTTGGGCTTTATGGTTTAGTGTTTAGAGTTTAGGGTTTAGGGTTTATGATTTAGGGTTTATGGTTTAGTATTTAGGATTTAGGGTTTATGGTTTATGGTTTAGTGTTTAGGGTTTATGGTTTAGGGTTTAGGGTTTATGCTTTAGGATTTATAGTTTAGTATTTAGGGTTTAGTGTTTAGTGTTTAGGGTTTATGGTTTACGGTTTAAGGTTTAGGGTTTAGTGTTTTGGGTTTAAGGTTTGTGGTTTAAGGTTTATGGTGTATGATTTAGGGTTTAGGGTTTATGGTTTCGGGTTAATAGTTTATGTCTTATGGTTTAGGGTTTATAGTTTAGGGCTTAGGCTTTAGGGTTTGTGGTTTATAATTTAGGGTGTAGGTTTTTGGTTTAGGGTTTATAGTTTGGGGTTTATGGTTTATGGTTTAGGTTTTAGGGTTTAGGGTTTATGGTTTAGGGTTTAGGGTTTAGTGTTTAGGGTTTATTTGTTTGTGGTTAATGGTATATGGCTTAGGATTTAGTGTTTATAATTTAGGATTTAGGCTTTAGTGTTTGTGGTTTAGGGTTTAGGCTTTAGGGTTTGTGGTTTATTATTTAGGGTGTAGTGTTTAGGGTTTAGTATTTATGGTTTGGGGTTATGGGTTTTTTGTTTAGGCTTTAGGCTTTAGGGTTTGTGGTTTAGTGTTTAGGGTCTAGGGTTTATAGTTTAGGGTTTAGGCTTTAGGGTTTGTGGTTTAGGGTTTATAATTTAGGGTTTATAGTTTAGGGTTTATGCTTTAGGGTTCAGTAGTTTAGGGTTTAATGTTTAGGGTTTGGGGTTTATGGTTTAGGGTTTAGGGTTTAGGGTTTAGGGTTTAAGGTTTAGGCTTTAGTGTTTGTGGTTTAGGGTTTAGGGTCTAGGGTTTATAGTTTAGGGTTTATGCTTTAGGGTTTATGGTTTAAGGTTTCGGGTTTAGGGTTTAGGATTTACAATTTGTGGTTTAGGGTTTAGGGTATAGGGTTTAGGGTTTAGGATTTAAGGTTAAGTGGTTTAGGGTTTATGGTTTGGTATTGATAGTTTACGGTTTAGGTTTTAGGGTTTATGGTTTGTGGTTTAGGGTTTAGGATTTAGGGTTTAGGATTTTGGGTTTATTATTTGTGTTTGAGGGTATATGGTTTAGGGTTTAGGGTTTATGGTTTAGTGTTTAGGGTTTAGGTTTTATGGTTTAAGGTTTATGGTGTATGATTTAGGGTTTATAGTTTAGGGTTTAAGCTTTATGGTTCAGTGGTTTAGGGTTTAAGGTTTAAGGGTTGGTGTTTAGGGTTTAGGGTTTATGGTTTGTGGTTTATAGTTTAGGGGTTTAGTGTTTATGGTGTAGGATATATGGTTTAGGGTTTAGGATTGTAGGTTTTGAGTTTATGGTTTAGGATTTGGGTTTGAGGGTTTATGGTTTAAGGTTTAGGCTTTAGGGTTTGTGGTTTACGGTTTAGGGTATAGGGTTCAGGGTTTAGGGTTTATGGTTTCGGGTTGAGTGTTTATGGTTTAAGATTTAGGGTTTGTGGTTTATAGTTTAGGGTTTAGGCTTTAGGATTTGTGGTTTATGGTTTAGGGTGTAAGGTTTAGGGTTTGGTATTGAGGATTTAGGGTTTGTGCTTTAGGGTTTAGGCTTTAGGCTTTGGGTTTATGGTTTAGGGTTTAGGGTTTATAGTTAAGCGTTTATGGTTTAGTGTTTAGGGTTTAGTGTTTATGGTTTAGGGTTTAGGGTTTATGGTTTAAGTTTTAGGATTTATATTTATGGTTTATGGTTTAGGGTTTATGGTGTATGATTTAGTGTTTAGGGTTTATGGTTTGGTGTTAATGATTTATGGCTTAGGGTTTAGGGTTTATAGTTTAGGGCTTAGGCTTTAGGGTTTGTGGTTTACGGTTTAGGGCGTATATTTTATGGTTTAGGGTTTATGGTTTGGGGTTGATGGTTTATGTTTAGGGTTTAGCGTTTATAGTTTAGGGTTTATGCTTTACTATTTGTGGTTTAGGGTTTAGGCTTTAGGGTTTGTGGTTTATGGTTTATGGTGTAGGGTTTAGGGTTTAGGGTTTATGGTTTGGGGTTGAGGGTTGATGGTTTAAGGATTAGGCTTTAGGGTTATGGTTTAGCATTTAGGGTTTGGAGTTTATGGTTTATGATTTAGGGTTGAGGGTTTATGGTTTAAGGTTTAGGCTTTAGGGTTTGTGGTTTACGGTTTTGGGTGTAGTGTTCAGGGTTTAGTGTTTATGGTTTCAGGTTTAGGGTTTATGGTTTAAGATTTAGGGTTTGTTGTTTTATGGTTTAGGGTGTAGGGTTTAGGGTTTAGTGTTGAGGATTTAGGGTTTATAGTTTAGGGTTTAAGCATTATGGTTCAATGGTTTAGGGTTTAAGGTTTAAGGGTTAGGGTTTACGATTTACGGTTTACGGTTTGTGGTTTAGGGTTTAGGGGTTTAGTGTTTATGGTGTAGGATTTATGGTTTAGGGTTTAGGATTGAGGGTTTGGAGTTTATGGTTTAGGAATTGGGGTTTAGGGTTTATAGTTTAAGGTTTAGGCTTTAGGGTTTGTGGTTTACGGTTTAGGGTGTAGGGTTCAGGGTTTAGGGTTTATGGTTTCGGGTTGAGTGTTTATGGTTTAAGATTTAGTGTTTGTGGTTTATAGTTTAGGGTTTAGGCTTTAGGGTTTGTGATTTATGGTTTAGGGTGTAGGGTTTAGGGTTTGGGGTTTAGGCTTTAGGGTTTCGGCTTTATGGTTTATGGTTTAGGGTTTAGGGTTTATAGTTTAGGGTTTATGGTTTAGTGTTTAGGGTATAGTGTTTTGGTTTAGGGTTTAGGGTTTATGGTTTAAGTTTTAGTATTTATGTTTAGGGTTTATGGTTTAGGGTTTATGGTGTATGATTTATTGTTTAGGATTTATGGTTTCGTGTAAATGGTTTATGGCTTAGGGTTTAGGGTTTATAGTTTAGGGCTTAGGCTTTAGGGTTTGTGGTTTTTGGTTTAGCGCGTATGGTTTATGGTTTATGGTTTATGGTTTGCGGTTGATGGTTTATGTTTTAGGGTTTAGGCTTTAGGGTTTGTGGTTTAGGCTTTATGGTTTAGGGTTTTTTGTTTGGGGTTGATGGTTTATGATTTAGGGTTTAGGGTTTATAGTTTAGGGTTTAGGCTTTAGTGTTTGTGGTTTAGGGTTTTGGTTTTAGGGTTTGTGGTTTATTGTTTAGGGTTTAAGGTTTAGGGTTTAGGGTTTAGGGTTTAGGGTTTATGGTTTATGGTTTATAGTTTAGGGTTTAAAGTTTAGGGTTTAGGGTTTAGGGTTTAGGCTTTAGGCTTTATGGTTTATCATTTAGTGTTTAGGGTTTATGGTTTATTGTTTGGGTTTAGGGATTAGGGTTTAGGGTTTACGGTTTGTGGTTTAGGGTTTAGGGGTTTAGTGTTTATGGTGTAGGATTTATGGTTTATGGTTTAGGATTGAGGGTTTGGCGTTTATGGTTTAGGAATTAGAGTTTAGGGTTTATGGTTTAAGGTTTAGGCTTTAGGGTTTGTGGTTTACGGTTTAGGGTGTAGGGTTCAGGGTTTAGGGTTTATGGTTTCGGGTTGAGTGTTTATTGTTTAAGATTTAGGGTTTGTTGTTTATAGTTTAGGGTTTAGGCTTTAGGATTTGTGATTTATGGTTTAGAGTGTAGGGTTTAGGGTTTGGGGTTTAGGATTTAGGGTTTCGGCTTTATGGTTTAGGGTTTATAGTTTATGGTTTATGGTTTAGGGTTTATGGTTTAGTGTTTAGGGTTTAGTGTTTTGGTTTAGGGTTTAGAGTTTATGGTTTATGGTTTATGGTTTAAGTTTTAGTATTTATGTTTAGGGTTTATGGTTTAGGGTTTATGGTGTATGATTTATGGTTTAGGATTTATGGTTTCGTGTAAAGGGTTTATGGCTTAGGGTTTAGTGTTTATAGTTTAGGGCTTAGGCTTTAGGGTTTGTGGTTTATGGTTTAGCGCGTATGGTTTATGGTTTATGGTTTATGGTTTGCGGTTGATGGTTTATGTTTTAGGGTTTAGGCTTTAGGGTTTGTGGTTTAGGCTTTAGGGTTTAGGGTTTATTGTTTGTGGTTGATGGTTTATGGTTTAGGGTTTATGGTTTATAGTTTAGGCTTTAGGCTTTAGCGTTTGTGGTTTAGGGTTTGGGCTTTAGGGTTTGTGGTTTATGGTTTAGGGTTTAAGGTTTAGGGTTTAGGGTTTTTGGTTTATGGTTTAGGGTTTAGGGTTTATGGTTTATGGTTTATGGTTTAGGGTTGATGGTTTATGGTTTAGGGTTCAGGCTTTAGGCTTTATGGTTTAGCATTTAGTGTTTAGGGTTTATGGTTTATTGTTTGGGGTTAATGGTTTACTGTTTAGGGTTTAGGGTTTATAGTTTAGGGTTTAGGTTTTAGTGTGTGTGTTTTAAGGTTTATTATTTTGGATTTGGGGTTTAAGGTTTGTGGTTTAGGGTTTAGGGGTTTAGGATTTATTGTGTAGGATTTATGGTTTAGGATTTAGGATTGAGGGTTTGGTGTTTATGATTTATGATTTTGGGTTTAGGGTTTAAGATGTCGGCCTTAGGGTTTATAGTTTGGTGTTTAGGCTGTAGGGTTTAAGGTTTATAGTTTGGTATTGAGGGTTTATGGTTTAGGGTTTATGGTTTATAATTTAGGGTGGAGGCTTTAGAATTTAGGGTTTATGGTTTGGGGTTAAGGGTATATGGTTTAGGGTTTAGGGGTTTAGGGTTTAGGTGTTTAGGGTTTACGGTTTGTGGTTTATAGTTAAGGGTTAAGGCTTTAGGGTTTGTGGTTTATGATTTAGGGTGTAGTGTTTAGGGTATAGAATTTATGGTTTGGTGTTGAGGGTTTATGGTTTAGGGTTTAGGATTTAGGGTTTGTAGTTTAGGGTTTTGGGTTTAGGGTTTATAGTTTAGGGTTCAGTTGGTTAGGGTTTAAGGTTTAAGGTTTGGGGTTTACGGTTTAGGGTTTATGGTTTGTGGGGTAGGGTTTAGGGGTTTAGGGTTTATGGTGTAGGATTTATGATTTAGGGTTTAGGATTGAGGGTTTGGAGTTTATGGTTTAGGATTTAGGGTTTAGGGTTTATGGTTAAAGGTTTAGGCTTTAGGGTTTGTGGTTTACAGTTTAGTGTGTAGGGTTCAGGGTTTAGGGTTTATGGATTCGGGTTGAGGTTTTATAGTTTAAGATTTAGGGTTTATGGTTTATAGTTTAGGGTTTAGGCTTTTGCATCTGTGGTTTATGGTTTAGGGTGTAGGGTTTAGGGTTTGGGGTTGAGGATTTAGTCTGTGTGGTTTAGGGTTTAGGCTTTAGGGTTTGGGCTTTATGGTTTAGTGTTTAGAGTTTAGGGTTTAGGGTTTATGATTTAGGGTTTATGGTTTAGTATTTAGGATTTAGGGTTTATGGTTTATGGTTTAGTGTTTAGGGTTTATGGTTTAGGGTTTAGGGTTTATGCTTTAGGGTTTATAGTTTAGTATTTAGGGTTTAGTGTTTAGTGTTTAGGGTTTATGGTTTACGGTTTAAGGTTTAGGGTTTATGGTTTAGGGTTTAGGGTTTAGTGTTTTGGGTTTAAGGTTTATGGTGTATGATTTAGGGTTTAGGGTTTATGGTTTCGGGTTAATAGTTTATGTCTTATGGTTTAGGGTTTATAGTTTAGGGCTTAGGCTTTAGGGTTTGTGGTTTATAATTTAGGGTGTAGGTTTTTGGTTTAGGGTTTATAGTTTGGGGTTTATGGTTTATGGTTTAGGTTTTAGGGTTTAGGGTTTATGGTTTAGGGTTTAGGGTTTAGTGTTTAGGGTTTATTTGTTTGTGGTTGATGGTATATGGCTTAGGATTTAGTGTTTATAATTTAGGATTTAGGCTTTAGTGTTTGTGGTTTAGGGTTTAGGCTTTAGGGTTTGTGGTTTATTATTTAGGGTGTAGTGTTTAGGGTTTAGTATTTATGGTTTGGGGTTATGGGTTTTTGGTTTAGGCTTTAGGCTTTAGGGTTTGTGGTTTAGTGTTTAGGGTCTAGGGTTTATAGTTTAGGGTTTAGGCTTTAGGGTTTGTGGTTTAGGGTTTATAATTTAGGGTTTATAGTTTAGGGTTTAGGCTTTAGGGTTCAGTAGTTTAGGGTTTAATGTTTAGGGTTTGGGGTTTAGGGTTTAGGGTTTATGGTTTAGGGTTTAGGGTTTAAGGTTTAGGCTTTAGTGTTTGTGGTTTAGGGTTTAGGGTCTAGGGTTTATAGTTTAGGGTTTATGCTTTAGGGTTTATGGTTTAGGGTTTTGGGTTTAGGGTTTAGGATTTACAATTTGTGGTTTAGAGTTTAGGGTATAGGGTTTAGGGTTTAGGATTTAAGGTTAAGTGGTTTAGGGTTTATGGTTTGGTATTGATAGTTTACGGTTTAGGTTTTAGGGTTTATGGTTTGTGGTTTAGGGTTTAGGATTTAGGGTTTAGGATTTTGGGTTTATTATTTGTGTTTGAGGGTATATGGTTTAGGGTTTAGGGTTTATAGTTTAGGATTTAGGCTTTAGGTTTTATGCTTTAGGCTTTAGTGTTTTTGGTTTAGGGTATAGACTTTAGTGTTTGTGGTTTAGGGTTTAGGCTTTAGGGTTTGTGATTTATGATTTTTGGTGTAGTGTTTAGGGTTTAGGATTTACGGTTTGGGGTTGAGGGTTTATGGTTTAAGGTTTAGGCTTTAGTGTTTGTGGTTTAGGGTCTAGGGTTTATAGTTTAGGGTTTATGCTTTAGGGTTTAAGGCTTAGGGTTTGGGGTTTAGGGTTTACAGTTTGTGGTTTATGATTTAGGGGTTTAAGGTTTATGGTGTAGGATTTATGGTTTAGGGTTTAGGGTTTAGGGTTTAGTGTTTGCTGTTTAGGGTTTAGGGTTTAAGGTTAAGTGGTTTAGGGTTTAAGGTTTAGGGTTTGTTGTTTAAGGTTTAGGGTTTACAGTTTTTGGGTTAGGGTCTAGTGGTTTAAGGTTTATGGTGTAGGATTTATGGTTTAGGGTTTAGGATTGAGGGTTTGGAGTTTATGGTTTGGGATTTGGGGTTGAGGGTTTATAGTTTAAGGTTTAGGCTTCAGCGTTTGTGGTTTACGGTTTAGGGTGTAGGGTTCATGGTTTAGTGTTTATGGTTTTGGGTTGAGGGTTTATGGTTTAAGATTTAGGATTTGTGGTTTATAGTTTAGGATTTAGGCTTTAGGGTTTGTGGTTTATGGTTTAGGCTGTAGGGTTTAGGGTTTGGTGTTGAGGATTTAGGGTTTGTGGTTTATAGTTTATGCTTTTGGGTTTGGGCTTTATGGTTTAGGATTTAGGGTTTAGGGTTTTTGGTTAAGCGTTTACGGTTTAGTGTTTAGGGTTTAGTGTTTATGGTTTAGGGTTTAGGGTTTAGGGTTTAAGTTTTAGGATTTATGTTTTCTGATTTATGTTTTAGGGTTTATGGTGTATGATTTAGGGTTTAGGGTTTATGGTTTGGTGTTAATGGTTTATGGCTTAGGGTTTAGGGTTTATAGTTTAGGGCTTAGGCTTTAGGGTTTGTGGTTTATGGTTTATGGTGTATGGTTTATGGTTTAGTGTTTATGGTTTGGTGTTTATGGTTTATGTTTAGGGTTTATGGTTTATAATTTAGTGTTTATGCTTTACTATTTGTGGCTTAGGGTTTAGGCTTTAGGGTTTGTGGTTTATGGTTTAGGGTGTAGGGTTTAGGGTTTAGGGTTTATGGTTTGGTGTTTATGGTTTATGTTTAGGGTTTAGGGTTTATAATTTAGGGTTTATGCTTTACTATTTGTGGTTTAGGGTTTAGGCTTTAGGGTTTATGGTTTGGTGTTTAGGCTTTAGGATTTAAGGTTTATGATTGGGGTTGAGGGTTTATGGTTTAGGATTTGTGGTTTAGGATTTAGTGTTTATAGTTTAGTATTTTGGCATTAGGCTTTGTTGTTTATGGTTTAGGGTGTAGGGTTTATGGGTTAGGGTTTATGGTTTGGGGTTGATGCTTTAGTGTTTGTTGTTTAGGGTTTGGGCTTTAGGATTTAGGGTTTAGGGATTATGGTTTATAATTTATGGTTTGTGGTTTAGTGTTTAGTGTTTATGGTTTAGGGTTTAGGGTTTAGGGTTTATGTTTTAGGGTTTATGATTAGGGTTTGTGGTTTAGGGTTTATGGTGTATGATTTAGGTTTTAGGGTTTATTGTTCGGGGTTAAGGGTTTATGGCTTAGGGTTTAGGGTTTATAGTTCGGGGCTAAGGGTTTAGGGTTTGTGGTTTATAGTTTAGGGTTTAGGGTTTATGGTTTGCGTTTGAGGGTTTGTGGTTTAAGGATTAGGCTTTAGGGTGTAGCATTTAGGGTTTAGGGCTTATGGTTTGGGGTTGAGGCTTTAGTGTTTGTGGTTTAGGCTTTAGGCTTTAGGGTTTGGGCTTTATGATTTAGTGTTTAGGGTTTAGGGTTTAGGGTGTATGCTTTAGGATTTATGGTTTAGGGTTTAGTGTTTAGTGTTTAGGGATTACAGTTTAGGGTTTAGCGTTTAGCGTTTAGGGTTTAGGGTTTAGGGTTTATGGTTTAGTGTTTAGGGTTTAGGTTTTGTGGTTTAAGGTTTATGGTGTATGATTTAGGGTTTATAGTTTAGGGTTTAAGCTTTATGATTCAGTGGTTTAGGGTTTAAGGTTTAAGGGTTGGTGTTTAGGGTTTACGGTTTACGGTTTGTGGTTTAGGGTTTAGGGGTTTAGTGTTTATGGTGTAGGATTTATGGTTTAGGGTTTAGGGTTGTGGGTTTGGAGTTTATGGTTTAGGATTTGGGATCGAGGGTTTATGGTTTAAGGTTTAGGCTTTAGGGTTTGTGGTTTATGGTTTAGGGTATAGGGTTCAGGGTTTAGGGTTTATGGTTTCGAGTTGAGTGTTTATGGTTTAAGATTTAGGGTTTGTGGTTTATAGTTTATGGTTTAGGCTTTAGGGTTTGTGGTTTATGGTTTAGGGTGTAAGTTTTTGGGTTTGGTGTTGAGGATTTAGGGTTTGTGGTTTAGGGTTTAGGCTTTAGGGTTTGGGTTTATGGTTTAGGGTTTAGCGTTTAGGGTTTATGGTTAAGCGTTTATGGTTTCGTGTTTAGGGTTTAGTGTTTATGGTTTAGGGTTTTGGGTTTATGGTTTAAGTTTTAGGATTTATGTTTATGGTTTATGGTTTAGGGTTTATGGTGTATGATATAGTGTTTAGGGTTTATGGTTTGGTGTTAACGATTTATGGCTTAGGGTTTAGGGTTTATAGTTTAGGGCTTAGGCTTTAGGGTTTGTGGTTTACGGTTTAGGGCATATGGTTTATGGTTTAGGGTTTATGGTTTGGGGTTGATGGTTTATGTTTAGGGTTTAGGGTTTATAGTTTAGGGTTTATGCTTTACTGTTTGTGGTTTAGGGTTTAGGCTTTAGGGTTTGTGGTTTATGGTTTTGGGTGTAGGGTTTAGGGTTTATGGTTTGGGGTTGAGGGTTTATCGTTTAAGGATTAGGCTTTAGGGTTTATGGTTTAGCATTTAGGGTTTGGAGTTTATGGTTTAGGATTTGGGGTTGAGGGTTTATGGTTTACGATTTAGGCTTTAGAGTTTGTGGTTTACAGTTTTGGGTGTAGTGTTCAGGGTTTAGTGTTTATGGTTTGAGGTTGAGGGTTTATGGTATAAGATTTAGGGTTTGTTGTTTATAGTTTACGGTTTAGGGTTTAGGGTTTGTGTTTTATGGTTTAGGGTATAGGGTTTAGGGTTTGGTGTTGAGGATTTATGGTTTAAGCATTATGGTTCAGTGGTTTAGGGTTTATGGTTTAAGGGTTGGTGTTTAGGATTTAGGGTTTAAGGTTTGTGGTTTAGGGTTTAAGGATTTAGTGTTTATGGTGTAGGATTTATGGTTTAGGGTTTAGGATTGAGGGTTTGGAGTTTATGGTTTAGGAATTGGGGTTTAGGGTTTATGGTTTAAGGTTTAGGCTTTAGGGTTTGTGGTTTACAGTTTAGGGTGTAGGGTTCAGGGTTTAGGGTTTATGGTTTCGGGTTGAGTGTTTATGGTTTACGATTTAGGGTTTTTGGTTTATAGTTTAGGGTTTAGGCTTTAGGGTTTGTGATTTATGGTTTAGGGTGTAGGGTTTAGGGTTTGGGGTTTTGGCTTTAGGGTTTTGGCTTTATGGTTTATGGGTTAGGGTTTAGGGTTTAGGGTTTAGTGTTTATGGTTTAGTGTTTAGGGTTTAGTGTTTTGGTTTAGGGTTTAGGGTTTATGGTTTAAGTTTTAGTATTTATGTTTAGGGTTTATGGTTTAGGGTTTATGGTGTATGATTTATGGTTTATGATTTATGGTTTCGTGTAAAGGGTTTATGGCTTAGGGTTTAGGGTTTATAGTTTAGGGCTTAGGCTTTAGGGTTTGTGGTTTATGGTTTAGCGTGTATGGTTTATGGTTTATGGTTTATGGTTTATGGTTTGCGGTTGATGGTTTATGTTTTAGGGTTTAGGCTTTAGGGTTTGTGGTTTAGGCTTTAGAGTTTAGGGTTTATTGTTTTTGGTTGATGGTTTATGGTTTAGGGTTTAGGGTTTATAGTTTAGGGTTTAGGCTTTAGTGTTTGTGGTTTAGGGTTTGGGATTTAAGGTTTGTGGTTTATGGTTTAAGGTTTAAGGTTTATGGTTTAGGATTTAGGGTTTATGGTTTATGGTTTAGGGTTTAGGGTTTATGGTTTAGGGTTTAGGGTTGATGGTTTATGGTTTAGGGTTTAGGCTTTAGGGTTTATGGTTTAGCATTTAGTGTTTAGGGTTTATGGTTTATTGTTTGGGTTTAGGGTTTAGGGTTTAAGGTTTACGGTTTGTGGTTTAGGATTTAGGGGTTTAGTGTTTATGGTGTATGATTTATGGTTTAGGGTTTAGGATTGAGGGTTTGGAGTTTATGGTTTAGGAATTGGGGTTTAGGGTTTATGGTTTAAGGTTTAGGCTTTAGGGTTTGTGGTTTACGGTTTAGGGTGTAGGGTTCAGGGTTTAGGGTTTATGGTTTCGGGTTGAGTGTTTATGGTGTAAGATTTAGGGTTCGTGGTTTATAGTTTAGGGTTTAGGATTTAGGGTTTGTGATTTATTTTTTATAGTGTATGGTTTAGGGTTTGGGGTTTAGGCTTTAGGGTTTCGACTTTATGGTTTATGGTTTAAGGTTTAGGGTTTATGGTTTAAGGTTTATGGTTTAGTGTTTAGGGTTTAGTATTTTGGTTTAGGGTTTAGGGTTTATGGTTTAAGTTTTAGTATTTATGTTTAGGGTTTATGGTTTATGATTTATGGTTTAGGATTTATGGTTTCGTGTAAAGGGTTTATGGCTTAGGGTTTAGGGTTTATAGTTTAGGGCTTAGGCTTTAGGGTTTGTGGTTTATGGTTTTGCGCGTATGGTTTATGGTTTATGGTTTTTGGTTGATGGTTTATGTTTTAGGGTTTAGGCTTTAGGGTTTGTGGTTTAGGCTTTAGGATTTAGGGTTATTGTTTGGGGTTGATGGTTTATGGTTTAGGGTTTAGGGTTTATAGTTTAGGGTTTAGGCTTTAGGGTTTGTTGTTTAGGGTTTGGGCTTTAGGGTTTGTAATTTATGGTTTATGGTTTAAGGTTTAGGGTTTAGGGTTTATGGTTTAGGGTTTAGAGTTTATGGTTTAGGGTTTAGTGTTGAAGGTTTATGGTTTAGGGTTTAGGCTTTAGGTTTTATGGTTTAGCATTTAGTGTTTAGGGTTTATGGTTTATTGTTTGGGGTTGATGGTTTACGGTTTAGGGTTTAGGGTTTATAGTTTAGGGTTTAGGTTTTAGTGTTTGTATTTTAAGGTTTATTGTTTTGGATTTGGGGTTTATGGTTTGTGGTTTAAGGTTTAGGGGTTTAGGGTTTATTGTGTAGGATTTATGGTTTAGGATTTAGGATTTAGGGTTTGGTGTTTATGGTTTATGATTTTGGGTTTAGGGTTTAAGATGTCGGCCTTAGGGTTTATAGTTTGGTATTTATGCTGTAGGGTTTAAGGTTTATGGTTTGGGATTGAGGGTTTATGGTTTAGGGTTTATGGTTTAGAATTTAGGGTGGAGGCTTTAGAGTTTAGGGTTTATGGTTTGGGGTTAAGGGTTTATGGTTTATGGTTTAGGGTTTAGGGTTTAGGTGTTAGGGTTTACGGTTTGTGGTTTATAGTTATGGGTTAAGGCTTTAGGGTTTATGGTTTATGATTTAGGGTGTAGTGTTTAGGGTATATAATTTATGGTTTGGGGTTGAGGGTTTATGCTTTAGGGTTTAGGATTTAGGGTTTGTGGTTTAGGGTTTTGGGTTTAGGGTTTATAGTTTATGGTTCAGTTGGTTAGGGTTTAAGGTTTAAGGTTTGGGGTTTACGGTTTAGGGTTTATGGTTTGTGGTTTAGGGTTTACGGGTTTAGGTTTTATGGTGTAGGATTTATGGTTTAGGGTTTAGGATTGAGGGTTTGGAGTTTATGGTTTAGGATTTAGGGTTTAGGTTTTATGGTTTAAGGTTTAGGCTTTAAGGTTTGTGGTTTACGGTTTAGTGTGTAGGGTTCAGGGTTTAGGGTTTATGGATTCGGATTGAGGGTTTATAGTTTAAGATTTAGGGTTTATGGTTTATAGTTTAGGGTTTAGGATTTTGCATCTGTGGTTTATGGTTTAGAGTGTAGGGTTTAGGGTTTGGGGTTGAGGATTTAGTCTGTGTGGCTAAGGGTTTAGGCTTTAGGGTTTGGGCTTTATGGTTTAGTGTTTAGGGTTTAGGGTTTAGGGTTTATGATTTAGGGTTTATGGTTTAGTAAGGGTTTAGGGTTTATGGTTTATGGTTTAGTGTTTAGGGTTTATGGTTTAGGGTTTAGGGTTTATGCTTTAGGGTTTATGCTTTAGTATTTAGGGTTTAGTGTTTAGGGTTTATGGTTTACGGTTTAGGATTTAGGGTTTATGGTTTAGGGTTTTGGGTTTAGTGTTTTGGATTTAGGGTTTGTGGTTTAAGGTTTATGGTGTATGATTTAGGGCTTAGGGTTTATGGTTTCGGGTTAATAGTTTATGTCTTATGGTTTAGGGTTTAAAGTTTAGGGCTTAGGCTTTAGGGTTTGTGGTTTATAATTTAGGGTGTATGGTTTTTGGTTTAGGGTTTATAGTTTGGGGTTTATGGTTTATGGTTTAGGTTTTAGGGTTAGGTTTTATGGTTTAGGGTTTAAGGTTTAGGGTTTAGGGTTTATTTTTTGTGGTTGAAGGTATATGGCTTAGGGTTTAGGGTTTATAATTTAGGGTTTAGGCTTTAGTGTTTGTGGTTTAGGGTTTAGGCTTTAGGGTTTGTGGTTTATTATTTAGGGTGTAGTGTTTAGGGTTTAGGATTTATGGGTTGGGGTTAAGGGTTTATTGTTTAGGGTTTAGGCTTTAGGGTTTGTGGTTTAGTGTTTAGGGTCTAGGGTTTATAGTTTAGGGTTTAGGCTTTAGGATTTGTGGTTTAGGGTTTAGAATTTAGGGTTTATAGTTCAGGGTTTAGGCTTTAGGGTTCAGTAGTTTAGGGTTTAAGGTTTAGGGTTTGGGGTTTAGGGTTTAGGGTTTATGGTTTGTGGGTTAGGGTTTATGGGTTTAAGGTTTATGATGTTGGATTTATGGTTTAGGGTTTAGGATTGAGGGTTTGGAGTTTATGGTTTAGGATTTGGGGTTGAGGGTTTATGGTTTAAGGTTTAGGCTTTAGAGTTTGTGGTTTACGGTTTTGGGTGTAGTGTTCAGGGTTTAGTGTTTATGGTTTCAGGTTGAGTGTTTATGGTATAAGATTTAGGGTTTGTTGTTTATAGTTTACGGATTAGGGTTTAGGGTTTGTGTTTTATGGTTTAGGGTGTACGGTTTAGGGTTTGATTTTGAGGATTTAGGGTTTATAGTTTAGGGTTTAAGCTTTATTGTTCAGTGGTTTAGGGTTTAAGGTTTAAGGGTTGGGGTTTATGGTTTAGGTTTACAGTTTGTGGTTTAGGGTTTAGTGGTTTAGTGTTTATGGTGTAGGATTTATGGTTTAGGGTTTAGGATTGAGGGTTTGGAGTTTATGGTTTAGGATTTGGGGTTTAGGGTTTATGGTTTAAGGTTTAGGCATTAGGGTTTGTGGTTTACAGTTTAGGGTGTAGGGTTCAGGGTTTAGGGTTTTTGGTTTCGGGTTGAGTGTTTATGGTTTAAGATTTAGGATTTGTGGTTTATTGTTTAGGGTTTAGGCTTTAAGGTTTTTGATTTATGGTTTAGGGCGTAGGGTTTAGGGTTTGGGGTTTAGGCTTTAGGGTTTGGGCTTTATGGTTTATGTTTTAGGGTTTAGGGTTTATGGTTTAGGGTTTATGGTTTAGTGTTTAGGGTTTAGTGTTTTGGTTTAGGGTTTAGGGTTTATGGTTTAAGTTTTAGTATTTATGTTTAGGGTTTATGGTTTAGGGTTTTTGGTGTATGATTTATGGTTTAGGGTTTATGATTTCGTGTAAAGGGTTTATGGCTTAGGGTTTAGGGTTTATAGTTTAGGGCTTAGCTTTAGGGTTGTGGTTAATGGTTTAGGGTGTATGGTTTACGGTTTAGGGTTTATGGTTTGCGGTTGATGGTTTATGTTTTAGGGTTTGTGGTTGACGATCGGTTTTTCTATCGTTAAAGAAATATAAAAATATGATTGCGTTGTAAGTATAGCTTCTAAACCAACAGAAAATCCTTTCGTACAAACGTTTTGGTTGTCACAAGTAACAAACCCTTTAAAATTGATAACGGAAGTATTTAAACCTCGGGTCGTCTTCTCAAGGAACTGCAGGGAGGTGTTCTTATTATTGGTTATGAGTTTTGTAAATTGGGGGTTTTGAAAGAAAGGAACAAGTAATTTAAATGACAATAAAATAAATAAATAACTGTAAAATAAACTCTTGGCAAGGTATGACAATTCGGAAGTCCTATCCTAGTTACTCCTATGAGAATTGAAGTTAATCCCACTTAGTTAACCTTTACAAAAGCAAGGAAAAGTCAAGTGAACTAATTAGTTAGATTCCCAAGTCCTAGCCAACTCCTAAGGAAAGACTAGAGTTAGTGGAATTCCAGTCAATTAGCCGACATAACAATCAATCACAATAAGTTGATAACTCAAGAGCCTCCAGTTAATCAATTAAAGCCAAGAATATAAAAAGCTAAACAAGAATCATAAATCTGAAATACCTCAATTGCATTAATAAGAGAAAATCAATCTAAACATAGAGAGTTCATAAGCCAATTTGGCAACATAAGTAATTAAATGAGAGCATTAAAGTATCTGAAAGTAAAAGAGAAATATAAATTAAAAGAAATATTGAACCTGATAAAGAGTTGAAATCCTAAATTGAAATAATAAGAAAATCCTAATTCCTTTAAGAGGAATCCTAAATCTAAAACCTAAGAGAGGAGAGAGAACCTCTCTCTAAAAACTACATCTAAATCATGAAAAGTGAATAATTGAAGGCCTCTTATGAATGGATGTATTTCCCCACTTTATAACCTCTATTCTGTGCTTTCTGTACTTGGATCTGGGCCAAAAAGGGTTTCAGAAATCGCTGGCCAAAAAGGGTTTCAGAAATCGCTGGGAGCATTTTCTGCAGTTTCTGGTGCGTGGCGTCTGTCACGCATCCGCATGAGTCACGCGGTCGCATCATCTGGGTGTTTTCCTTATCACGCGTTCGCTTCGGTCACGCGTACGCATCATCTGCGTTCTGCTCAAGGCGCGCGTCCGCGTTAGTCACGCGTTCGCATTACTGCCTTTTCGCGCTAAGCACGCGGCTGCGTCATCCATGCGTTCGCGTCGCTGTCAGTTTCTTCAAAAACTCCATTTTGTGCTTTTCTTCCATTTTTGTATGTTTCCTTTCCATCCTTTAAATCATTCCTGCCTTAGGAGATCTGAAAATACTCAACACACAAATCACGGGATCGAAAGGTAATAAAAGGTAATTAAAATAATTATTTCTAAAGCATAAGAAACATGTTTTTCACATATATCACATAATAAGGAAGGGAAAGTAAAACCATGCAATTTCACATGAATAAGTGGGTGAAGGGTTGAATAAATCACTTAAATTGATCACAAAATATATCATGAAATATGGGTTTATCAACCTCCCCACACTTGAACAATAGCATGTCCTCATGCTAAATCCAAGATAAAGAGTAAGGTAAGGTTAAAGTGGTGGAATCTCATGCAATGCAATCTATTCTAAATGCAACTACCTAAATGAATCATACAATTCTAATTGTTATTCACTTGTATATAAAGCTTACATGTAGTTAAATTAATTCGTATCCTCAAGGAGTCATATATGCATAGCCAAACCTTAGATAATGTTAAAGCACTTTTACAATTGAGATGGTTAAAAATATTTCACAAACTTGCAAGACAATTAACAAAACCATGCATTTCTTGTGGATAAGTGTGAGAAATATTGATAAAACACCCCAAATTCTACACGATATAAACCACAAAATTGGGGTTTATTAGTCACCAATGATACAAGGTAAGAAAAAGCTCCCATGGTCTTTGAGCTTTGGTGGGATGCCTTCTTGGATCATTGCACTGCATTCTTGTGTCAAGATCACTGTTTCTTTTTCATTCCAGCTCCTCTTCTTATTGATAAGCTCTTTGAGAAATTTTGCATATAGAGGCATTTGTTCTAGAGCCTCAGCAAGTGGAATATTGATCTTCAGCTTCTTAAACACTTCTAGGAACTTAGGGAACTGTTGATCTTTAAGCTCTCTATTAAACCTTTGAGGATATGGAATGGAGGGAGTGTATGGCTTCTCCTCCTTCCTCTATTCTTATGATTGTTCTTCAATAGCTTGCCTTCCCTTCTTTGAAGCTTGTGGTTGTTCCTCTTTCTCCTTGAGCTTCTCTTGGTCTTGCTTGTCTTTAAGTATCCCTTCTTCCTTGCTACTGGCCTTATCATTCTCAATTGGCCTCTTATCGTTTACCAAGGTTCTTCCACTCCTTAGTTGAATGGCCTTGCATTCTTCCTTTGGGTTGAGGATGGTGTCACTTGATAATGCATTGGGTGCTCTTTCAGCCACTGTTTGCTTTGATAATTGACCAATTTGCCTCTCTAGATTCCGCAATGAAGCTTCATGGTTTTTGTTGGCCAATTCTTGGTGCTTGATCATCTTTTCCATCATCATCTCCAAGTTAGAAATCCTCTGAGATTTCTGGGGTGGTTGTGGTTGATTATGGGATGTTGAGGGTGAATGATAGTTATTTTGGTTATTGGATAAGTTGTTGGGTGGGTAGTAGTTGGATTGAGATTGATTGTTTTGTGGTTTTCTGTATTGGTTTTGGTTAGTGTTTTGATGGTTTTGATGGTTTGTGTTCCTAAAGTTGTTTTGGTTTGAGTTTCTTTGCCAAGGTTGCTGGTTTTGACTCTCTCCCCATTTCAGATTGGGGTGGTTTCTCCAGGATGAGTTGTAAGTGTCTCCATAGAAGTCATTTGATCCAGAACCTTGATTTTGCATGTACTGCACTTGCTCTTGCTGCTACTCTTCATAACTTTCCTCCTGTTGTCCCCATACCACTGGTGGTTAGTTAGTTGTGCTCATTGCTATGAGTTGTAATCCATCTATCCTCTTTGACATTGTTTCAATTTGCTGTTGAAGTTGCTGGTGCATGAGTTTGTTCTGAGCTAGTATGGTATCAATTCCTTCAAGCTCAAATACACCTTTCTTTGGAGCTGCTTGCCTTTTAGAGGAATAGAAATACTCATTATTAGCCACCATGTCTATGAGATCATGTGCGTCTTGAGCATTTTTCATCATTTGCAAAGATCTTCCTGATGAGTAATCCAAAGCTTTCCTTGAAGGTAAAGACAAGCCTTCATAGAAATTTTGCAACTCCACCCATTCACTGAGCATTCCTTCTGGACATCTTCTGATTAGAGCTTTATACCTCTCCTAAGCTTCATATAATGACTCTCCTTCTTGCTGTCTGAAGGTTTGCACATCAATTTTTAGCTTAATAATTCTTTGTGGTGGATAAAATTTGGCTAGAAATTTGCTAACCAAATCATCCCAGCTGGTAATGCTCTCTTTAGGGAAGGTTTCTAACCAATGTGTGGCTTTGTCTCTCAATGAAAATGGGAATAAAAGAAGCTTGTAGATGTCAAGGTGGACTCCATTGATTTTGACAATGTCACAGATTCTCAAAAATACAGAGAGGTGTTGGTTTGGATCTTCAGCAGCACTTCCTCCATATTGACAATTGTTTTGAACCAAGGTAATCAATTGAGGCTTGAGTCCAAAGTTATTGGCATGGACATTGGGGGTTAGGATGCTACTCCCATAATTCTTTAGGTTGGGGATAGTGTATGTAGGAGGCTAAGACTCTTCTCTGAGGCTGGCCATTGTTGTTGGCCACACCGTCAGTGTAATTTGGGATGTTATCCTCCATCACTTGATCCTCTCCTTCTGATTCCTCTTCACCAATGATCCCCTTTCCCCTTGCTTCTCTTCTTAGTCTTCGCAGAGTTCTCTCGTTAAGGTTACAA
Organism: Arachis hypogaea; assembly: GCF_003086295.3. Classification (NCBI taxonomy): domain Eukaryota; kingdom Viridiplantae; phylum Streptophyta; class Magnoliopsida; order Fabales; family Fabaceae; genus Arachis; species Arachis hypogaea. The sequence continues at coordinate 64,558,818 of NC_092054.1, read as the reverse complement.
GAGCTGGAGACCTCTCTCCTTGCTTCTGTCATACACACAAAACCAAAAACCACAAACTAAAGCACTCTACTGCTAGAGTGAGGTTAGTGTTAGGTTAAGCAAAAATTCAAACAGTTAGTGTGCTAAGTAGAAAATAAAAAGAAAATGCTTAATCTAGATTATCACCCTACTTAATCATTGTCAATCTAAATCAATCCCCGGCAACGGCGCCAAAAATATGATGAGGGAAAAACGATTCCACACAAAACTCACCGACAAGTGTACCAGGTCGCATCAAGTAATTTGATGAGTTGAGTGAAACTTGGTTAACAGAAGTTAAATTGCAAGAAAATAAAAGTGCAGAATGAAAATTTACTGAATCTAAAGGTGCTGAAGAAGTAAATTGCAAAAACTTAAAGAGAAAGAAAATAAATAAGCTGAAACTTAAATTGCAAGAAAAGTAAATGACTGAAACTTAAAGTGCAAGAAACTTAAATTGCTAAATCTAAATTGTTGGCAAAAAGTAAATTGCTTGAAGAATAAAAGGGATTTGGGTACTGGGATTCAGAATTGAACTAGAAAATGTAAATTTAAGTAAATCAGAGAGCTATAAGATGAAGAGATTCAGCTTAGTAGCAAAATAGAAATGGAAAATTTGTTGAAGACACAAACAGCAAGAAAACTTAGATCAATTGTGAAATCTTTAAAAGAGAAATTAAAAATTTCAAAAGAGCAACAAGATCAGAAAGCAGATCTAGATCTCAATTGTCCTCTTGACCAAACAGAAAATAAATTGCAGAAGAAATGAAAATGATAACAGAAGAGAAGATTTAGATCCAATTCTCCAATTCTCAGAATAATATGAAATAAAAGCAAAGATGATTCTCATATCAAGGAATTCAATGGAATTCTTCAATCTCAATTCAAAAACCCAAAACAGAAAGTAGAAGTTACAGAAGAAAAGAAAATGAAAATAGAAAGCAAACTAGATCTGATCCCAATTTCCAAATTCAAAATGAAAATTAAAAGTGAAAACTAAAAATGAGCAAAAGGTCCTCTACAAATCAAATTAACTCCTATATATACACTTTCTATTTTGGTCTTTAAAGCTTGGAGTGGGCCTTTTGATTTTTGGATTTGAAGAAAAGTGGATCCGGATGACTTTGGTTGAAATTGGGTTGGAGGCATGCTCCAGTGGAGCGCTCCGTTGAGTTTAGTGAACTTGGCGTTCACTCTTGTGGCTCCTCACGTGCGCATTGCTTCTTGCCTATAGCGTTTTCTTTGTGAACGGTACGTTCACTTCTCCAACGCTACTTATGTTGCTTGGTTGCGTGCCTTCCTTCCTTGCTCAAGGGTCACGAAAAATGGGATTGATACTGAGCCAATATGGTTGAATAATGGGAAGAAATCCTGTGAATAATGGGATGACTCAAAAGAAAGGAGTTCTTGAGATTGATACTCTGAATGCCATATTGGCTCAGAATAAAATATTGACTCAACAAGTCAATATGAGTTCTCAGAATCTGACTGGAATGCAAGCTGTATCCGGCAGTACTAAAGAAGCCTCCTCTGAAGGAGAAACTTATAACCCTGAGAATCCTGTAATGGAAGAGGTGAATTATATGGGAGAATTCTATGGAAACACCTATAATCCTTCATAGAGAAATCATCCAAATTTCTCATTGAAAGATCAACAGAAGCCTCAACATGGCTTCAATAATAATAATGGTGGGAGAAACAGGTTTGGCAATAGCAAGCCTTTTCCATCATCTTCGCAGCAACAGACAGAGAATTCTAAGCAGAGCCTCTCTGACTTAGCAACCATAGTCTCTGATCTATCTAAGACCACTCTCAGTTTCATGACTGAAACAAGGTCCTCTATCAGAAATTTGGAGGCACAAGTGGGTCAGCTGAGTAAAAGAGTTACTGAAATTCCTTATAGTACTCTCCCAAGCAATACAGAAGAGAATCCAAAAAGAGAGTGCAAGGCCATAACTATATCCAAAGTGGCCGAACCTAGAGAGAGTAAAATGGCATTGATTTCCAGTGAGGAAGACCTTGCTGGACGTCCACTGACCAATAAGGAGTTCCCTATTGAGGAACCAAAGGAATCTGAGGCTCATACAGAGACCATAGAGATTCCACTGAACATACTGTTGCCATTCATGAGCTCTGATGAGTATTCCTCCTCTGAAGAGGATGAAGATATTGTTGAAGAGCAAGTTGCTTGATATCTAGGAGCAATCATGAAGCTAAATGCCAAGTTATTTAGCGTTTATTGTTTGGGGTTGATGGTTTATGGGTTTAGGGTTTAAGGTTATTGTTTGGGGGGGTTTAGGGTTTGTGGTTTAGGGTTTAGGGGTTTATTGTTTATGATGTAGGATTTATGGTTTAGGATTTTGGATTGACGGTTTGGTGTTTATGGTTTACGGTTAAGGGTTTATGGTTTAGTGTTTAGGCTTTAGGGTTTAAGGTTTATGGTTTGGGGTTGAGGGTTTATGGTTTAGGTTTTATGGTTTAGGGTTTATTGTTTAGAATTTAGGGTAGAGGGTTTAGGGTTTAGGGTTTATGGTTTGGGATTAAGGGTTTATGGTTTAGGATTTAGGGTTTATAGTTTACCATTTTGGCATTAGGGTTTGTGGTTTATACTTTAGGGTGTAGGGTTTAGGGGTTAGGGTTTATGGTTTGGGGTTGATGCTTTAGGATTTGTGGTTTAGGGTTTAGGCTTTAGGGTTTGGGCTTTATGTTTTAGGGTTTAGGGTTTAGGATTTATGGTTTAGGGTTTAGGATTTAGTGTTTACTGTTTAGGGTTTATGGTTTATGGTTTAGGGTTTAGGGTTTAAGTTTTACGGTTTATGTTTAGGGTTTGTGGTTTACGATTTATAGTGTATGATTTAGGGATTTAGGGTTTATTGTCTGGGGTTAAGGGTTTATGGCTTAGGGTTTAGGATTTACATTTTAGGGCTTAGGGTTTAGGGTTTGTCATTTATGCTTTAGGGTGTAGCATTTAGGGTTTAGGGTTTATGGTTTGGGTTTGAGGGTTTATGGTTTAGGAATTAGGCTTTAGGGTTTGTCATTTAGGGTTTAGGGTATAGGGTTTAGGGTTTATAGTTTGGGGTTGAGGGTTTATAGTTTAAGGTTTAGGGTTTATAGTTTAGGGTTTAGGCGTGTTTGTGGTTTAGGGTTTATGGTTTAGGGTTTTGGCTATATGCTTTAGGTTTTGGGGTTTAGGGTTTAGGGTTTAGGATTTAGGTTTAGGGTTTATGGTTTGGGGTTTAGGGTTTCTGGTTTAGGGTTTAGGGTTTAGGGTTTAGGATTTAGGTTTATGGTTTATGGTTTGTGGTTTAGGGTGTAGGGTTTAGGGTTTATGGTTTATGGTTTAGGGTTGATGGTTAATGGTTTAGGGTTTAGGTTTTATAGTTTAGGGTTTAGAGTTTATGGTTTATGGTTTATGGTTTACGGTGTAGGGTTTTAGGGTTTTGGGTTTAGGCTTTAGTGTTTGTGGTCTATGGTTTGGGGTTTAGGGTTTATGGTTTATGGTTTAGGGTTTATGGTTTAAGTTTTAGGGTTTATGTTTACAGTTTGTGGTTTAGGGTTTATGGTGTATGATTTAGTGTTTAGGATTTATTGTTTGGGGTTAAGGGGTTATGGCTTAGGCTTTAGGGTTTATAGTTTAGGGCCTATGGTTTAGGGTTTGTGGTTAATGGTTTAGGGTGTAACGTTTATGGTTTAGGGTTTATGGTTTGGATTTGAGGGTGTATGGTTTAGGGATTAGGCTTTAGGGTTTGTCATTTAGTGTTTAGGGTGTAGGGTTTAGGGTTTAGGGTTTATGATTTGGGGTTGAAGGTTTATGGTTTAAGGTTTAGTGTTTATAGTTTAGGGTTTAGGCGTGTTTGTGGTTTAGGGTTTAGGGTTTAGGGTTTAGACTTTAGGCTTTAGGGATTGCGATTTAGGATTTAGGGTTTAGGGTTTAAGGTTTATGGTTTGGGGTTGAGGGTTTATGGTTTAGGTTTTATGGTTTAGGGTTTGTTGTTTAGAATTTAGGGTGGAGGGTTTAGGGTTTAGGGTTTATGGTTTGGGGTTAAGGGTTTATGGTTTAGGGTTTAGGGTATATAGTTTACCATTTTGGCATTAGGGTTTGTGGTTTATACTTTTGGGTGTAGGGTTTAGGGGTTAGGGTGTATGGTTTGGGGTTGATGCTTTAGGGTTTGTGGTTTAGGGTTTAGGCTTTAGGGTTTGGGCTTTATGTTTTAGGGTTTAGGATTTAGGATTTATGGTTTAGCGTTTAGGGTTTAGTTTTTAGTGTTTAGGGTTTATGGTTTATGGTTTAGGGTTTAGGGTTTAAGTTTTACGGTTTATGTTTAGGGTTTGTGGTTTACGGTTTATAGTGTATGATTTAGGGTTAGGGTTTATTGTTTGGGGTTGATGGTTAATGGTTTAGGGTTTAGGTTTTATAGTTTAGGGTTTAGACTTTAGGGATTGTGGTTTATGGTTTACGGTGTATGGTTTAGTATTTAGGGTTTAGGCTTTAGTGTTTGTGGTCTATGGTTTGGGTTTAGGGTTTATGCTTTATGGTTTAGGATTTATGGTTTAAGTTTTAGGGTTTATGTTTACGGTTTGTGGTTTAGGATTTCTGGTGTTTGATTTAGTGTTTAGGATTTATTGTTTGGGGTTAAGGGTTTATGGCTTAGGCTTTAGGGTTTATAATTTAGGGCCTATGGTTTAGTGTTTGTGGTTAATGGTTTAGGGTGTAACGTTATGGTTTAGGGTTTATGGTTTGGATTTGAGGGTGTATGGTTTAGGGATTAGGCTTTAAGGTTTGTCATTTAGGGTTTAGGGTTTAAGATTTGGAGTTGAAGGTTTATGGTTTAAGGTTTAGTATTTATAGTTTAGGGTTTAGGCGTGTTTGTGGTTTAGGGTTTATGGTTTAGGCTTTAGGGTTTAGGCTTTAGGGATTGGGGTTTAGGGTTTAGGGTTTAGGGTTAGGGTTTAGGGTTTTATAGTTTGGGGTTGAGGTTTTACGGTTTAGGGTTTATGGTTTATGGTTTGTGGTTTAGGGTTTAGTGTTTATGGTTTGCGGTTGATGGTTAATGGTTTATGGTTTAGTGTTTATAGTTTAGGGTTTAGACTTTAGGGTTTGTGGTTTGTGGTTTAGGGTGTATGGTTTAGGGTTTAGGGTTTAGGCTTTAGTGTCTGTGGTTTAGGGTTTGGGGTTTAGGGTTTAGGGTTTATGGTTTAGGGTTTTTGGTTTACGGTTTAGGGTTTATGGTTTAGGATTGACGGTTTAGGGTTTATGGTTGAGGGAATAGTGGTTGTGATTTAGGGTTTAGGCTTTGGGGTTTATTTTTTTGGGTTTACAGTTTAGGGTTTGGGGTTTAGGGTTTAGCATTTATGGTTTAGGGTTTAGGGTTTGGGGTTTTGGCCTTAGGGTTTATGGTTGCGAGTTTAGGCTTTAGGGTTTAGGGTTTAGGATTTAGGGTTGAGGGTTTATGGTTAAGAATTTAGGCTTTTGTGTTTGTGGCTTAGGGTTTAGGGTGTGGTGTTTAGGGTTTTGGGATTATGGTTTGGGGTTGACGATTTATGGTTTAAGGTTTAGGGTTTATAGTTTAGGGTGTAGGCATTATGGTTTTTGTTTTATGGTTTTGGGTGTAGGGTATAGGGTTTATGGTTTGGGGTTGAGGGTTTATGGTTTAGGATTTAGGCATTAGGGTTTGTGGGTTAAGGTTTAGGGTGTAGGGTTTAGGGTTTAGGGTTTATGGTTTGGGGTTGAGGGTTTTTGGTTTATGCTTTAGGGTTTAGGGTTTAGTGTTTAGGCTTTAGGGTTTAGACTTTAGGGTTTATGGCTTAGGGTATAGTGTTTATAGTTTAAGATTTAGGGTTTAGGCTTTAGGGTTTAGGGTTTGTGGTTTAGGGTTAAGGGTGTAGGGTTTAGGGTTTAGGGTTTATGGTTTGGGGTTTAGGGTTTATGGTTTAGGCTTTAGGCTTTAGGGTTTGTGGTTTAGGGTATATGTTTTATAGGTTGGGGTTAAGGGTTTATGGTTTAAGGTTTAGGGTTTATAGTTTAGGGTTTAGGCGTGTTTTTGGTTTAGGGTTTAGGCTTTAGGGTTTAGGATTTAGGCTTTAGGATTTGGAATTTAGGGTTTAGGCTTTAGGCTTTAGGGTTTAGGGTTTGTAGTTTAGGGTTTAGGCTGTAGGGTTAGGGTTCAAGGTTTATGGTTTTGGGTTGAGGGTTTATGGTTTAGGATTTAGGGTTTGTGGTCAATAGTTTAGGGTTTAGGCTTTAGGGTTTGTGGTTTATGGTTTAGGGTGTAGGCTTTAGGGTTTGGGGTTGAGGATTTAGCGTTCGTGGTTTATGCTTTAGGCTTTAGGGTTTGGGCTTTATGGTTTAGGGTTTGGGGTTTAGTCTTTAGGGTTTATGGTTTAAGTTTTAGGATTTATGTTTAGGGTTTAAGGTTTAGGATTTATGGTGTATGATTTAGGGTTTAGGGTTTATGGTTTGGTGTTAAGGGTTTATGGCTTAGGGTTTAGGGTTTATAGTTTAGGGTTTAGGCTTTAGGGTTTGTGGTTTATAGTTTAGGGCGTATGGTTTATGGTTTAGGGTTTAGGGCGTATGGTTTATGTTTTAGGGGTTAGGCTTTAGGGTTTGTGGTTTAGGGTTTAGGGTTTATTGTTTGGGGTTGATGGTTTATGGTTTAGGGTTTAGAGTTTATAGTTTAGGGTTTAAGCTTTAGTGTTTGTAGTTTAGGGTTTAGGCTTTAGGGTTTGTGGTTTAGGATTAAGGGTGTAGGGTTTAGGGTTTAGGATTTATAGTTTGGGGTTGAGGGTTTATGGTTTAGGGTTTATGCTTTAGGGTTAGGGTTTAGGGTTTAGGTGTCCTTCTGACATGCTTTCAGAATGGAGCATCTTATGTATATTCTATGTTGATCTGTCTGAATTGTCCAAGATGTCATTGGACCACTCTACTGGTGGATCTCTTCATCTGAAGAAAACCCCTGCAGAAGCCCAGGAACTCATTGATATGGTTGCAAATAACTAGTTCATGTACACTTCTGAAAGAAATCCTGTGAATAATCAGATGACTCAGAAGAAAGGAGTTCTTGAGATTGATACTCTGAATGCCATATTAGCTCAGAATAAAATATTGACTCAGCAAGTCAATATGATTTCTCAGAATCTGATTGGAATGCAAGCTGCATCCGGCAGTACTAAAGAAGCCTCCTCTGAAGGAGAAACTTATAACCCTGAAAATCCTGTAATGGAAGAGGTGAATTATATGGGAGAATTCTATAGAAACACCTATAATCCTTCATAGAGAAATCATCCAAATTTCTCATGGAAGGATCAACAGAAGCCTCAATAAGGCTTCAATAATAATAATGGTGGCAGAAATAGTTTTGGCAATAGCAAGTCTTTTCCATCATCTTCTCAGCAACAGACAGAGAATTCTAAGCAGAGCCTCTCTGACTTAGCAACCATAGTCTCTGATCTATCAAACACCACTCTCAGTTTCATGACTGAAACAAGGTCCTCTATCAGAAATTTGGAGGCACAAGTGGGTCAGCTGAGTAAAAGAGTTACTGAAATCCCTCCTAGTACTCTCCCAAGCAATACAGAAGAGAATCCATAAAGAGAGTGCAAGGCCATAACTATATCCAAAGTGGCCGAACCTGGAGAGAGTAAAATGGCAGTGATTTCCAGCGAGAAATACCTTGCTGGACGTCCACTGACCAATAAGGAGTTCCCTATTGAGGAACCAAAGGAATCTGAGGCTTATACAGAGACCATAGAGATTCCACTGAACTTACTGTTGCCATTCATGAGCTCTGATGAGTATTCCTCCTCTGAAGAGGATGAAGATATTGTTGAAGAGCAAGTTGCTCGGTATCTAGGAGCAATCATGAAGCTAAATGCCAAGTTATTTAGCGTTTATTGTTTGGGGTTGATGGTTTATGGGTTCAGAAGAAACCGGATCCCAGAAGGTTCTTAATACCTTGTACCATAGGCACCATGACCTTTGAAAAGGCTCTGTGTGACCTGGGGTCAGGTATAAACCTCATGTCACTCTCTGTAATGGATAAATTAGGGATCTTTGAGGTGCAAGCTGCAAGAATCTCGTTAGAGATGGCAGACAAATCAATAAAACAGGCTTATGGACTTGTAGAGGATGTCTTAGTGATGGTTGAAGGCTTTTACATCCCTGCTGACTTCATAATCCTAGACACTGGGAAGGATGAGGATGAATCCATCATCCTTGGAAGACCCTTACTACCCACAGCAAGGGCTATGATTGATGTGGATAGAGGAGAGTTGGTCCTGCAATTGCATGAGGACTACCTTGTGTTTAAGGCTCAATGATCTTCTTCTGTAAACATGGAGAAGAAGCATGAAAAGCTTCATCCAATTCTCCCAATACAGAGTCAAGCAGAGCCCCCACATTCAACTTCTATGTTTGGTGTTGGGAGGCCACCATTAAGCTCTGAGTCTCTGTGAAGCTCTCTAAGAGCTCACTGTCAAGCTATTGACATTAAAGAAGCGCTTATTGGGAGGCAACCCAATCTTATTTAACTATGTTAATTACTTTTTCATTTCATTTTCCATTGTTATTTTATGTTTTGTTTAGGTTGATGATCATGTGAAGTCATAAAAACAGCTGCAGAATTAAAGCAGAATCAAAAACAGCATCAAAAATAGCACACCCTAGAGGACAGGCTTACTGGCGTTTCAACGCCAGTAAGGATAGCAGAATGGGCATTTAACGCCCAGTCTGGCAGCATTCTAGGCGTTAAACGCCAGAATTGGCAGGCAGACTGATGTTTAACGCCAGAAAAGGGTGTCTGGCTGGCGTTAAACGCTAGAATTGGCAGACAGACTAGCGTTTAACGCCCAAAAAGGGTGTCTGGCTGGCGTTAAACGCCAGAAAGGGACAACAGACTGTGGTTTAACACCAGGAAAGGTATCAGAGCTGGCGTTAAATGCCAGAAATGGCACACAAAGGCCGTTTAAACGTCAGGAAGGTGCAGGGAGCAGAATTCCTTGATACCTCAGGATCTGTGGACCCCACAGGATCCCCACCTACCCCAACCCACTCTCTTTCCTCTTCACACCTTTCCATAATACTCTTCCCCAAATACCCTTGACCAATCACATCAATACCTATACCCCAAATACCATTCACCTATCAAATCCTACCCTCTTCCCCATAATCTCTTCACCACTCACATCCATCCACTATTCCCCAAAAACCCATTATAAAACCCCACATACCTCACCATTCAAATTCAAAACATTTCCCTCCTAAACCCAACCCCTTCTTACACGAAATCCCTCTCTCTCTCCTACCCTATAAATACCCCTCATTACCACCTTCAATTTCACACATCCTAAACACTTAAACCCCCCTTGGCCGAACTCACAACACCCCTTTATTTCCTTCATTTCTTCTTCTTCTACTCCTTTCTTTCTTCTTTTGCTTGAAGACGAGCAAACCTTTTAAGTTTGGTGTGGGAAAAAGCTCTGCTTTTTGTTTTTCCATAACCATTAATTGCACCTAAGGCCAGAGAAACCTCTAGATAGAGGAAAGGGAAGGCAGTTGCTTCTACCTCTGAGTCATGGGAGATGGAGAGATTCATCTCAAAGGTCCATCAAGACCACTTCTATGAAGTTGTGGCCAAGAAAAAGGACATCTCCGAAGTCCCCTTCATGATCAAAAAGAGTGAATATCCAGAGATCTGACGTGAGGTTCGTAGAAGAGGTTAGGAAGCTCTCACCAACCCCATCCAACAAGTCAGAATCTTAATGGTTCAAGAGTTCAATGCTAATGCATGGATCACTAAGAACCATGATCAAAGTATGAACCCGTACCCAAAGAATTGGCTCACAATGGTTCGAGGGAAATACTTGGATTTCAGCCCGGAAATCGTGAGGTTAGCATTCAACTTGCTAATGATGCAAGGAGATCCTCATCCTTTCACTAGAAGGGTCAACTTTGATCAAAGGTTGGACCAAGTCCTCAGGAACATCTATGTGGAAGGAGCTCAATGGAAGAGAGACTCCAAATGCAAGCCGGTTCAACTGAGAAGGCTTGACCACAAGCCTGTTGCTAGAGGATGGTTAGAGTTCATCCAACACTCTATCATTCCTACTAGCAACCGGTCTGAATTTACAGTGGACCGGGCTATCATGATCTATAGTATCATGAATAGAGAGGAAGTAGAAGTTCATGAGATCATACCTCTAGAACTATACAAGGTGGAGGATAAGCCATCCACTTTGGTAAGGTTAGCCTTCCCTCATCTCATCTGTAACCTATGCAATTCAGCTGGAATTGTCATAGAAGAAAACATCCTCACTGAAGAGGACAAGCCTATCACTAAAAAGAGGATGGAGCAAACAAGAGAGGCCGCTCATGGACCTCAACAAGAGCATGAGGAAATTCCTCATCAAGAAATCCCTGAGATGCCTCAAGGGATACACTTTCCTCCACAAAGCTATTGGGAGCAACTCAACACCTCTTTAGAAGATTTGAGTTCCAACATGGAGCAACTAAGGATGGAGCACCAAGAGCACTCCATTATCTTCTATGAAATCAGAGAGGACTAAAGAGTCATGAGGGAGGATCAACAAAGGCAAGGAAGAGATATTGAGGAGCTAAAGTACTCCATAGGATCTTCAAGAGGAAGAACTAGCCGCCGTCACTAAGGTGAACCCGTTCTTTAATTTCCTTGTTCTTATTTTTCTATTTTCGGTTTCTATGCTTTATGTTTTGTCTATGTTTTTGTCTTCATTACATGATCATTAGTGTTTAGTGTCTATGTCTTAAAGCTATGAATGTTCCATGAATCTTTCACCTTTCTTAAATGAAAAATATTTTCGGAAAAAGAAAAAGAAGTACATGAATTTCGAATTCTATCTTGAAAATAGTTTAATTATTTTTGATGTGGTGGTAATACCTTTTGTTTTCTGAATGAATCCTTGAGCAGTGCATATTTTTTATAGTGAAGTTTATGAATGTTAAAATTGTTGGCTCTTGAAAGAGTAATGAAAAAAGAGAAATGTTATTGCTAATCTGAAAAATCATAAAATTGATTCTTTGAAGCAAGAAAAAGCAGTGAAAAACACAAAGCTTGCGGAAAAAAATGACAAAAAATAAAGAAAAAAGAAGGAAAAAAAAAAGCAAGCAGAAAAAGCCAATAGCTCTTTAAACCAAAAGGCAAGAGAAAAAAGCCAGTAACCCTTTAAACTAAAAGGCAAGGGTAAAAAGGATCCAAGGCTTTGAGCATTAATGGATAGGAGACCCAAAGGAATAAAATCCTGGCCTAAGCGGCTAAATCAAGCTGTCCCTAACCATGTGCTTGTGGCGTGAAGGTGTCAACTGAAAAGCTTGAGACTGAGCGGTTAAAGTGATGAGCGGGTATTTTATACGATTTTTGGCTTTGTTTTTAGGTAATTTTTAGCATGTTTTAGTTACTTTTTATTATATTTTTATTAGTTTTTATGCAAAAATAACATTTTCAGACTTTACTATGAGCTTGTGTATTTTTCTATAATTTCAAGTATTTTCTGGCTGAAATTGAGGAACCTGAGCAAAAATCTTATTCAGAGGCTGAGAAAGGACTACAGATGCTGTTGGATTCTGACCCTCCTGCACTCGAAGTGGATTTTCTGGAGCTACAGAAGCCCAATTGCTACGCTCTCAAATGGAAAATAGACATCTTGGGCTTTCCAGAAATGTATAATAGTCTATACTTTGCCCAAGATTTGATGGCCCAAACTGGCGTTTAAACGCCAGTCAGAGACCATTTTCTGGCGTAAAAAGCTGGAACTGGCACCAGAACTAGAGTTAAATGCCCAAACTGGCATCCAAGCTGGAATTTAACTCTAGAAAAGGCCTATGCACATGTAAAGCTCAATGCTCAACCCAAGCACACACCAAGTGGAACCCAGAAGTGAATTTTTGCACTATCTGCACTTAGTTACTTATTTTCTATAATCCCTAGTAACTAGTTTAGTATAAATAGCACTTTTTACTATTGTATGAGGGAGATCTTTTATCTAATCTTTGGACTTTTATGTTACATTTGGAGAGGCTGGCCATTCGGCCATGCCTAGACCTTTTTCTCTTATGTATTTTCTACGGTGGAGTTTCTACACCTCATAGATTAAGGTGCGGAGCTCTGCTGTTCTTCATGAATTAATGCAAGTACTATTGTTTCTCTTTCAATTCATGCTTACTTCTTCTCCAAGATATACTCTCGTACTTAATTCAGTTAAGTCAGAATGAAGGGGTGACCCGTGATAATCACCCACTATCTTCGTTACTCGCTTAGCCAAGATCCGCATGCCTGACAACCACAAGCGGTCTACATCATGTTCAACATAGTCATTGGATGACAGCTGGAGTATAGTCTCTTGGATCTCTGATTCATAGACTGAGTCCGTGAGATTAGAACCTTCATGGTAGAGGCTAGAACCAATTGGCAGCATTCCTGAGATCCAGAAAGTCTAAACCTTATCTGTGGTATTCCAAGTAGGATCTGGGAAGGGATGACTGTGACGAGCTTCAAACTCGTGAATGTTGGGCGCAGTGACAGTGTGCGAAAGGATAGAGAGATCCTATTCCGACACAAGTGAGAACCGACAGATGATTAGCCGTGCGGTAGCTGTACCTGGTATTTTTCATCCGAGACGAGAAATCTAACAGTTGATTAGCCGTGTAGAAACCGTACTTGGATCATTTTCACTGAGAGGATCATACAGCTTGCCATGGAAGGGAGCACGCATGATTGGATGAAGACAATAGGAAAATAGAGGTTCAGAAGTAACAAAGCATCTCCAAATGCTTAACTAGGATTTACAGGATGACCATAGCTTGCTTTAAGCCGGCAATCTCCGTGGGATCGACCCTTACTCGCGTAAGGTTTTATTACTTGGACGACCCAGTGAACTTGCTGGTTAGCTGTACCGGAGTTGTGAAAAGTGTGATCACAATTCTGTGCACCAGAGGATTTATGGTTTAGGGTTTAGGATTTATAATTTCATGTTTAGGCTTTAGTGTTTGTGGTTTAGGGTTTAGGCTTCAGGGTTTAAGGTTTAGGCATTAGGGTTTGGGCTTTAGGGTTTAAGGTTTAGGTTTTAGGGTTTAGGGTTTATGGTTTAGTGTTTGGGCTTTAGTGTATGTGGTTTAGGGTTGAGGATTTAGGTTTTATGGTTTAGGATTTATGGTTTATGGTTTATGGTTTAGGGTTTAAGGTTTAGGGTATAAGCTTTAGGGTTTATAGTTTGGGGATGAGGGTTTATGGTTTAGGGTTTAGGGTTTAGGCTTTAGGGTTTGTGGTTTATGGTTTGGGGTGTAGGGTTTAGGATTTAGTGTTTATGGTTTGGGGTTTAGGGTTTAGGGTTTAGGGTTTAGGGTTTAGGGTTTAGGGTTTGTGTTTTATGGTTTAGGGAGTAGGATTTAGGGTTTATGGTTTGGGGTTGAGGGTTTATTGTTTAGGGTTTAGTCTTTAGGGTTTGTGATTTAGGATGTAGGGTTTAGGGTTTATGGTTTGGGGTTGAGGGTTTATGGTTTGGGATTTAGGCTTTAGTGTTTGCGGTTGAGGGTTTATGGTTTAAGGTTTAGGGTTTATTGTTTAGAGTTTAGGCTTTAGTATTTTTGGTTTAGGGTTTAAGCTTTAGGGTTTATGCTTTAGGCTTTAGGGTTTGGGGTTTAGAGTTTAGGTTTTAGGCTTTAGGGTTTAGGGTTTAAGGTTTAGTGTTTACTATTTGGGCTTTAGGGTATATGGTTTAGGGTTTAGGCTTTAGGCTTTAGGTTTTGTGGTTTAGGGTTTAGGGTGTAGGGTTTAGGATTTATGGTTTATGGTTTGGGTTTGAGGGTCTATGGTTTATGGTTTAGGCTTTAGGGTTTAGTGTGTAGGGTTTAGGGTTTATGGTTTATGGTTTGGGATTTAGGGTTTATGGTTTAAGGTTTAGGGTTTATAGTTTAGGGTTTAGGCGTGTTTGTGGTTTAGGGTTTAGGCATTAGGGTTTAGGGTTTAGGGCTTTGTGTTTAGTGTTTGTGCTTTAGGGTTTGTGGTTTAGGGTTTAAAGTTTTGGGTGTAGGGTTTAGGGTTTGTGGTTTGGGGTAAAGTGTTTATAGGTTTATGGTTTAGGGTTTAGGGTTTATGATTTAGGGTTGAGGGTTTATAGTTTAGGCTTTAGGCTCTAGGGTTTGTGGGATAGGGCTTAGGGTGTAGGATTTAGGGTTTAGGGTTTATGGGTTGGGGTTGAGGGTTTATGGTTTAGGGTTTAGGGTTTATAGTTTAGGGTTTATGCTTTAGTGTTTTTGGTTTAGGGTTTAGGCTTTAGGGTTTAAGGTTTAGGCTTTAGGGTTTGGGGTTTTTGGTTTAGGCTTTAGGGTTTGGGGTTTATGGTTTATGGTTTGGGATTTAGCGTTTATGGTTTAAGGTTTAGGGTTTATAGTTTAGGGTTTAGGCGTGTTTGTGGTTTAGGGTTTAGGCTTTAGTGTTTAGGGTTTAAGCTTTATGGTTTAGGCTTTAGCCTTTGGGGTTTGGGGTTTAGGGTTTAGTGTTTGGGCTTTAGGGTTTGTGGTTTAGGGTTTAGGGTTTATGTGTAGGGTTTAGGGTTTATGGTTTGGGGTTTAGGGTTTATAGTTTAGAGTTATGCTTTAGGGTTTATGCTTTAGGGTTTAGGGTGTAGGGTTTAGGGTTTATGATTTGGAGTTGAGGGTTTATGGTTTAGGCTTTAGGCTTTAGGGTTTGTGGTTTAGTCCTTTGGGTATAGGGTATAGGGTTTCTGGTTTAGGATTTAGGTTTTAAGGTGTAGGGTTTAGGGTTTATGGTTTATAGTTTAGGGTTTAGTGTTTAGTGTTTATCATTTAGGGCTTAGGCTTTAGGGTTTAAGGTTTAGGCTTTAGGGTTTGGGGTTAATGGTTTAGGGTTTAGGTTTTAGGGTTTAGGCTTTTTTGTTTAGTGTTTGGGCTTTAGGGTTTGTGGTTTAGGGTTTAGAGTTTAGGGTTGAGGATTTAGGGTTTAGTGTTTAGGATTTATGATTTAAGGTTTATGGTTTAGAGTTTAGGGTTTAGGGTATAGGATGTAGGGTTGATGGTTTCTGGTTTGGGGTTTAGGGTTTATGGTTTAGAGTTTAGGCTTTAGGGTTTGTGGTTTATGGTTTGGGGTGTAGGGTTTAGGCTTTAGGGTTTATGGTTTGGGGTTGAGGGTTTATGGTTTAGGGTTTAGGCTTTAGTGTTTGTGGTTTATGGTTTAGGGTGTAGGGTTTATGGTGTGGGTTTGAGGGTTTATGGTTGTTACGGCCCAGCCCAGCTAGGCGTGAAGACTGACCCGGCTTGAAGACATACCGACCCGGTTGGGCGAGTTACCATACCCGCCCATCTGGCGACCCGGCCACGCACCCTCCTTGCCAGCTGCATAACAGCTGGGGAGAAGAAAACTTCCTGGAAAAAGGCCTTCTCCTATGGGGCCCACTTTTCTGACAAGGTATATAAGGGGAAGGTCCTACCCCTCCTCCAAGGTACGTCACACACATCATCTTATCCCTTTCTCACCTGCACACCTGTCTGACTAGAGCATCCGAGTGTCTTTACACGTGGTACCCCCTTCTCCACACGAAGATCTCGTGAAGTCGGCTGCCCCAGCCTCACTCCCATATCCTTGAACCAAGCGAATCCCCACCTTTCCAACTCTGCAACCTCCCCGAACTGTCTGGTACCCGAGCTACCGTACATTGGCTCCGTCTGTGGGGATCGCCTAAATGGACGTCATATAGGGTCCTGGAGAACCTGGCCACGAGGCAGAGCCCATAGGGGCAACCTCCGTGGCCTCCTCCCGGGAGCGCACGAGGTCCCCTCCACGACTACCCAAGCCGTCTTCACGATCCTAAGAGAGACGCCCCTTTGGGGGAACAGGCAGTAATAGTGCCAGAATAATGCAGGAATTACGTCATAGGATGCAGAACCTAGAACGCCAGCTGGCAGATCAGGAACATCATCAAAGAACTCCCGAACCAAGCCCTTCCCGGTCTACCGAGGCACCTGGAAGAACTCCTCAGAGAAGCCATTCCCGGCGCACGCCTAGCCCGCAATCTGAGTCTGAAAGCGTCTGGGAAGAATGGGAACATCCAAGAAGATGGCGAGACCCCGTGATATACACCCGGCGTGAGAGGAGACGCGCTACAGAGCGAGACCGGGAAGGTGGTAGAGAAAGGACAAAGAGAATGCGACGACCCGTGATAATGGGCGCAACCCCGTTTCATCGTTCCATCCTCGAGGTCCGGCTACCAAAGCACTTTGATAAGCCGACAGACATGAGATACGACGGAACCCAAGGCCCCCTGGAGCATCTTATGGCCTTCGAGGCTAGAATGAACTTGGAGGGAGTGGAGACGAAGTGAGGCGCTGCGCTTTCCCGGTCACTCTGGCGGGACCTGCAATACGGTGGTTTAACAGCCTCCCACAGGGCTTGGTGGCCAGGTTTTCAGACATTAGCCGTGCTTTCCTGGCCCAATTCACTACTTAAATCGCGAAGGCGAAACACCCGATCAACTTACTCGGGGTGACAAAAAGGCCCGGCGAGCCGACCAGAAAATACTTGGACCGGTTCAACGATGAATGTTTGGAGATCGACAGACTAACTGATTTGGTGGCCAGTCTGTGCTTGACGAATGGACTTCTGAACGAGGATTTCAGGAAGCATCTCACCACGAAGCCGGTATGGACGATGCAAGAGATCCAAAGCATAGCCAGGGAATATATCAATGATGAAGAAGTCAATCAAGTTGTGGAAGCCAAGAAATCGCAGCCCGCCTGCAATCAACCTTGGCAGCACGGTGGCGGGGAAAGGCCGAAGGAGCATGCCAGAGACGGCGGATCGAGCAAGATATCCAGGTCATTTCCCCGAGTTGGAAAATTCACCAACTATACCCCCTCACCGTTCCCATCATAGAAGTTTATCAGTAGATAGCTGAGAAAGGAATTCTATCGAAGCCCCGACCTCTCAAAGACAGAATCGGGGGGAACAAGAGCCTCTATTGTGATTATCATAAGGGCTGTGAACACAAGACACAAGACTATTTCGACCTGAAGGACGCGCTAGAACAAGCAATCCAGGACGGAAAGCTGGCTGAATTCTCCCACCTCATCAGGGAGCCGAGGAGACGAGATCGCGACCGCGAGGGAGAGGAGAAGACCCGCACAGTGAAGCGACGTCAAGAGCCAGAGGAGCACGAGCACGGTCTTACCATAGTAAACGTGGTAACAGCAAGAGACGCGACTCTAAGGTCGAGGTCGGCACACAAGAAAGACACCAAAGTCCTGACAGTCTCCTCCTCTTCTGTGCGAAGCTCCAAGAGGGTTCTGCCCATCTCGTTTGATCCGGAGGACCAATGGTTTGGCGACGTCGCGGAAAACCCTCTTATGGTCATCACGGCCAGAGTGGGGACCGGCCTCATCAAGCGGATCCTCATAGACACCGGGGCTGACTCGAATATCATGTTCCGTAATGTGTTCGATGCCTTGGGTCTCCGGGATGCTGACTTAAGGACTCACCAGCATGGTGTAGTAGGCCTAGGCGACCACTTCATCAAGTCCGATGGGATAATCTCCCTGCCAGTATCTGTTGGACTAGGCCAGGGAAGGAGATCGGTAATGGCTGAGTTCGTGGTTCTGCGAGACTCCACGGTCTACAACGTCATCCTAGGAAGAAAGACTATCAACGATCTCGGGGCAGTGATCAGTACAAAGATGTTGGTAATGAAGTTCATCACTGACGACGGATCCGTTGGATCCATAAAGGGAGACTTGGAAACGGTAGTCGCTTGCGACAATGCCAGTCTCTCCTTAAGGAAGAAATCCAAGGAAGCATCGGGAGTATTCCTCGTCGACCTGGACGCTAGAGTCGATGACAAACCCAGACCCAAATCGGAAGGGAATTTAGAAAGGTTCAGAGTTGGCGACACAGATGAAAAGTTCACTTTCATGAACAGGAATCTCCCACACGATCTGAAGGAACCTTTAATGGAAATGATCAGGGCTAACGGCGACCTATTTGCCTGGATGCCAGCCGACATGCCGGGGATAGATCCCTAGCTCATGTCGCATCGCTTGGCCGTCAAAGAGGGGGCTAAGGCGATCACTCAGAGGAGAAGGAAAATGTCACAAGAAAGGGCAGAGGAGGTGGCCAGGCAGACGGCCAGCCTTCTCGAAGCGGGATTTATCCGGGAACTCGACTACTCGACTTAGCTGTCGAATGTAGTTCTGGTTAGAAAACACAATGGAAAATGGAGGATGTGCATGGATTACTCCGATCTTAACAAAGTATGTCCTAAAGACTCTTACCCCCTCCCCAACCTAGATGCGCTCGTCAACGTGGCGGCGGGATATCGGTATCTGAATTTCATGGATGCTTATTCTAGCTACAATTAGATATCGATGCACTGGCCAAACGAGGAGAAGGCAGCATTCATAACGCCGTGGGGAACATATTGCTACAAGGTAATGCCGTTCAGGCTGAAGAATGCAGGGTCCACCTACCAAAAGTTGATGAATAAGATATTCAGCGACCTCATACGCAAAACAGTGGAAGTATACGTAGACGACATTTTAGTAAAGACCACTCAACCTGATGATCTCATAGGTGATCTGGAAAATGTATTCGGCTTCCTCCGACAACACGGCATGAGGCTCAACCCACTTAAATGTGCCTTTGCCATGGAAGTGGGAAAGTTTTTGGGGTTCATGATAACCCAAAGAGGGGTAGAGGCCAATCCGGAAAAATGTGAAGCAATACTCCAGATGAAGAGCCCGGGATGCATTAAAGATGTCCAAAGGTTGACAGGGAGGCTCACCGCACTATCACGGTTCCTCGGAGCGTCGGCTGCTAGGGCGCTACCATTCTTTAACCTAATGAAAAAGGGGATAGCATTTGAATGGACCCCGGCGTGTGAAGAAGCATTCAAGCATTTCAAAGAGATCCTTGCAACACCACCTGTTCTTGGGAAGCCCAAGGTTGAAGAACCGCTATACCTGTACTTGGCTATAACGGATGAAGCGATGGCGGCGGTTTTAGTGCGAGAAGAAGGAAAGATCCAACAGCCAATTTACTTTGTGAGCAAAGCACTGCAAGGAGCAGAATTGAGATATAGCAAACTAGAGAAGTTGGCCCTTGCGCTCCTGACCTCTTCTCGTAGATTACGGTAATACTTTCAGGGTCATCAAGTGGTCGTGAGGACAGACCAGGGAATCTGACAGGTACTCCAGAAACCCAACTTAGCAGGAAGAATGATGACTTGGGCTATCGAGCTATCCCAGTATGACTTGCAATATGAACCCAGGCATACAATTAAAGCGCAGGCCATGGCCGATTTCTTGGTGGAAGTAACGGGAGACCCAACTGAGGTGACGAGCATACGGTGGAAGCTCCACGTAGACGGGGCCTCCAACCAAACATTCGGAGGAGCCGGGATCATCTTAGAAAGCCCAGCCGAGGTCATATATGAACAATCGATCAAGTTAGAGTTCCCGGTGTCAAACAATCAATCGGAGTACGAGGCCCTTATGGGCGGCTTAATCTTGGCCAGGGAGGTCGGAGCCACAAGGCTAGAGGTGTGCAGTGACTCGTAGGTCGTTACCTCTCAGGTCAATAGGACCTACCAAGCCAGAGATCCACTGTTACAGAAGTATCTGGAGAAGGTCAAAGAGTTGAGCAAACAATTCGAGGAGGTCATGATCCAACACGTTCTGAGAGAATGGAACACACGGGCATACCTCTTGTCCAAGCTAGCATGCACAAAACCAGGGGCCGGCAACCGGTCTCTTATTCAGGGTTTGGTAAAAGAACCAGCTGTGGTCTTGCAACTGACTCAATCAGAACCCTCTTAGATGGAACCAATCGTTGATTTTCTAGAGAAGGCAAGGCTCCCCAGTGACAACAAGCTGGCCAAAACGATAAGGCAGGAAGCGGCCAAGTATGCAATCATACAAGGCCAGTTGTTTAAAAAAGGAATCAGCCAACCTTTGTTGAAGTGCCTGCATCCCGATCAAACAGACTATGTGCTCAGAGAGGTCCATGAGGGGTGCTATGGTCACCACATCGGGGGCAAAGCTTTAGCAAGAAAGCTCATCAGAGTAGGGTATTACTGGCCATCGATGATGAAGGACTCCAAGGAATTCGTGAGAAAATGTGTCAAATGCCAGGAGAACGCCAATTTCCACAGGGCGCCGGCAACCGAGCTAAGCCTATTGACGTCTTCCCGACCTTTCTCACATTGGGGAGTTGACCTCCTGGGACCCTTCCCGGTCGGTCCAGGGCAGGTCAAGTACCTTATAGTTGCTATCGACTACTATACCAAGTGGATAGAGGCTGAGCCACTGGCCAGCGTATAGTCATCTAATTGTCGGAAGTTCATATGGAGACAAGTGGTAACTCGATTCGGCATACCTGAGGTCGTTATCTCTGATAACGGGACGTAGTTCACTGACAAGAAGTTCGCAGAGTTCCACGCCGGTTTGGGTTTAGGCTTTAGGTTTTGTGATTTAGGGTGTAGGGTTTAGGGGTTTATGGTTTGGGGTTGAGGGTTGATAAACCCATATTTTATGATGTATTTTGTGCTCAATTTAAGTGATTTATTCAACTCTTCACCCACTTATTCTTGTAAATTGCATGGTTTTACTTTCCCTTCCTTATTATGTGATATATGTGAAAAACACGTTTCCTATGCTTTAAAAATATTAATTTTAATTACCCTTTATTACCATTCGATGCCGTGATTTGTGAGTTAAGTATTTTCAGATCTCCCAAGGCAGGAATGGCCTAGAGGACAGAAAGGAAACATACAAAAATGGAAGGAAAGCACAAAAATGGAGTTTTGAAAAAAAGGGCAGCGACGTGAACGCACGGACGACGCGGCCGCGTGCCTAGCGCGAAAAGGCAGCGACGCGAACGCGTGACTGACGCGGACGCGTGCCTTGAGCAAAATGCAAATGACGCGTACACATGACCGAAGCGAACGCGTGACAAGGAAAACTCCCAGATGACGCGACCGCGTGACCCACGCGGACGCGTGACAGACGCCACGCACCAGAATCTGTAGAAAATGCCCCCAGTGATTTCTGAAACCCTTTTGGCCCAGATCCAAGTCCAAAAATACAGATTATAGGTTATAAAGTGGGGGAATGCATCTATTCAAAGAAAAAAGGCTTCCATTATTCACTTTTCATAATTTAGATGTAGTTTTTAGAGAGAGAGGTTCTCTCCTCTCTCTTAGGTTTTAGGATTAGGATTCCTCTTAAAGGATTTAGGATTTTAACTTCCTCTCAGGTTCAATATTCCTTTTATATCTTTATTTATTCTAATGCTTTTATTCGTATCTGACTTATGTTACCAATTTGGCTTATGAACCATTCATGTTAGGATTCTCTTTATTTAATATAAATTGAGGTATTTCAGATTTATGATTTTTATTTAGCTTTTTGTATTCTTGGCTTTAATTGATTAACTGGAGACTCTTGAGTTATCAAACTCATCGTGATTGATAATTGTTATTTTTGCTAATTAAATTGAATTCCACTAACTCTAGTCCTTTCTTAGGAATTGACTAGGACTTAAGGATCTAACTAATTAGTTCACTTGACTTTCCTTTGCTCTAGTAAAGGTTAACTAAGTAGGATTAAAACTCAATTCCCATCACCATCGATAAGGATAAGTAGGATAAGACTTCTGAATTTTCATACCTTGCTAAGAGTTTTATTAGATATTAATTTATTAATTCATGCAATTTATTTTCCTTGTTCAAACCTTTCAAAACCCAAAATTCTACCTTTTCCATAGCTCATAATAAGTCATATCTCCCTGCAATTCCTTGAGAAGACAACCCGAGATTTAAATACTCGGTTATCAATTTTATTGGGTTTGCTTAAGTGACAAACAAAACTTTTGTACGAAAGGATTTTCTGTTGGTTTAGAAGCTATATCTATAACGCGATTATATATTTGTGAATTTCTTTACCGATGGAAAACCAGTTCGTCAAGGGTTTATGGTTTAGGATTTAGGCTTTAGGGTTTGCGGTTGAGGGTTTATGGTTTAAGTTTTAGGGTTTATAGTTTAAAGTTTAGGCTTTAGTATTTTTGGTTTAGGGTTTAAGCTTTAGGGTTTATGCTTTAGGCTTTAGGGTTTGGGGTTTAGGGTTTAGGTTTTAGGCTTTAGGGTTTAGGGTTTAGGGTTTAGTGTTTACTGTTTGGGCTTTAGGGTAAGTGGTTTAGGGTTTAGTGTTTACGGTTTAGGCTTAGGCTTTAGGTTTTATGGTTTAGGGTTTATGGTGTAGGGTTTAGGATTTAGGGTTTATGGTTTGGGTTTGAGGGTCTATGGTTTATGGTTTAGGCTTTAGGGTTTATGGTTTAGGGTTTAGTGTGTAAGGTTTAGGGTTTATGGTTTATGGTTTGGGATTGAGGGTTTATGGTTTAAGGTTTAGGGTTTATAGTTTAGAGTTTAGGTGTGTTTGTGGTTTAGGGTTTAGACATTAGGATTTAGGGTTTAGGATTTAGGATTTGGGGTTTAGGGTTTAGGGTTCTGGATTTTGGGTTTAGTGTTTGGGCTTTATGGTTTGTGGTTTAGGGTTTAATGTTTTGGGTGTAGGGTTTAGGTTTGTGGTTTGGGGTAAAGTGTTTATGGTTTAGGGTTTAAGGTTTTTTGTTTAGGGTTTATACTTTAGGGTTTAGGGTGTAGGATTTAGGATTTAGTGTTTATGATTTGGGGTTGAGGGTTCATGGTTTAGGCTTTAGGCTCTAGGGTTTATGGTATAAGGCTTAGGGTGTAGGGTTTAGGGTTTATGGGTTGGGTTTGAGGGTTTATGGTTTAGGGTTTAGGGTTTAGAGTTTATGGTTTAGGCTTTAGTGTTTTTGGTTTAGGATTTAGGCTTTGGGGTTTAAGGTTTAGGGTTTAGGGTTTGGGGTTTATGGTTTAGGGTTTAGGTTTTAGGCTTTAGGGATTGTGGTTTAGGGTTTAGGGTATAGGGTTTAGGATTTATGGTTTATGGTTAGGGTTTGAGGTTTTATGGTTTAGGGTTTATGCTTTAGTGTTTATGGTTTAGGGGTTTAGTGCGTAGGGTTTAGGGTTTATGGTTTATGGTTTGGGGTTGATAGTTTATGGCTTAAGGGTTATGGTTTATAGTTTAGGTTTATAGTTTAGGGTTTAGGCGTATTTGTGGTTTAGGCTTTAGCATTTAGGGTTTAGGGTTTAGGCTTTATGGTTTAGGGTTTGGGGTTTAGGGTTTTGGGTTTAGGGTTTAGTGTTTGGGTTTTAGGGTTTGTAGTTTAGGGTTTAGGATTTTGTGTGTAGGATTTAGGGTTTATGGTTTGGGGTAAAGGGTTTATGGTTTAGGGTTTAGGGTTTATAGTTTAGGGTTTATGCTTTAGGGTTTAGGGTGTATCATTTAGGGTTTATGATTTGGGGGTTGAGGGTTTATGGTTTAGGGTTTAGGCTTTAGGATTTGTGGTTTAGTCCTTAGGGTATATGGTTTAGGGTTTAAGGTTTAGATTGTAGGGTGTAGGGTTTAGGGTTTATGGTTTATAATTTCGGGTTTAGGGTTTAGGGTTTAGGGTTTAGGATTTAGGGTTTAGGGTTTAGGCTTTAGGATTTGGGGTTAATGGTTTAGGGTTTATGTTTTAGGGTTTAGGCTTTAGTGTTTAGTGTTTGGGCTTTAGGGTTTATTGTTTAAGATTTAAGGTTTAGGGTTGAGGATTTAGGGTTAAGTGTTTAGGATTTATAGTTTAAGGTTTATGGTTTATGGTTTAGGGTTTAGGGTTTAGTATGTAGGGTTGAGGGTTTATTGTTTGTGGTTTAGGGTTTATGGTTTAGGGTTTAGGCTTTAGGGTTTGTGATTTATGGTTTGGGGTCTAGGGTTTAGGCTTTAGGGTTTATGGTTTGGCATTGAGGGTTTATGGTTTAGTCTTTAGGCTTTAGGGTTTGTGGTTTAGGGTTTAGGGTGTAGGGTTTATGGTTTGGTGTTGAGGATTTATTGTTAAGGATTTAGGATTTAGGGCGTGCGATTTAGGGATTACGGTATAGGGTTTAGGGTTTAGGGTTTATGGTTTGGGTTTGAGGGTTTAGCGTTTAGGGTTTAGGATTTATAGTTTAGGGTTTATGCTTTAGGGTTTAGGGTGTATGGTTTAGGGTTTATGATTTGGGGTTCAGGGTTTATGGTTTATGGTTTAGGCTTTAGGGTTTGTGGTTTAGTCCTTAGGGTATATGGTTTAGGGTTTAGGGTTTAGATTTTAGGGTGTAGGTTTTAGGGTTTATGGTTTATAGTTTAGGGTTTAGGGTTTAGTGATTGTGGTTTATGGTTTAGGCTTTAGGGTTTAAGATTTTCGCTTTAGGATTTGGGGTTAATGGTTTAGGGTTTATCTTTTAGGGTTTAGGCTTTAGTGTTTAGTGTTTGGGCTTTAGGGTTTGTGGTTTAGGGTTTAAGGTTTAGGGTTGAGGATTTAGGGTAAAGTGTTTAGGATTTATAGTTTAAGGTTTATGGTTTAGGGTTTAGGGTTTAGGGTTTAAGATGTAGGATTGAGGGTTTATGGTTTGGGGTTTAGGGTTTAGGGTTTAGGGTTTAGGATTTATGATTTAGGGTTTAGGCTTTAGGGTTTATAGTTTAGGCTTTATGGGCTTAGGGTTTAGGGTTTAGGGTTTAGGATTTATGGTTTAGGGTTTAGTGTTTATAGGTTAGGATTTAGTGGTTTATGGTTAAGGGTGTATGGTTTAGGGTTTAGTGTTTATGGTTTTGTATTAAGGGTTTATGGTTTAGGGTTTAGGGTTTGTGGTTAAGGGTGTAAGGTTTAAGGTTTATAGTTTGGGTTTGAGGGTTTATGGTTTCGCATTTAGGCTTTAGGGTGTGTGGTTTAGGGTTTACGGTGTAGGGTTTATGATTTAGGGTTTATGGTTTAGTGTTTAAGGTTTATAGTTTATTGTTTAGGCTTTAGTGTTTGTGGTTTAGGGTTTAGGCTTTAGGGTTTGGGGTTTAGGGTTTAGGGTTTAGGGTTTAGGCTTTTGGGTTTATGGTTTAGGGTTTAGTGTTTAGTCTTTAGGGTTTGTAGTTTAGGGTTTAGTGTTTAGGATTTAGGGTTTAGGGTTTAGGCTTTATGCTTTAGGGTTTTTGGTTGATGGTTTAGGGTTTAGTGTTTAGGATTTAGGGTTTAAGGTTTGGGTTTGAGGGTTTATGGTTTAGGGTATAAGATTTAGGGTTTGTGGTTTAGGGTATAGGGTTTAGGGTTTAGGGTTTATGTTTTATGGTTTAGGACTTAGGGTTTATAGTTTAGGGATTATGCTTTAGGGTTTGTGGTTTAGGGTTTAGGGTGTAGGGTTTACGGTTTATGATTTGGTGTTGAGGGTTTAGGGTTTATGGTTTAAGGTGTAGGGTTTAGGATTTAGGGTTTATGGTTTGGTGTTGAGGGTTTATGGCTTAGGGTATAAGCTTTAGGGTTCGTGGTTTAGGGTGTAGGGTTTAAGGTTTATGGTTTAGGGTTTATGTCTTAGGGTTTAAGGTTTATAGTTTAGGGTTTATGCTTTAAGGTTTGTGCTTTAGGGTTTTGGTTGTAGGTTTTAAAGGGTTTAGGGTTTATGATTTTGTGTTGATGGTTTATGGTTTAGGGTTAGGCTTTAGGATTTGTGGTTTAGGGTTTAGGTTGTAGGGTTTAGGGTTTGTGGTTTATGGTTTGGGGTTGAGGGTTTATAGTTTAGGGTTTATGTTTTATGGTTTAGGGTTTAGGATTTAGTGTTTAGGGTTTATGGTTTAGATTTTAGTGGTTATGGTTTAGGGTTTAGGGTTTAAGGTTTAGAGTTTAGGGTTTATGGTTTAGGTTTTAGGTTGTAGGGTTTGGGGTTAAGGGTTTAGTGTTTACGGTTTATGGTCTGGGGTTGAGGGTTTATGGTTTAGGGTTTAGGCTTTAGGCTTTAGGGTTTGTGGTATAGGGTGTAGGGTTTAGGGTTTAGGATTTACGGTTTGGGGTTTAGGGTTTATGGTTTAGGATTTAGGGTTTATAGTTTAGGGTTTATAGTTTAGGGTTTATGCTTTAGGGTTTGTGGTTTGGAGTTTAGGGTGTAGGGTTTATGGTTTAGGGTTTATAATTTGGGGTTGAGGGTTTATTGTTTATGGTTTATGCTTTAGGGTTTGTGATTTAGGGTTTAGGGTGTATGGTTTAGGGTTTAGGTTTTATGGTTTTATGGTTTTGGGTTGAGGATTTATAGATTAGGGTTTATTGTTTATAGTTTAGGGTTTAGGCTTTAGTGTTTGTGGTTTTGACTTTAGGGTTTAGGGTTTAGGGTTTAGGCTTTAGGGTTTAGGGTTTATGATTTTGGGCTTAGGGTTTAGTGTTTAGGCTTTTGGGTTTTTGGTTTAAGGTTTAGGGTTTAGGGTTGATGATTTATGGTTTAGGGTTTAGGATTCATGGTTTAGGGTTTAGCGTCTAGGGTTTGTGGTTTAGTCTTTAGGCTTTAGGGTTTAGGGTTTAGGCATTAGAGTTTTGGGTTTATGGTTTAGGGTTTAGTCTTTTGTACGAAAGGATTTTCTGTTAGTTTAGAAGCTATATCTACAACGCGATTATATATTTGTGATTTTCTTTACCGATGGAAAACCAGTTTATCAAGGGTTTATGGTTTAGGATTTAGGCTTTAGGGTTTGCGGTTGAGGGTTTATGGTTTAAGGTTTAGGGTTTATAGTTTAAAGTTTATGCTTTAGTATTTTTGGTTTAGGGTTTAAGCTTTACGGTTTATGCTTTAGGCTTTAGGGTTTGGGGTTTAGGGTTTGGGGTTTAGGTTTTAGGTTTTAGGGTTTATGGTTTAGGGTTTATGGTTTAGTGTTTACTGTTTGGGCTTTAGGGTGAGTGGTTTAGGGTTTAGTGTTTACAGTTTAGGCTTTAGGCTTTAGGTTTTGTGGTTTAGGGTTTAGGGTGTAGGGTTTAGAATTTAGGGTTTATGGTTTGGGTGTGAGTGTCTATGGTTTATGGTTTATGGTTTAGGCTTTAGGGTTTATGGTTTAGGGTTTAGTGTGTAAGGTTTAGGGTTTTTGGTTTATGGTTTGGGATTGAGGGTCTTTGGTTTAAGGTTTAGGGTTTATAGTTTAGAGTTTAGGTGTGATTGTGGTTTAGGGTTTAGACATTAGGATTTAGTGTTTAGGCTTTAGGGTTTAGGGTTTAGGGTTTAGGGTTCTGGATTTTGGGTTTAGTGTTTGGGCTCTAGGGTTTGTGGTTTAGGGTTTAATGTTTTGGGTGTAGGGTTTAGGGTTTGTGGTTTGGGGTAAAGTGTTTATGGTTTAAGGTTTAAGATTTTTTGTTTAGGGTTTATGCTTTAGGGTTTAGGCTGTAAGATTTAGGGTTTAGTGTTTATGATTTGGGGTTGAGGGTTCATGGTTTAGGCTTTAGGCTCTAGGGTTTGTGGTATAGGGCTTAGTGTGTAGGGTGTAGGGTTTAGGGTTTATAGGTTGGGGTTGAGGATTTATGGTTTAGGGTTTATGGTTTAGAGTTTATGGTTTAGGCTTTAGTGTTTTTGGTTTAGGATTTAGGCTTTAGGGTTTAAGGTTTAGGCTTTAGGGTTTGGGGTTTATGTTTTAGGGTTTAGGTTTTAGGCTTTAGTGATTGTGGTTTAGGGTTTAGGGTGTAGGGTTTAGGATTTATGGTTTATGGTTTGGGTTTGAGGTTTTATGGTTTAGGGTTTAGGCTTTAGTGTTTATGGTTTAGGATTTAGTGCGTAGGATTTAGGGTTTATGGTTTATGGTTTGGGGTTGAGGGTTTATGGTTTAAGGGTTAGGGTTTATAGTTTAGGTTTAGGCGTATTTGTGGTTTAGGGTTTAGCATTTAGGTTTTAGGGTTTAGGGTTTAGGCTTTATGGTTTAGGCTTTTGGCTTTAGGGTTTGGGGTTTAGGGTTTTGGGTTTAGGGTTTAGTGTTTTGGTTTTAGGGTTTGTGGTTTAGGGTTTAGGGTTTTGTGTGTAGGATTAAGGGTTTATGGTTTGGGGTAAAGGGTTTATGGTTTAGGGTTTAGGGTTTATAGTTTAGGATTTATGCTTTAGGGTGTATGGTTTAGGGTTTATGATTTGGGGTTTAGGGTTTATGGTTTAGGCTTTAGGCTTTAGGATTTATGGTTTAGTCCTTAGGGTATATGGTTTAGGGTTTAGGGTTTAGATTGTAGGGTGTAGGGTTTAGGCTTTATGGTGTATAGTTTAGGGTTTAGGGTTTAGTGATTGGGGTTTATGGTTTAGGCTTTAGGGTTTAAGATTTTGGCTAGATTTGGGGTTAATGGTTTAGGGTTTATGTTTTAGGGTTTAGGCTTTTAGTGTTTAGTGTTTGGGCTTTAGGGTTTATGGTTCAGGATTTAAGGTTTAGGGTAGAGGATTTATGGTTAAGTGTTTAGGATATATAGTTTAAGGTTTATGGTTTAGGGTTTAGGGTTTAGGGTTTAGGGTTTAGTATGTAGGGTTGAGGGTTTATGGTTTGTGATTTAGGGTTTATGGTTTAGGGTTTAGGCTTTAGGGTTTGTGGTTTATGGTTTGGGGTCTAGGGTTTAGGCTTTAGGGTTTATGGTTTGGCATTGAGAGTTTATGGTTTAGTCTTTAGGCTTTAGGGTTTGTGGTTTAGGGTTTAGGGTGTAGGGTTTATGGTTTGGTGTTGAGGGTTTATGGTTAAGGATTTAGGATTTAGGGTGTGCGATTTAGGGATTACGGTGTAGGGTTTAGGGTTTAGGATTTATGGTTTATGTTTGAGGGTTTAGGGTTTAGGGTTTAGGGTTTATAGTTTAGGGTTTATGCTTTAGGGTTTATAGTGTATGGTTTAGGGTTTATGATTTGGGGTTGAGGGTTTATGGTTTAGGGTTTAGACATTAGGCTTTAGGATTTGTTGTTTAGTACTTAGAGTATATGGTTTATGGTTTAGGGTTTAGATTTTAGGGTGTAGGGTTTAGGGTTTATGGTTTATAGTTTAGGGTTTAGGGCTTAGTGATTGTGGTTTATGGTTTAGGCTTTAGGGTTTAAGATTTCGGCTTTAGGATTTGGGGTTAATGGTTTAGGGTTTAGGCTTTAGTATTTAGTTTTTGGGCTTTAGGGTCTGTGGTTTAGGGTTTAAGATTTAGGGTTGAGGATTTAGGGTAAAGTGTTTAGGAATTATAGTTTAAGGTTCATGGTTTAGGGTTTTAGGGTTTAGGGTTTAGGATGTAGGTTGAGGGTTTATGGTTTGGGGTTTAGGGTTTAGGATTTATGATTTAGGGTTTAGGCTTTAGGGTTTGTGGTTTATGGTTTGGGGTCTAGGGTTTAGGCATTAGGATTTATGGTTTAGGGTTGAGGGTTTATGGTTTAGTCTTTAGGCTTTAGGATTTGTGGTTTAGGTGTTTAGGGTGTAGGGTTTATGGTTTGGTGTTGAGGATTTATGGTTAAGGATTTAGGATTTAGGGTGTGCGATTTAGGGATTACGGTGTAGGGTTTAAGGTTTAGGGTTTATGGTTTTGGTTTGAGGGTTTAGGGTTTAGGGTTTAGGGTTTATAGTTTAGAGTTTAGGCTTTAGTGTTTGTGGTATAGGGTTTAGGCTTTAGGGTTTAGGCTTCAGGCTTTAGGGTTTATGATTTAGGGTTTAGGGTTTAGGCTTTAGGGTTTATGGTTTAGTGTTTAGTGTTTGGGCATTAGGTTTTGTGGTTAAGGGTTTAGTATTTTGGGTTTAGAATTTATGGTGTAGGGTTTTGGGTTTAGGGTTTATGGTTTGGGTTTGAGGGTTTATGGTTTAGGCTTTAGGCTTTAGGGTTTGTGGATTTGGGTTTAGGGAGTAGGGTTTAGGGTATATGGTTTATGGTTCGGGGTTGAGGATTTATGGTTTAAGGTTTAGGGTTTATAGTTTAGGGTTTAGGCGTGTTTGTTGTTTATGGTTTATGGTTTATGGTTTATGGTTTAGTTTTTATGATTTAGGGTTTAGGTTTTAGGATTTATGGTTTATGGTTTAGGTTTTAGGATTTAGGGTTTATGGTTTAGGGTTAAGGGTTTATGGTTTAGGCTTTAGGGTTTGGGGTTTAGGGTTTATGGTTTAGGTTTTAGGATTTATGGTTTGGGGATGAGAGTTTACGATTTAGGGTTTAGGCTATAAGGTTTGTGGTTTAGGGTGTAGGGTATAATGTTTAGGATTTATGGCTTAGGGTTGAGGGTTTATAGTTTAGGGTTTAGGCTTGTTTGTTGTTTAGGGTTTAGGCTTTAGTGTATGTGGTTTAGTGTTTAGGGTTTAGGGTTTATCGGTTGGGGCTGAGTGTTTTTGGTTTAGGGTTTAATCTTTAGGGTTTGTTGTTTAGGGTTTAGGAGATTTAGGGTCTAGGGTTTATGGTTTGGTGTTGAGGGTTTATTGTTTAGGGTATAAGCTTTAGGGTTTATGGATTAGGGTTTAGGGTGTAGGGTTTAGGGTTTATGGTTTATGGTTCAGGGTTGAGAATTTATGGTTTAAGGTTTAGGGTTTATAGTTTAGGGTTTAGGCGTGTTTGTTGTTTAGGGTTTATGGTTTATGGTTTAGGGTTTAGGGTTTATGGTTTAGGGTTTAGGTTTTAGGATTTATGGTTTAGGGTTTAGGTTTTAGGATTTATGGTTTAGGGTTTATGGTTTAGGCTTTAGGGTTTGGGGTTTAGGGTTTATGGTTTAGGTTTTAGGATTTATGGTTTGGGGTTGAGGGTTTACGGTTTAGGGTTTAGGCTATAGGGTTTGTGGTTTAAGGTCTAGGATATAATGTTTAGGATTTATGGCTTAGGGTTAAAGGTTTATAGTTTAGGGTTTAGGCGTGTTTGTGGTTTAGGATTTAGGCTTTAGGGTTTTTGGTTTAGTGTTTAGGGTTTAGGGTTTATGGGTTGGGGTTGAGGGTTTTTCTTTTAGGGTTTAATCTTTAGGGTTTATTGTTTATGGTTTTGGGGATTTATGGTCTAGGATTTATGGTTTGGTGTTGAGGGTTTATGGTTTAGGGTATAAGCTTTAGGGTTTGTGGTTTAGGGTGTATGGTTTAGGGTTTAGCATTTATGGTTTGGGATTTAGGGTTTATGGTTTAGGGTTTAGGGTTTATGCTTTAGGGTTTTTGGTTTAGGGTTTATGCTTTAGGGTTTTTTGTTTAGGGTTTAGGGTGTATGTTTAAGATTTAGGGTTTATGATTTGATGTTGAGGGTTTATTGTTTAGGGTTTAGGCTTTAGGGTTTGTGGTTTAGGGTGTAGGGTGTAGGGTTTAGGGTTTACGATTTATGGTTTGGGGTTGAGGGATTATGGTTTAAGGTTTAGGGTTTATGGTTTAGGATTTAGGGTTTATGGTTTAGGTTTTATGCTGTATGGTTTGGGGTTAAGGGTTTAGAGTTTATGGTTTGGGTTTAGGGTTTAATGTTTAGGGTTTAGGCTTTATGGTTTATGGTGTAGGGTGTAGGGTTTAGTGTTTAGAATTTATGGTTTGGGGTTGAGGGGTTATGGTTTAGGGTTTAGGTTTTATATTTTAGGGTTTATGCTTTAGTGTTTATGGTTTAGGGTTTATCATTTGGGGTTGAGGGTTTATTGTTTAGGGTTTTGGTTTTAGGATTTGTGGTTTAGGGTTTAGGGTTTTTGGTTTAGGGATAGGGTTTATGGTTTTTTGTTGAGGGTTTATGGATTAGGGTTTAGTGTTTATAGTTTAGGCTTTAGGCTTTAGGCTTTACTGTTTAGGGTTTAGTGTTTGTGGTTTAGGGTTTATGTTTAGGGTTTAGGGATTAGTGTTTGGGCTTTTGGGTTTGTGGTTTAAGGTTTAGGGTTTATGGTTGAAGATTTATTATTTAGGGTTTATGATTTATGGTTTAGGGTTTATGATTTAGGGTTTTTGGTTTAGGATTGAGGGTTTATGGTTTAGGGTTTAGGCGTTAAGTTTTGATGTTTATGGTTTAGGGTGTATGGTTTTGGGTTTAGGCTTTAGGGTTTATGGTTTGGCATTGAGAGTTTATGGTTTAGTCTTTAGGCTTTAGGGTTTGTGGTTTAGGGTTTAGGGTGTAGGGTTTATGGTTTGGTGTTGAGGGTTTATGGTTATGGATTTAGGATTTAGGGTGTGCGATTTAGGGATTACGGTGTAGGGTTTAGGGTTTAGGATTTATGGTTTATGTTTGAGGGTTTAGGGTTTAGGGTTTAGGGTTTATAGTTTAGGGTTTATGCTTTAGGGTTTATAGTGTATGGTTTAGGGTTTATGATTTGGGGTTGAGGGTTTATGGTTTAGGGTTTAGACATTAGGCTTTAGGATTTGTTGTTTAGTCCTTAGGGTATATGGTTTATGGTTTAGGGTTTAGATTTTAGGGTGTAGGGTTTAGGGTTTATGGTTTATAGTTTAGGCTTTAGGGTTTAGTGATTGTGGTTTATGGTTTAGGCTTTAGGGTTTAAGATTTCGGCTTTAGGATTTGGAGTTAATGGTTTAGGGTTTAGGCTTTAGTATTTAGTTTTTGGGCTTTAGGGTCTGTGGTTTAGGGTTTAAGATTTAGGGTTGAGGATTTAGGGTAAAGTGTTTAGGAATTATAGTTTAAGGTTCATGGTTTAGGGTTTTAGGGTTTAGGGTTTAGGATGTAGGTTGAGGGTTTATGGTTTGGGGTTTAGGGTTTAGGATTTATGATTTAGGGTTTAGGCTTTAGGGTTTGTGGTTTATGGTTTGGGGTCTAGGGTTTAGGCATTAGGATTTATGGTTTAGGGTTGAGGGTTTATGGTTTAGTCTTTAGGCTTTAGGATTTGTGGTTTAGGTGTTTAGGGTGTAGGGTTTATGGTTTGGTGTTGAGGATTTATGGTTAAGGATTTAGGATTTAGGGTGTGCGATTTAGGGATTACGGTGTAGGGTTTAAGGTTTAGGGTTTATGGTTTTGGTTTGAGGGTTTAGGGTTTAGGGTTTAGGGTTTATAGTTTAGAGTTTAGGCTTTAGTGTTTGTGGTATAGGGTTTAGGGTTTAGGGTTTAGGCTTCAGGCTTTAGGGTTTATGATTTAGGGTTTAGGGTTTAGGCTTTAGGGTTTATGGTTTAGTGTTTAGTGTTTGGGCATTAGGTTTTGTGGTTAAGGGTTTAGTATTTTGGGTTTAGAATTTATGGTGTAGGGTTTTGGATTTAGGGTTTATGGTTTGGGTTTGAGGGTTTATGGTTTAGGCTTTAGGCTTTAGGGTTTGTGGATTTGGGTTTAGGGTGTAGGGTTTAGGGTATATGGTTTATGGTTCGGGGTTGAGGAATTTATGGTTTAAGGTTTAGGGTTTATAGTTTAGGGTTTAGGCGTGTTTGTTGTTTATGGTTTATGGTTTATGGTTTAGGGTTTAGTTTTTATGATTTAGGGTTTAGGTTTTAGGATTTATGGTTTATGGTTTAGGTTTTAGGATTTAGGGTTTATGGTTTAGGGTTAAGGGTTTATGGTTTAGGCTTTAGGGTTTGGGGTTTAGGGTTTATGGTTTAGGTTTTATGATTTATGGTTTGGGGATGAGAGTTTACGATTTAGGGTTTAGGCTATAAGGTTTGTGGTTTAGGGTGTAGGGTATAATGTTTAGGATTTATGGCTTAGGGTTGAGGGTTTATAGTTTAGGGTTTAGGCTTGTTTGTTGTTTAGGGTTTAGGCTTTAGTGTATGTGGTTTAGTGTTTAGGGTTTAGGGTTTATCGGTTGGGGCTGAGTGATTTTGGTTTAGGGTTTAATCTTTAGGGTTTGTTGTTTAGGGTTTAGGAAATTTAGGGTCTAGGGTTTATGGTTTGGTGTTGAGGGTTTATTGTTTAGGGTATAAGCTTTAGGGTTTATGGATTAGGGTTTAGGGTGTAGGGTTTAGGGTTTATGGTTTATGGTTCAGGGTTGAGAATTTATGGTTTAAGGTTTAGGGTTTATAGTTTAGGGTTTAGGCGTGTTTGTTGTTTAGGGTTTATGGTTTAGGGTTTAGGGTTTAGGGTTTATGGTTTAGGGTTTAGGTTTTAGGATTTATGGTTTAGGGTTTAGGTTTTAGGATTTATGGTTTAGGGTTTAGGGTTTAGGGTTTATGGTTTAGGCTTTAGGGTTTGGGGTTTAGGGTTTATGGTTTAGGTTTTAGGATTTATGGTTTGGGGTTGAGGGTTTACGGTTTAGGGTTTAGGCTATAGGGTTTGTGGTTTAAGGTCTAGGATATAATGTTTAGGATTTATGGCTTAGGGTTAAAGGTTTATAGTTTAGGGTTTAGGCGTGTTTGTGGTTTAGGATTTAGGCTTTAGGGTTTTTGGTTTAGTGTTTAGGGTTTAGGGTTTATGGGTTGGGGTTGAGGGTTTTTCTTTTAGGGTTTAATCTTTAGGGTTTATTGTTTATGGTTTTGGGGATTTATGGTCTAGGATTTATGGTTTGGTGTTGAGGGTTTATGGTTTAGGGTATAAGCTTTAGGGTTTGTGGTTTAGGGTGTATGGTTTAGGGTTTAGCATTTATGGTTTGGAATTTAGGGTTTATGGTTTAGGGTTTAGGGTTTATGCTTTAGGGTTTTTGGTTTAGGGTTTATGCTTTAGGGTTTTTTGTTTAGGGTTTAGGTTGTATGTTTAAGATTTAGGGTTTATGATTTGATGTTGAGGGTTTATTGTTTAGGGTTTAGGCTTTAGGGTTTGTGGTTTAGGGTGTAGGGTGTAGGGTTTAGGGTTTACGATTTATGGTTTGGGGTTGAGGGATTATGGTTTAAGGTTTAGGATTTATGGTTTAGGATTTAGGGTTTATGGTTTAGGTTTTATGCTGTATGGTTTGGGGTTAAGGGTTTAGAGTTTATGGTTTGGGTTTAGGGTTTAATGTTTAGGGTTTAGGCTTTATGGTTTATGGTGTAGGGTGTAGTGTTTAGTGTTTAGAATTTATGGTTTGGGGTTGAGGGTTATGGTTTAGGGTTTAGGTTTTATATTTTAGGGTTTATGCTTTAGTGTTTATGGTTTAGGGTTTATCATTTGGGGTTGAGGGTTTATTGTTTAGGGTTTTGGTTTTAGGATTTGTGGTTTAGGGTTTAGGGTTTTTGGTTTAGGGATAGGGTTTATGGTTTTTTGTTGAGGGTTTATGGATTAGGGTTTAGTGTTTATAGTTTAGGCTTTAGGCTTTAGGCTTTACTGTTTAGGGTTTAGTGTTTGTGGTTTAGGGTTTATGTTTAGGGTTTAGGGATTAGTGTTTGGGCTTTTGGGTTTGTGGTTTAAGGTTTAGGGTTTATGGTTGAAGATTTATTATTTAGGGTTTATGATTTATGGTTTAGGGTTTATGATTTAGGGTTTTTGGTTTAGGATTGAGGGTTTATGGTTTAGGGTTTAGGCGTTAAGTTTTGATGTTTATGGTTTAGGGTGTATGGTTTTGGGTTTAGGGTTTATGGTTTGGGGTTGATGATTTATAGTTTATGGTTTAGGCTTTAGGATTTGTGGTTTAGGGTTTAGGTTGTAGGGTTTAGAGTTTAGTATTAGGGTATGGGGTTGAGGGTTTATGGTTTAGGGTTTAGTGTTTATAGGTTAGGATTTAGTGGTTTATGGTTAAGGGTGTAGGGTGTAGGGTTTAGTGTTTATGGTTTTGTGTTGAGGGTTTATGGTTTAGGGTTTAGGGTTTGTGGTTAAGGGTGTAAGGTGTAGGGTTTATGGTTTGGGTTTGAGGGTTTATGGTTTCGCATTTAGGCTTTAGGGTGTGTGGTTTAGGGTTTACGGTGTAGGGTTTATGGTTTAGGGTTTATGGTTTGGGTTTGAGGGTTTATGGTTTAGGGTTTAAGGTTTATAGTTTATTGTTTAGGCTTTAGTGTTTGTGGTTTAGGGTTTAGGCTTTTGGGTTTAGGCTTTAGGGTTTGGGGTTTATGGTTTAGGGTTTAGGCTTATGGGTTTAGGGTTTAGGGTTTAGTGTTTAGTGTTTAGTGTTTAGTGTTTAGTGTTTAGGGTTTGTGGTTTAGGGTTTAGTATTTAGGGTTTAGGGTTTAGGGTTTAGGCTTTAGGCTTTAGGGTTTTTAGTTGATGGTTTAGGGTTTAGTGTTTAGGATTTAGGGTTTAAGGTTTGGGTTTGAGGGTTTATGGTTTAGGGTATAAGATTTAGGGTTTGTGGTTTAGGGTATAGGGTTTAGGGTTTAGGATTTATGGTTTATGGTTTAGGGTTTACGATTTGGGTTTAAGGGTTTATGGTTTAGGGTATAAGCTTTGGGGTTTGTGGTTTAGGGTGTAGGGTTTAGGGTTTATGGTTTATGGTTTGGCATTTAGGGTTTATGGTTTAGGGTTTAGGCTTTTGGGTTTAGGGTTTATGGTTTAGTGTTTAGTGTTTAGTGTTTAGTCTTTAATGTTTGTGGTTTATGGTTTAGTGTTTAGGGTTTAGGGTTTAGGCATTAGGCTTTAGGCTTTAGGCTTTGTGGTTGATGGTTTAGGGTGTAGGGTTTAGGATTTAGGGTTTATGGTTTGGGTTTGAGGGTTTATGGTTTAGGGTATAAGCTTTAGGGTTTGTGGTTTAGGGTGTAGGTTTTAGGGTTTATGGTTTATGGTTTAGGGTTTATGGTGTATGGCTTAGGGTTTATAGTTTAGGGATTATGCTTTAGGGTTTGTGGTTTAGGTTTTAGGGTGTAGGGTTTAGGGTTTATGATTTGGTGTTGAGGGTTTATGGTTTAGGGTTTAAGGTTTAAAGTTTATGGTTTAGGATATAGGGTTTATGGTTTGGTGTTGATGGTTTATGGTTTAGGGTATAAGGTTTAGGGTTTGTAATTTAGGGTTTAGGGTTTATGGTTCATGGTTTAGGGTTTAGGGTTTATGTCTTAGGGTTTAGGGTTTATAGTTTAGGGTTTATGCTTTAGGGTTTAAAGGGTTTAGGGTTTATGATTTGGTGTTGATGGTTTATGGTTTAGGGTTAGGCTTTAGGGCTTGTGGTTTAGGTTTAGGTTTAGGTTGTATGGTTTAAGGTTTGCTGTTTATGGTTTGGGGTGAGGGTTTATGGTTTATGGTTTAGGGTTTAGGGTTTAGGGTTTAGTGTTTAAAGTTTAGGTTTTAGGGTTTATGGTTTAAGGTTTATGGTTTAGGGTTGAGGTTTTAGGCTGTAGTGTTTGGGGTTAAGCGTTTAGGGTTTAGGGTTTATAGTTTGTGGTCTGGGGTTGAGGGTTTAAGGTTTAGGGTTTAGGCTTTAGGGTTTGTGGTGTAGGGTGTAGGGTTTAGGGTTTAGGATTTACGGTTTGTGATTGAGGGTTTATGGTTTAGGGTTTAGGTTTATAGTTTAGGCTTTATGCTTAAGGGGTTTGTGGTTTGGAGTTTAGGGTGTAGGGTTTATGGTTTAGGGTATATGATTTGGGGTTGAGGATTTATTGTTTAGGGTATATGATTTGGGGTTGAGGGTTTAGGCTTTAGGGTTTGTGGTTTAGGGTTTAGGGTGTATGGTTTAGGGTTTAGGGTTTATGGTTTTAGGTTGTGGGTTTATGGATTAGGGTTTATTGTTTATAATTTAGGGTTTAGGCTTTAGTGTTTGTGGTTTTGGCTTTAGGGTTTATGGTTTAGGGTTTAGGGCTTAGGGTTTAGTGTTTGGGCTTTTGGGTTTGTAGTTTAAGGTTTAGGGTTTAGGGTTGAGGATTTATTGTTTAGGGTTTATGATTCATGGTTTAAGGTTTAGCGTTTAGGGTTTGTGGTGTAAGCTTTAGGCTTTAGGCTTTAGGGTTTAGGCATTAGGGTTTTGGGTTTATGGTTTATGGTTTAGGGTTTAGGGTTTAGGGTCTATGGTTTAGGCTTTAGGGTTTATAGTTTATAGTTTAGGCTATAGTGTCTGTGGTTTAAGGTTTAGGCTTTCAGCTTAGGGTTTAGGGTTTGGGGTTTATGGTTTAGGGATTAGGCTTTTGGGTTTAGGGTTTAGAGTTTAGTGTTTATTTTTTAGTGTTTGGGCTTTAAGGTTTTTGGTTTAGGGTTTATTGTTTAGGGTTTAGGGTTTGTGGCTTAGGGTTTAGGGTTTATGGTTTGGGGTTTAGGGTTTATGGTTTATGGTTTAGGGTTTATAGTTTAGGGATTATGCTTTAGGGTGTGTGGTTTATGGTTTAGGGTGTAGGGTTTAGGGTTTAGGGATTATGATTTGGTGTTGAGGGTTTATGGTTTAGGGCTTAGGGTGTAGGGTTTATGATTTAGGGTTTATAGTTTAGTGTTGAGGGTTAATGGTTTAGGGTATAAGCTTTAGGATTTGTGGTTTCTCGTGTATGGTTTAGGGTTTAGGGGTTATGGCTTGGGGTTTAGGGTTTATGGTTTATGGTTTAGGGTTTATAGTTTAGGGTTTTTGCTTTAGGGTTTAGGGTGTAGGGTTTATGATTTAGGGTTTATGATTTGGTGTTGAGGGTTTATGGTTTAAGGTTTAGGCTTTAGGGTTTTTGGTTTAGGTTTTAGGGTGTAAGGTTCAGGGTCTATAGTTTATGGTTTGGGGTTGAGGGTTTGTAGTTTAGGGTTTATGGTTTAGGGTTTAGGGTTTATGGTTTGGGTTTTAGGGTTTACGTTTTAGTCTTTAGGGTTTAGAGTTTAAGCTTTAGGGTTTTGGGTTTATGGTTTAGGGTTTAGGGTTTATAGTTTAAGGTTTAGGGTTTAGGGTTTAGGGTTTAGAGTGTTTAGGCTTTAGGGTTTATAGTTTATAGTTTAGGCTATAGTGTCTGTGGTTTAGGGTTTAGGCTTTCAGCTTAGGGTTTAGTGTTTTGGGTTTAGGGTTTAGGGATTAGGCTTTTGGGTTTAGGGTTTAAAGTTTAGTGTTTATTTTTTAGTGTTTGGGCTTTAGGATTTTTGGTTTAGGGTTTAGTATTTAGGATTTAGGGTTTAGACTTTAGGATTTAGGGTTTGTGGCTTAGGGTTTAGGGTGTAGGGTTTGGGATTTAGGGTTTACGGTTTGGGTTTGAGAGTTTGTGGTTTAGGGTATAATTTTTAGGGTTTGTGGTTTAGGGTGTAGGGTTTAGGGTTTACGGTTTGTTGTTTGGGGTTTATGGTTTATGGTTTAGGGTTTATGTTTTCGTGTTTAGTGTTTAGTGTTTTGTGTTTAGTCTTTAGGGTTTATGGTTTAGGGTTTAGGGTTTAGGGTTTAGGCTTTAGGCTTTAGGGTTTGTGGTTGATGGTTTAGGGTATAAGCTTTAGGTTTTGTGGGTTAGGGTGTAGGGTTTAGGGTTTAGGGTTTATGGTTTAGGGTTTATGATGAGCGGATAATTTATACGCTTTTTGGCATTGTTTTTAGTATGTTTTTAGTAGAATCTAGTTACTTTTAGGGTTGTTTTCATTAGTTTTTATGTTAAATTCACATTTCTGGACTTTACTATGAGTTTGTGTATTTTTCTGTGATTTTAGGTATTTTCTGGCTGAAATTGAGGGACTTGAGCAAAAATCAGATTCAGAGGTTGAAGAAGGACTGCTGATGCTGTTGGATTCTGACCTCTCTGCACTCAAAATGGATTTTCTGGAGCTACAGAACTCAAAATGGCGCGCTTTCAATTGCGTTGGAAAGTAGACATCCAGGGCTTTCCAGAAATATATAATAGTCCATACTTTGCCCAATTTTAGACGACGCAAACTGGCGTTCAACGCCAGCTCTCTGCCTAATTCTGGCGTCCAGCGCCAGAAACAAGTTGCAAAGTGGAGTTCAACGCCCAAACTGGCACAAAAGCTAGCGTTCAACTCCAAGAATGACCTCTCCACGTGTAGACTTCAAGCTCAGCCCAAGCACACACCAAGTGGGCCCCGGAAGTGGATTTATGCATCAATTACTTACTTCTGTAAACCCTAGTAGCTAGTTTATTATAAATAGGACCTTTTACTATTGTATTAGACATCTTTGGATTATCTTTTGATCTATTGATCACGTTTGGGGGCTGGCCATTCAGCCATGCCTGGACCTTCATTACTTATGTATTTTCAATGGTAGAGTTTCTGCACTCTATAGATTAAGGTGTGGAGCTCTGCTGTTCCTCAAAGATTAATGCAAAGTACTACTGTTTTCTATTCAATTCATCTTATTTCGCTTCTAAGATATTCATTCACACTTCAACCTGAATGTGATGAATGTGACAATCATCATCATTCCCTATGAACGCGTGCTTGACAACCACTTCCGTTCTACATTAGATTGAATGAGTATCTCTTAGATCTCTTAATCAGAATCTTCGTGGTATAAGCTAGATTGATGGCGGCATTCATGAGAGTCCGGAAAGTCTAAACCTTGTCCGTGGTATTCCGAGTAGGACTCTGGGATTGAATGACTGTGACGAACACCAAACTCGCGAGTGCTGGGCGTAGTGACAGACGCAAAAGGATAGTAAATTCTATTCCAGTATGATCGAGAACCTCCAAGATGATTAGCCATGCAGTGACAGCGCATCGGACCATTTTCACAGAGAAGGAATAGGATGCAACCAACGACAAGGGTGATGCCTCCAGACGATTAGCCATGCTGTGACAGAGCATTTGGACCATTTTCCCGAGAGGATTGAAAGTAGCCATTGGCACCGGTGACATCCTTACATAAAGCCAGCCATAGAAAGGAGTAAGACGGATTGGATGAAGACAGCAGGAAAGCAGAGGTTCAGAGGAATGAATGCATCTCCATACGCTTATCTGAAATTCTCACCAATGATTTACATAAGTATTTCTATCCTTATTTTAGTATTAATTTCGAAAACTCCATAACTATTTTATATCCGCCTGACTGAGATTTACAAGGTGACCATAGCTTGCATCATACCAACAATCTCCGTGGGATCGACCCTTACTCACGTAAGGTTTATTACTTGGACGACCCAGTGCACTTGCTGGTTAGTTATGCGAAGTTGTGAAGATATGTTTAGACCATGGTTCTGTGCATCCGTTTTTGGTGCCATCGCCAGGGAATCAATTTCGAACAATAATTCACTACCTGAGTAACAATTTCGCATACCAAGTTTTTGGCGCCGTTGCCGGGGATTGTTCGAGTTTGGACAACTGACGGTTCATCTTGTTGCTCAGATTGGGTAACTTTCTTTTCGTTTTCTTTTCAAAAAGTTTTCAAAAATTTTTCAAAAAAAAAAAAAATCTTTCGAAAATTTCTCCTTTGTTTTCAAAAAAAAAAATATTTTAAAATAAAAATATTTTCAAAAATATATTTCTTTCTTCAGAATTTTTAAGAATGAATTCTAGTGTTTCATGAAGCATGCTAAAGCCTGGCTGGCTGTAAAGCCATGTCTAAATTCTTTTGGGCTGAGGTTTTGGCTTAAAATTGAATGAATTACACTCATATTTTTACTAAAGCTTGGCTGGCTATTAAGCCATGCCTGACCCTTTGATTGGAGCTTTAGACTAAAGAGCATAAGATTCCTGGAATTCATATTAAAAATTTTGGAATCCCTATTTTTCTTTTTCATATAATTTTCGAAAAAACCAAAAAAATTTAGAAAATCATAAAAAATCAAAAATATTTTTCATGTTTCTTGTTTGAGTCATGTGTCATGTTATAAGTTTGGTGTCAATTGCATATTCATTTTGCATTTTTCGAAAATTCATGCATTCATGGTGTTCTTCATGATCTTCAAGTTGTTCTTGGTAAGTCTTCTTGTTTGATCTTGATGTTTTCTTGTTTTGCATCTTTTCTTGTTTTACATGTGCATTTTTGCATCCATAGAGTCTAAACATTAAAGAATTCTAAGTTTGGTGTCTTGCATGTTTTCTTTGCATTAAAAATTTTTCAAAAATGTGTTCTTGATGTTCATCATGATCTTCATAGTGTTCTTGGTGTTCATCTTGACATTCATCGCATTCTTGCATGCATTCATTGTTTTGATCCATAACTTTCATGCATTGCATCATTTTTCTTGTTTTTCTCTCTCATCATAAAAATTCAAAAATAAAAAAAATATCTTTCCCTTTTTCTTTCTTAAAATTTCGAAAATTAGATTTGACTTTTTCAAAAATTTTTAAAATCTAGTTGTTTTTATGAGTCAAATCAAATTTTCAATTTAAAAAATCTTATCTTTTTCAAAATCTTTTT
The DNA here is from genome assembly GCF_003086295.3 of Arachis hypogaea. NCBI lineage: Eukaryota > Viridiplantae > Streptophyta > Magnoliopsida > Fabales > Fabaceae > Arachis > Arachis hypogaea. The sequence goes on along the minus strand of NC_092054.1, from coordinate 64,516,928 downwards.
CAAAAATCAAATCTTTTTTCAATTTTTTTAGTTATTTTCGAAAATTTCAAAAATATTTTTCAAAAATCTTTTTCTTAATTTTACATCATATTTTCGAAAATAACATCATCAATTAATGTTTTGATTCAAAAATTTTAAGTTTGTTACTTACTTGTTAAGAAAGATTCAAACTTTAAGTTCTAGAATCATATCTTGTGATTTCTTGTGAATCAAGTCATTAATTAAAATTTTAAAAATCAAATCTTTTTCAAAAATTAATTTCTATCATATCTTTTCAAAAATATCTTCTTATCTTACCTTTTTCAAAAAAGTGATTGCAAAATATCTTTTCTAACTTCCTAACTTCTTATCTTTTCAAAATTTGTTTCAACTAACTAACTAACTTTTTGTTTGTTTCTTACCTTTTTCAAAACTACCTAACTAACTCTCTCTCTCTAATTTTCGAAAAAATCTTCCCTCTTTTTTTCTAAATTTCTTTTTAATTAGACTAATTATTTTATTTTTTATTTGAATTTTCGAAAAACTACTAACCTTTTTCAAAAACTATTTTCGAAAATCACTAACTCTTTTTCAAAAATTATTTTCGAAAATTCTCTCCTCCTCTCATCCCCTTCTATTTATTTATTCATCCACTAACACTTCTCTTCATCTCACATCTCTGCTCCTATCATCACCTTTGTGTTTGGATTCTTCATTCTTCTTCACCCATATTCCTTTTCTTCTTCTACTAACAATAAGGAACCTCTTTACTGTTACATAGAGGATTCCTCTTCTTTTCTTTTTCTCTTCGCTTTCTTATGAGCAGGGACAAAGAAAAAAGCGTTCTTGTTGAAGCTGATCCAGAACCTGAAAGGACTCTGAGGAGAAAACTAAGAGAAGCTAAATTACAACAATCCAGAGACAACCTTATTGAAAATTTCGAACAAGTAAAGGAGATGGCAGCCGAACCCAACAACAATAATGTAAGGAGAATGCTTGGTGACTTTACTGCACCTAATTCCAATTTACATGGAAGAAGCATCTCCATTCCTACCATTGGAGCAAACAATTTCGAGCTGAAACCTCAGCTAGTTTCTCTGATACAGCAGAACTGCAAGTTTTATGGACTTCCATCTGAAGATCCTTTTCAGTTCTTAACTGAATTCTTGCAGATCTGTGATACTGTTAAGACTAATGGAGTAGATCCTGAAGTCTACAGGCTCATGCTTTTCCCTTTTGCTGTAAGAGACAGAGCTAGAATATGGTTGGACTCTCAACCCAAAGACAGCCTGAACTCTTGGGATAAGCTGGTCACAGCTTTCTTAGCCAAGTTCTTTCCTCCTCAAAAGCTGAGCAAGCTTAGAGCTGATGTTCAAACCTTCAGACAGAAAAAAGGTGAATCCCTCTATGAAGCTTGGGAAAGATACAAGCAGCTGACCAAAAAGTGTCATTCTGACATGCTTTCAGAATGGACCATCCTAGATATATTCTATGATGGTTTATCTGAGCTATCAAAGATGTCATTGGATGCTTCTACAGGTGGATCCATTCACCTAAAGAAAACGCCTGCAGAAGCTCAAGAACTCATTGAGATGGTTGCTAATAACCAGTTTATGTACACTTCTGAGAGGAATCCTGTGAGTAATGGGACGCCTATGAAGAAGGGAGTTCTTGAAATTGATACTCTGAATGCCATATTGGCTCAGAATAAAATATTGACTCAGCAAGTCAATATGATTTCTCAGAGTCTGAATGGAATGCAAGCTGCATCCAATAGTACTCAAGAGGGATTTTCTGAGGAAGAAGCTTATGATCCTGAGAACCCTGCAATAGCAGAGTTAAAATACATGGGTGAACCATATAGAAACACCTACAATCCTTGAGGGCGGTACCAGTTAGAAAGTCAATCAAAAAAGCGATAGGGAAAGGGTCCCCCGCCTATAAGCCTATCCCCTCGCTTGATAAGACTTCCAACGATAGAACGAATTGAAAGCTAGGCCCTTTCTCACCTGCAGCAAATTTGGAACGATTAGAATCTGGCCGGAGCGAAATGTTAACTACTTGAATAAGAAGACCGGTGGGATTGAAAGAAGTACCAAAGGCCTTTGAAACTATCTCAAATGAGTTGATACCTTCGCCCACCGCAACTCTAGTTTTCGGGCAAGAAAAGCATGAAGTAGTAAGCAGTAAAAAATGAAGTCGGTAAGTACCATCATGGAGAAATCACCCAAATCTCTTATGGAAGGATCAAAAGCCTTAACAAGGCTTTAATAATGATGGAAGAAACATGTTTAGCAATAGCAAGCCTTTTCCATCATCCACTCAGCAACAGACAGAGAATTCTGAGCAGAATCCATCTAGCTTAGCAAATTTAGTCTCTGATCTATCTAAGGCCACTGTGAGTTTCATGAATGAAACAAGGTCTTCCATTAGAAATTTGGAAGCACAAGTGGGCCATCTGAGTAAAAGGATCACTGAAATCCCTCCTAGTACTCTCCCAAGCAATACAGAAGAGAATCCAAAAGGAGAGTGCAAGGCCATTGGATTAATTACCATGGCTGAACCCACAAGAGAGGAGAAGGACGTGAATCCCAAGGAGGAAGACCTCCTGGGACGTCCAGTGATCAATAAGGAGCTTCCCTCTGAGGAACCTAAGGAATCTGAGACTCATCTAGAGACCATAGAGATTCCATTGAACCTCCTTATGCCATTCATGAGCTCTGATGAGTATTCCTCTTCTGAAGAGAATGAGGATGTTACTGAAGAGCAAGCTGCCAAGTTCCTTGGTGCAATCATGAAGCTAAATGCCAAATTATTTGGTATTGAAACTTGGGAAGATGAACCTCCCTTGTTCACCAATGAACTAAGTGATCTGGATCAACTGACATTGCCTCAGAAGAGACAGGATCCTGGAAAGTTCATAATACCTTGTACCATAGGCACCATGATCTTTAAGGCTCTGTGTGACCTTGGTTCAGGAATAAACCTCATGCCCCTCTCTGTAATAGAGAAACTAGGAATCTATTGGGTGCAAGCTGCTAAAATCTAATTAGAGATGGCAGACAATTCAAGAAAACAGGCTTATGGACAAGTAGAGGACGTGTTAGTAAAGGTTGAAGGCCTTTACATCCCTGCTGATTTCATAGTCCTGGATACTGGAAAGGAAGATGATGAATCCATCATCCTAGGAAGACCTTTCCTAGCCACAGCAAGAGCTGTGATTGATGTGGACAGAGGAGAATTGATCCTTCAATTAAATAAGGACAACCTTGTGTTTACAACTCAAAGATCTCTCTCTGCATCCATGGAGAGGAAGCAGAAAAAGCTTCTCTCAAAGCAGAGTCAACCAAAGCCCCCACAGTCAAACTCTAAGTTTGGTGTTGGGAGGTCTCAACAAAGCTCTGCACATCTGTGAGGCTCCATGAGAGCCCACTGTCAAGCTATTGACATTAAAGAAGCGCTTGTTGGGAGGCAACCCAATGTTTATTTATCTAATTTTATTTTTGTTTTTCATGTTTTCTTAGGTTCATGATCATGTGGAGTCACAAATAAACAAAAAAGTTAGAAATAGAATCAAAAACAGCGGAAGAAAAATCACACCCTGGAGGAAGCACCTATCTGGCGTTCAACGCCAGAACAGAGCATGGTTCTGGCGCTGAACGCCCAAAATGGGCAGTATCTGGGCGCTGAACGCCCAAAATGGGCTGCATCTGGGCGCTGAACGCCAGAATTGCACCCTGGAGAAGAGCTGGCGCTGAACGCCCAGAACAAGCATGGTTCTGGCGTTCAACGCCAGAAATGGGCAACAAATGGGAGTTGAACGCCCAAAATGGGCACCAACCTGGCGCTGAACACTCAGAGTTGTGTGCAAGGGCATTTTACATGCATAATTTGGTGCAAGGTTGTAAATCCTTGAACACCTCAGGATCTGTGGACCCTATAGGATCATCTCAGGATCTGTGGACCCCACAGGATCCCCACCTACCTCCACTCACTCTCTTCTCTCTTCTCAATCATCCTCTATTCCCAATAAACACTCTTTCCCAAAACCCTTCACCTATCACCTCCATCTCTCTTCCCTATTAACCCTTCACCACTCACATCCACCCACTCTTCCCCATAAACCTACCCAATAAACTCCACCTACCTTCAAAATTCAAATCAATTTCCCACCCAAACCCACCCATATGGCCGAAACTTAAACCCCCTTCCCTTCCCTATATATAGCCCTCCATTCTTCCTCATTTTCACACAACACAACCCTCTCTTCTCTTCTTGGCCGAAACACACCTTTCCCCTCTTCTCCATATTTTCTTCTTCTTCTTCATATTATTCTTTCTTCTCTTGCTCGAGGGCGAGCAATATTCTGAGTTTGGTGTGGTAAAAGCATATGCTTTTTATTTTTCCATTACCATTGATGGCACCCAAGACCGGAAAATCCTCTAGAAAAGAGAAAGGGAAGACAAAAACTTCCACCTCCGAGTCATGGGAGATGGAAAGATTCATCTCCAAAGCTCATAAAGACTACTTCTATGATGTTGTGGCCAAGAAGAAGGTGATCCCCGAGGTCCCTTTCAAACTCAAAAGAAATGAGTATCCGAAGATCCGACATGAAATTCAAAGAAGAGGTTGGGAAGTTCTAACAAATCCCATCCAACAAGTCGCCATCCTAATGGTTCAAGAGTTCTATGCCAATGCATGGATCACCAAGAACCATGATCAAAGTAAGAACCCGGATCCAAAGAACTATGTTACAATGGTTCGGGGGAAATACTTGGATTTTAGTCCGGAAAATGTGAGGTTGGCGTTTAACTTGCCTATGATGCAAGGAGATGAACGCCCCTACACTAGAAGGGTCAACTTTAATCAAAGGTTGGACCAAGTCCTCATGGACATATATGTGGAAGGAGCTCAATGGAAGATTGACTCCAAAGGCAAGCCGGTTCAACTAAGAAGATTGGACCTCAAGCCTGTGGCTAGAGGATGGTTAGAGTTCATCCAACGCTCCATCATCCCCACTAGCAACCGATCTGAAGTTACTGTGGATCGGGCCATCATGATCCATAGCATCATGATTGGAGAAGAAGTAGAGGTTATGAAGTCATCTCCCTTGAACTCAAGAAAATAGCCGAAAAGCCCTCTCCTGGGGCAAGGCTAGCTTTTCCTCATCTTATCTGCCATCTATGTTACTCAGCTGGAGCTTCCATAGAAGGAGACATTCACATTGAGGAAGAGAAGCCCATCACTAAGAAAAAGATGGAGCAAGCAAGAGAGCCCATTCATGGAGCTCAAGAGGCGCAGGAAGCTCATCACCATGAGATCCCGGAGATGCCTCATATGCATTTTCCTCCACAAAACTATTGGGAGCAAAACAACACCTCCCTAGGAGAATTAAGTTCCAACATGGGACAACTAAGGGTGGAACATCAAGAGCACTCCATCATCCTTCATGAAATAAGAGAAGATCAAAAAGCAATGAGGGAGGAGCAACAAAGACAAGGAAGAGACATAGAAGAGCTCAAGGACATCATTGGTTCCTCAAGAAGGAAACGCCACCATCACTAAGGTGGACTCATTCCTTGTTCTTACTTTCTCTGTTTTTCGTTTTCTCTATGTTAAGTGCTTATCTATGTTTGTGTCTTCATTACATGATCATTAGTAGTTAGTAACTTTGTCTTAAAGTTATGAATGTCCTATGAATCCATCACCTCTCTTAAATGAAAAATTTTTTAATTCAAAAGAACAAGAAGTACATGAGTTTTGAATTTATCCTTGAACTTAGTTAAATTATATTGATGTGGTGACAATGCTTCTTGTTTTCTGAATGTATGCTTGAACAGTGCATATGTCTTTTGAAGTTATTGTTTAAGAATGTTAAATATGTTGGCTCTTGAAAGAATGATGACTAGGAGACATGTTATTTGATAATCTGAAAAATCATAAAAATGATTCTTGAAGCAAGAAAAAGCAGCAAAGAACAAAGCTTGCGGGAAAAAAAAAATAAAATAGGCGAAAAAAAATAGAAAGAAAAAAAAAAGCAAGCAGAAAAAGCCAAAAGCTCTTAAAACCAAGAGGCAAGAGAAAAAAGCCAATAACCCTTAAAACCAAAAGGCAAGGGCAAATAAAAAGGATCCCAAGGCTTTGAGCATCAGTGGATAGGAGGGCCTAAAGGAATAAAATCCTGGCCTAAGCGGCTAAACCAAGCTGTCCCTAACCATGTGCTTGTGGCGTGTAGGTGTCAAGTGAAAACTTGAGACTGAGCGGTTAAAGTCAAGGTCCAAAGCAAAAAAAAGAGTGTGCTTAAGAACCCTGGACACCTCTAATTGGGGACTTTAGCAAAGCTGAGTCACAATCTGAAAAGGTTCACCCAATTATGTGTCTGTGGCATTTATGTATCCGGTGGTAATATTGGAAAACAAAGTGCTTAGGGCCACAGCCAAGACTCATAAAATAGCTGTGTTCAAGAATCATCATACTGAACTAGGAGAGTCAATAACACTATCTAAACTCTGAGTTTCTATAGAAGCCAATCATTCTGAACTTCAATGGATAAAGTGAGATGCCAAAACTATTCAAGAGGCAAAAAGCTACAAGTCCCGCTCATCTGATTGGAGCTATGTTTCATTGATAGTTTGGAATTTATAGTATATTCTCTTCTTTTTATCCTATTTGATTTTCAGTTGCTTGGGGACAAGCAACAATTTAAGTTTGGTGTTGTGATGAGCGGATAATTTATACGCTTTTTGGCATTATTTTTAGTATATTTTTAGTAGAATCTAGTTACTTTTAGGGATGTTTTCATTAGTTTTTATGTTAAATTCACATTTCTGGACTTTACTATGAGTTTGTGTATTTTTCTGTGATTTTAGGTATTTTCTGGCTGAAATTGAGGGACTTGAGCAAAAATCAGATTCAGAGGTTGAAGAAGGACTGCTGATGCTGTTGGATTCTGACCTCCCTGCACTCAAAATGGATTTTCTGGAGCTACAGAACTCAAAATGGCGCGCTTCCAATTGCGTTGGAAAGTAGACATCCAGGGCTTTCCAGCAATATATAATAGTCTATACTTTGCCTAAGTTTATACGACGCAAACTGGCGTTCAACGCCAGCTCTCTGCCCAATTCTGGCGTCCAGCGCCAGAAACAAGTTGCAAAGTGGAGTTCAACGCCCAAACTGGCACAAAAGCTGGTGTTCAACTCCAAGAATGACCTCTCCACGTGTAGACTTCAAGCTCAGCCCAAGCACACACCAAGTGGGCCCTGGAAGTGCATTTATGCATCAATTACTTACTTTTGTAAACCCTAGTAGCTAGTTTATTATAAATAGGACCTTTTACTATTGTATTAGACATCTTTGGATTATCTTTTGATCTATTGATCACGTTTGGGGGCTGGCCATTCGGCCATGCCTGGACCTTCATTACTTATGTATTTTCAACGGTAGAGTTTCTGCACTCCATAGATTAAGGTGTGGAGCTCTGCTGTTCCTCAAAGATTAATGCAAAGTACTACTGTTTTCTATTTAATTCATCTTATTTCGCTTCTAAGATATTCATTCGCACTTCAACCTGAATGTGATGAACGTGACAATCATCATCATTCCCTATGAACCCGTGCCTGACAACCACTTCCGTTCTACATTAGATTGAATGAGTATCTCTTAGATCTCTTAATCAGAATCTTCGTGGTATAAGCTAGATTGATGGCGGCATTCATGAGAGTCCGGAAAGTCTAAACCTTGTCCGTGGTATTCCGAGTAGGACTCTGGGATTGAATGACTGTGACAACTCCAAACTCGCGAGTGCTGGACGTAGTGACAGACGCAAAAGGATAGTAAATTCTATTCCAGTATGATCGAGAACCTCCAAGATGATTAGCCATGCAGTGACAGCGCATCGGACCATTTTCACAGAGAGGAATAGGATGCAACCAAAGACAAGGGTGATGCCTCCAGACGATTAGCCGTGCTGTGACAGAGCATTTGGACCATTTTCCCGAGAGGATTGAAAGTAGCCATTGGCACCGGTGACATCCTTACATAAAGCCAGCCATAGAAAGGAGTAAGACGGATTGGATGAAGACAGCAGGAAAGCAGAGGTTCAGAGGAATGAATGCATCTCCATACGCTTATCTGAAATTCTCACCAATGATTTACATAAGTATTTCTATCCTTATTTTAGTATTAATTTCGAAAACTCCATAACTATTTTATATCCGCCTGACTGAGATTTACAAGGTGACCATAGCTTGCTTCATACCAACAATCTCCGTGGGATCGACCCTTACTCACGTAAGGTTTATTACTTGGACGACCCAGTGCACTTGCTGGTTAGTTATGCGAAGTTGTGAAGATATGTTTAGACCATGGTTCTGTGCATCCGTTTTTGGTGCCATCACCAGGGAATTAATTTTGAACAATAATTCACAACCTGAGTAACAATTTCGCATACCAATTTACGGTTTAGGTCTTAGGGTTTATAGTTTAGGGATTATGCTTTAGGTTTTGTGGTTTAGCATTTAGGGTGTAGGGTTTACGGTTTATGATTTGGCGTTGAGGGTTTATGGTTTAGGGTTTAGGGTTTAAGGTGTAGGGTTTAGGATTTAGGGTTTATGGTTTGGTGTTGTGGGTTTATGGTTTAGGGTATAAGGTTTAGGGTTTGTGGTTTAGGGTGTAGGGTTTAGGATTTATAGTTTAGGGTTTATAGTTTTGGGTTTATGCTTTAGGGTTTGTGGTTCAGGGTTTAGGTTGTATGGTTTAAAGTGTTTAGGGTTTATGATTTGGTGTTAAGGGTTTATGTTTTAGGGTTAGGCTTTATGGTTTGTGACTTAGGTTTAGGTTTAGGTTGTAGGGTTTAGGGTTTGCGGTCTATGGTTTGCGGTTGAAGATTTATGGTTTACGGTTTATGGTTTACGATTTAGGGTTTATGGTTTAGTGTTTAGTGTTTAGGTTTTAGGGTTTATGGTTTAGGGTTTATGGTTTAATGTTTAGGGTTTAGGGTTTAGGTTTTAGGCTGTAGGGTTTATGGTTTATGGTCTGGGGTTGAGGGTTTATGGTTTAGGATTTAGGCTTTAGGCTTTAGGATTTGTGGTGTAGGGTGTAGGGTTTAGGGTTTAGGAGTTACGGTTTGGGGTTGATGGTTTATGGTTTAGGCTTTAGGGTTTATAGTTTAGGGTTTATGCTTTAGGGTTTGTGGTTTGGAGTTTATTGTGTAGGGTTTAGGGTTTATGGTTTAGGGTTTAGGGTTTATGTCTTAGGGTTTAGGGTTTATAGTTTAGGGTTTATGCTTTAGGGTTTGTGGCTTAGGGTTTAGGTTGTAGGGTTTAAAGGGTTTAGGGTTTATGATTTGGTGTTGATGGTTTATGGTTTAGGGTTAGGCTTTAGGGCTTGTGGTTTAGGTTTAGGTTTAGGTTGTAGGGTTTAGGGTTTGCGGTTTTTGGTTTGGGGTTGAGGGTTGATCGTTTATGGTTTATAGTTTATGGTTTATGGTTTAGGGTTTAGTGTTTATGGTTTAGGGTTTAGGGGTTATGGTTTACGATTTATGGTTTAAGGTTTAGGGTTTAGGGTTAAGGTTTTAGGCTGTAAGGTTTGGGGTTAAGGCTTTAGGGTTTAGGGTTTATGGTTTATGGTCTGGGGTTGAGGGTTTATGGTTTAGGGTTTAGGCTTTAGGTTGTATGGTGTAGGGTGTAGGGTTTAGGGTTTAGGATTTAAGGTTTGGGGTTGAGGTTGAGGGTTTATGGTTTAGGGTTTAGGTTTATAGTTTAAGCTTTATGCTTAAGGGTTTGTGGTTTGGAGTTTAGGGTGTAGGGTTTATGGTTTATGGTATATGATTTGGGGTTGAGGGTTTATTGTTTAGGGTTTAGGGTTTAGGCTTTAGGGTTTTTATTTAGGGTTTAGGGTGTATGGTTTAGGGTTTAGGGTTTATGGTTTTGGGTTGTGGGTTTATGGATTAGGGTTTATTGTTTATATTTTAGGGTTTAGGCTTTAGTGTTTGTGGTTTTAGCTTTAGGCTTTAGAGTTTAGGGTTTACGCTTTAGAGTTTTGGATTTAGGGTTTAGGGTTTAGGGTTTAGGGTTTAGGGCTTAGGGTTTAGTGTTTGGGCTTTTGGGTTTGTAGTTTAAGGTTTATGGTTTAGGGTTGAGGATTTATGGTTTAGGGTTTTGGGTTCATGGTTTAAGGTTTAGCATTTAGGGTTTGTGGTGTAGGCTTTAGGCTTTAGGCTTTAGGGTTTAGGCATTAGGGTTTTGGGTTTATGGTTTAGGGTTTAGGGTTTAGGGTCTATGGTTTAGGCTTTAGGGTTTATGGTTTAGGGTTTAGGCTTTAGGGTTTGTGGTTTAGTGTTTAGGGTTTAGGGTTATGGGTTGGGGTTGAGGGTTTTTTGGTTTAGGGTTTAATCTTTAGGGTTTTTTGTTTAGGGTTTAGGGGATTTATGGTCTAGAATTTATGGTTTGGTGTTGAGGGTTTATGGTTTAGGGTATAAGCTTTAGGGTTTGTGGTTTAGGGTGTATGGTTTAGGGTTTATGGTTTATGGTTTAGGGTTTAGGGTTTATGCTTTAGGGTTTTTGGTTTAGGGTTTATGCTTTAGGGTGTATGGTTTAGGATTTAGGGTTTATGATTTGGTGTTGAGGGTTTATTGTTTAGGGTTTAGGCTTTAAGGTTTGTGGTTTAGGGTTTAGGGTGTAGGGTACAGGGTTTACGGTTTATGGTTTGGGGTTGAAGGATTATGGTTTAAAGTTTAGGGTTTATAGTTTAGGGTTTAGGGTTTATGGTTTAGGTTTTATGCTGTATGGTTTGGGGTTAAGGGTTTAGGGTTTATGGTTTGGGGTTGAGGGTTTAATGTTTAGGGTTTAGGCTTTATGGTTTATGATGTAGGGTGTAGGGTTTAGTGTTTAGAATTTATGGTTTGGGGTTGAGGGATTATGGTTTAGGGTTTAGGGTTTATATTTTAGGGTTTATGCTTTAGTGTTTATGTTTTAGGGTTTTTGATTTGGGGTTGAGGGTTTATTGTTTAGGGTTTATTCTTTAGGATTTGTGGTTTAGGGTTTAGGGTGTTTGGTTTAGGATAGGGTTTATGGTTTTTTGTTTAGGGTTTATGGATTAGGGTTTAGTGTTAGGGTATGGGGTTGAGGGTTTATGGTTTCGGGTTTAGGGTTTATAGGTTAGGATTTAGTGGTTTATGGTTAAGGGTGTAGGGTTTAGGGTTTAGTGTTTATGGTTTTGTGTTGAGGGTTTATGGTTTAGGGGTTTGTGGTTAAGGGTGTAAGGTTTAGGGTTTATGGTTTGGGTTTGAGGGTTTATGGTTTCACATTTAGGCTTTAGGGTGTGTTGTTTAGGGTTTACGATGTAGGGTTTATGGTTTAGGATTTATGGTTTGGGTTTGAGGGTTTATGGTTTAGGGTTTAGGGTTTATAGTTTATTGTTTAGGCTTTAGTGTTTCTGGTTTAGGGTTTAGGCTTTTGGGTTTAGGCTTTAGGGTTTGGCATTTAGGATTTAGGGTTTAGGGTTTAGGGTTTAGGGTTTAGGCTTTAGGGTTTAGGGTTTAGTGTTTAGTGTTTAGTCTTTAGGGTTTGTGGTTTAGGATTTAGTGTTTAGTGTTTAGGGTTTAGGGTTTAGGCTTTAGGCTTTAGGGTTTTTTGTTGATGGTTTAGGGTTTATGGTTTAGGATTTAGGGTTTAAGGTTTGGGTTTGAGGGTTTATGGTTTAAGGTATAAGATTTAGGGTTTGTGGTTTAGGGTATAGGGTATGGAGTTTAGGGTTTAGGGTTTAGGGTTTATGGTTTATGGCATATGGTTTATAGTTTAGGAATTATGCTTTAGGGTTTGTGGTTTAGGGTTTAGGGTGTAGGGTTTATGGTTTATGATTTGGTGTTGAGGGTTTAGGGTTTAGGGTTTAAGGTGTAAAGTTTTGGATTTAGGGTTTATGGTTTGGTGTTGAGGGTCTATGGTTTAGGGTATAAGCTTTAGGGTTTGTGGTTTAGGGTGTAGGGTTTAGGCTTTTTGGTTTAGGGTTTAGGGTTTATGTCTTAGGGTTTAGGGTTTATGTCTTAGGGTTTAGTGTTTATAGTTTAGGGTTTATGCTTTAGGGTTTGTACTTTAGGGTTTTGGTTGTAGGTTTTAAAGGGTTTATGATTTGGTGTTGATGGTTTATGGTTTAGGGTTAGGCTTTAGGGTTTGTGGTTTGGGGTTTAGGTTGTAGGGTTTAGAATTTGCGGTTTATGATTTGGGGTTGATGGTTTATGGTTTAGAATTTAGTTTTTAGGGTTTAGGGTTTAGGGTTTAGTGCTTTTGGTTTAGGGTTTAGGGTTTAAGGTTTAGGGTTTATGGTTTAGGTTTTAGGTTGTAGGGTTTGGGGTTAAGGGTTTAGGGTTTATGGTTTATGGTCTGGGGTTGAGGGTTTATGGTTTAGGCTTTAGGCTTTAGGGTTTGTGGTGTAGGGTTTAGGGTTTATGATTTACGGTTTGGGTTGAGTGTTTATGGTTTAGGGTTTAGGGTTTATAGTTTAGGGTTTATGCTTTAGGGTTTGTGGTTTGGAGTTTAGGGTGTAGGGTTTATGGTTTAGGGTTTATAATTTGGGGTTGAGGGTTTATTGTTTAGGGTTTATGCTTTAGGGTTTGTAGTTTAGGGTTTAGGGTGTATGGTTTAGGGTTTAGGTTTTATGGTTTTGTGTTGAGAATTTATGGATTAGGGTTTATTGTTTATAGTTTAGGGTTTAGGCTTTAGTGTTTGTGGTTTTGACTTTAGGGTTTAGGGTTTAGGGTTTAGGGTTTATGGTTTAGGGTTTAGGGTTTAGGGTTTAGGGCTTTGGGTTTAGTGTTTGGGCTTTTGGGTTTGTGGTTTAAGGTTTAGGGTTTAGGGTTGATGATTTATGGTTTAGGATTTAGGATTCATGGTTTAGGGTTTAGCGTCTAGGGTTTGTAGTTTAGTCTTTAGGCTTTAGGGTTTAGGGTTTAAGCATTAGGGTTTTGGGTTTATGGTTTATGGTTTATGGTTTATGGTCTAGGGTTTAGGGTTTAAGGTTTAAGGTTTAGGGTTTTGGGTTTAGGGTGTTTAGGCTTTTGGGTTTATAGTTTATAGTTTAGGCTATATTGTTTGTGGTTTAGGGTTTAGGCTTTCTGTTTAGGGTCTAGTGTTTGGGGTTTAGGGTTTAGAGTTTAGTGTTTATTTTTTAGTGTTTGGGTTTTAGGGTTTTTGGTTTAGGGTTTAGTGTTTAGGGTTTAGGGTTTATGCTTTAGGCTTTAGGGTTTGTGGCTTAGGGTTTAAGGTGTATGGCTTAGGATTTAGGGTTTACGGTTTGGGTTTGAGGGTTTATGGTTTAGGGTAAGCTTTAGGGTTTGTGATTTAGGGTGTAGGGTTTAGGGTTTATGGTTTATGCTTTAGGCTTTAGGGTTTGTGGTTTGGGGTTTATGGTTTATTGTTTAGGGTTTAGGCTTTTGGGTTTAGGGTTTATGGTTTAGTGTTTAGTGTTTAGTCTTTAGGGTTTGTGGTTTAGGGTTTAGTGTTTGTGGTTTAGGGTTTAGGGTTTAGGATTTAGGGTTTATGGTTTGGGTTTGAGGGTTTATAATTTAGGGTATAAGCTTTAGGGTTTGTAGTTTAGACTGTAGGTTTTAGGGTTTAGGGTTTAGGGTTTATGGTTTGGGGTTTATGGTTTATAGTTTAGGGATTATGCTTTAGGGTTTGTGGTTTAGGTTTTAGGGTGTAGGGCTTAGGGTTTATGATTTGGTGTTGAGGGTTTAAGGTTTAGGGTTTAAGGTTTAAGGTGTATGGTTTAGGATTTAGGGTTTATGGTTTGGTGTTGAGGGTTTGTGGTTTAGGGTATAAGGTTTAGGGTTTGTGGTTTAGGGTGTAGGGTTTAGGGTTTGTGGTTTATGATTTATGGTTTAGGGTTGAGGTTTTAGGTTGTATGGTTTGGGGTTAAGGGTTTATGGTTTATGGTCTGGGGTTGAGAGTTTATGGTTTAGGGTTTAGGCTTTAGGGTTTGTGGTGTAGGGTGTAGGGTTTAGGGTTTAGGATTTACGGTTTGGGGTTGAGGGTTTTTGGTTTAGGGTTTAGATTTATAGTTTAGGCTTTATGCTTAAGGGTTTGTTGTTTAGAGTTTAGGGTGTAGGGTTTATGGTTTAGGGTGTATGATTTGGGGTTGAGGGTTTATTGTTTAGGGTTTAGGCTTTAGGGTTTGTGGTTTAGGGTTTAGGGTGTATGGTTTAGGATTTAGGGTTTATGGTTTTTGGTTGTGGGTTTATGGATTAGGGTTTAGTGTTTATAGTTTAGGGTTTAGGCTTTAGTGTTTATGGTTTTGGCTTTAGGCTTTAGTGTTTAGGGTTTAGGCTTTAGTATTTTGGATTTAGGGTTTAGGGTTTTGGGTTTAGGGTTTAGGGTTTAGGGTTAGGGCTTAGGGTTTAGTGTTTGGGCTTTTGGGTTTTTAGTTTAAGGTTTAGGGTTTAGGGTTGAGGATTTATGGTTTAGGGTTTAGGATTCATGGTTTAAGGTTTAGCGTTTAGGGTTTGTGGTGTAAGCTTTAGGCTTTAGACTTTAGGGTTTAGGCATTAGGGTTTTGGGTTTATGGTTTATGCTTTAGGATTTAGGATTTAGGGTTTAGGGTCTATGGTTTAGGCTTTAGGGTTTATAGTTTATAGTTTAGGCTAGTGTCTGTGGTTTAACGTTTAGGCTTTAAGCTTAGGGTTTAGGGTTTGGGGTTTATGGTTTAGGGATTAGGCTTTTGGGTTTAGGGTTTAGGGTTTAGGGTTTATGGTTTAGGCTTTAGGCTGTAGGCTATAGGCTTTAGGGTTTAGGGTTTGTGGCTTAGGGTTTAGGGTGTAGGGTTTAGGGTTTAGGGTTTAGGGTGTAGGGTTTAGGGTTTATGGTTTATGGTTTGGGGTTTAGGATTTATGGTTTATGGTTTAGGGTTTATAGTTTAGGGATTATGCTTTAGGGTGTATGGTTTAGGGTTTATGGTGTAGGGTTTAGGGTTTAGGGATTATGATTTGGTGTTGAGGGTTTATGGTTTAGGGTTTAGGGTGTAGGGTTTATGATTTGGGATTTATAGTTTGGTGTTGAGGGTTTATGGTTTAGGGTATAAGCTTTAGGATTTGTGGTTTCGGGTGTATGGTTTAGGGTTTAGGGGTTATGGCTTGGGGATTAGGGTTTAGGGTTTATGGTTTAGGGTTTAGGGTTTATAGTTTAGGGTTTATGCTTTAGGGTTTAGGGTGTAGGGTTTATGATTTAGGGTTTATGATTTGGTGTTGAGGGTTTATGGTTTAAGGTTTAGTCTTTAGGGTTTGTGGTTTAGGTTTTAGGGTGTAAGGTTCAGGGTATACAGTTTATGGTTTAGGGTTGAGGGTTTGTGGTTTAGGGTTTATGGTTTAGGGTTTAGGGTTTTAGGGTTTGGGTTTTAGGGTTTAGGTTTTAGTTTTTAGGGTTTAGGGTTTAAGCTTTAGGGTTTTGGGTTTATGGTTTAGGGTTTAGGAGTTATGGTTTAAGGTTTAGGGTTTAGGGTTTAGGGTTTAGGGTGTTTAGGCTTTAGGGTTTATAGTTTATAGTTTAGGCTATAGTGTCTGTGGTTTAGGGTTTAGGCTTTCAGCTTAGGGTTTAGGGATTAGGCTTTTGGGTTTAGGGTTTAGAGTTTAGTGTTTTTTTTAGTGTTTGGGCTTTAGGTTTTTTGGTTTAGGGTTTATGGTTTAGTGTTTAGGGTTTATGTCTTAGGGTTTAGGGTTTATAGTTTAGGGTTTATGCTTTAGGGTTTGTGGCTTAGGGTTTAGGTTGTAGGGTTTAAAGGGTTTAGGGTTTATGATTTGGTGTTGATGGTTTATGGTTTAGGGTTAGGCTTTAGGGCTTGTGGTTTAGGTTTAGGTTGTAGGGTTTAGGGTTTGTGGTTTTTGGTTTGGGGTTGAGGGTTGATCGTTTATGGTTTATAGTTTATGGTTTATGGTTTAGGGTTTAGTGTTTATGGTTTAGGGTTTAGGGGTTATGGTTTACGATTTATGGTTTAAGGTTTATGGTTTAGGGTTAAGGTTTTAGGCTGTAAGGTTTGGGGTTAAGGCTTTAGGGTTTAGGGTTTATGGTTTATGGTCTGGGGTTGAGGGTTTATGGTTTAGGGTTTAGGCTTTAGGTTGTATGGTGTAGGGTGTAGGGTTTAGGGTTTAGGATTTAAGGTTTGGGGTTGAGGTTGAGGGTTTATGGTTTAGGGTTTAGGTTTATAGTTTATGCTTTATGCTTAAGGGTTTGTGGTTTGGAGTTTAGGGTGTAGGGTTTATGGTTTATGGTATATGATTTGGGGTTGAGGGTTTATTGTTTAGGGTTTAGGGTTTAGGCTTTAGGGTTTGTTGTTTAGGGTTTAGGGTGTATGGTTTAGGGTTTAGGGTTTATGGTTTTGGGTTGTGGGTTTATGGATTAGGGTTTATTGTTTATATTTTAGGGTTTAGGCTTTAGTGTTTGTGGTTTTAGCTTTAGGCTTTAGAGTTTAGGGTTTACGCTTTAGAGTTTTGGATTTAGGGTTTAGGGTTTAGGGTTTAGGGTTTAGGGCTTAGGGTTTAGTGTTTGGGCTTTTGGGTTTGTAGTTTAAGGTTTATGGTTTAGGGTTGAGGATTTATGGTTTAGGGTTTTGGGTTCATGGTTTAAGGTTTAGCATTTAGGGTTTGTGGTGTAGGCTTTAGGCTTTAGGCTTTAGGGTTTAGGCATTAGGGTTTTGGGTTTATGGTTTAGGGTTTAGGGTTTAGGGTCTATGGTTTAGGCTTTAGGGTTTATGGTTTAGGGTTTAGGCTTTAGGGTTTGTGGTTTAGTGTTTAGGGTTTAGGGTTATGGGTTGGGGTTGAGGGTTTTTTGGTTTAGGGTTTAATCTTTAGGGTTTTTTGTTTAGGGTTTAGGGGATTTATGGTCTAGAATTTATGGTTTGGTGTTGAGGGTTTATGGTTTAGGGTATAAGCTTTAGGGTTTGTGGTTTAGGGTGTATGGTTTAGGGTTTAGCATTTATGGTTTAGGGTTTATGGTTTATGGTTTAGGGTTTAGGGTTTATGCTTTAGGGTTTTTGGTTTAGGGTTTATGCTTTAGGGTGTATGGTTTAGGATTTAGGGTTTATGATTTGGTGTTGAGGGTTTATTGTTTAGGGTTTAGGCTTTAAGGTTTGTGGTTTAGGGTTTAGGGTGTAGGGTACAGGGTTTACGGTTTATGGTTTGGGGTTGAAGGATTATGGTTTAAGGTTTAGGGTTTATGGTTTAGGGTTTAGGGTTTATGGTTTAGGTTTTATGCTGTATGGTTTGGGGTTAAGGGTTTAGGGTTTATGGTTTGGGGTTGAGTGTTTAATGTTTAGGGTTTAGGCTTTATGGTTTATGATGTAGGGTGTAGGGTTTAGTGTTTAGAATTTATGGTTTGGGGTTGAGGGATTATGGTTTAGGGTTTAGGGTTTATATTTTAGGGTTTATGCTTTAGTGTTTATGTTTTAGGGTTTTTGATTTGGGGTTGAGGGTTTATTGTTTAGGGTTTATTCTTTAGGATTTGTGGTTTAGGGTTTAGGGTGTTTGGTTTAGGATAGGGTTTATGGTTTTTTGTTGAGGGTTTATGGATTAGGGTTTAGTGTTTATCATTTAGGCTTTAGGCTTTAGGCTTTAGGCTTTAGTGTTTAGGGTTTAGTGTTTCGGGTTTAGGGTTTAGGGTTTAGTGTTTGGGCTTTCGGGTTTTTGGTTTAAGGTTTATGGTTTAGGGTTGAGGATTTATGGTTTAGGGTTTATGATTTATGGTTTAGGGTTTAGGATTTAGGGTTTTTGGTTTAGGGTTTAGGGTTTATGGTTTAGGGTTTAGGTGTTAAGTTTTGATGTTTATGGTTTGGGGTGTAGGGTTTAGGGTTTAGGGTTTATGATTTGGGGTTGATGATTTATAGTTTATGGTTTAGGCTTTAGGATTTGTGGTTTATGGTTTAGGGTGTAGGGTTTTAGGGTTTAGTGTTAGGGTATGGGGTTGAGGGTTTATGGTTTCGGGTTTAGGGTTTATAGGTTAGGATTTAGTGGTTTATGGTTAAGGGTGTAGGGTTTAGGGTTTAGTGTTTATGGTTTTGTGTTGAGGGTTTATGGTTTAGGGGTTTGTGGTTAAGGGTGTAAGGTTTAGGGTTTATGGTTTGGGTTTGAGGGTTTATGGTTTCACATTTAGGCTTTAGGGTGTGTTGTTTAGGGTTTACGATGTAGGGTTTATGGTTTAGGATTTATGGTTTGGGTTTGAGGGTTTATGGTTTAGGGTTTAGGGTTTATAGTTTATTGTTTAGGCTTTAGTGTTTCTGGTTTAGGGTTTAGCCTTTTGGGTTTAGGCTTTAGGGTTTGGCATTTAGGATTTAGGGTTTAGGGTTTAGGGTTTAGGGTTTAGGCTTTAGGGTTTAGGGTTTAGTGTTTAATGTTTAGTCTTTAGGGTTTGTGGTTTAGGATTTAGTGTTTAGTGTTTAGGGTTTAGGGTTTAGGCTTTAGGCTTTAGGGTTTTTTGTTGATGGTTTAGGGTTTATGGTTTAGGATTTAGGGTTTAAGGTTTGGGTTTGAGGGTTTATGGTTTAAGGTATAAGATTTAGGGTTTGTGGTTTAGGGTATAGGGTATAGGGTATGGAGTTTAGGGTTTAGGGTTTAGGGTTTATGGTTTATGGCATATGGTTTATAGTTTAGGAATTATGCTTTAGGGTTTGTGGTTTAGGGTTTAGGGTGTAGGGTTTATGGTTTATGATTTGGTGTTGAGGGTTTAGGGTTTAGGGTTTAGGGTTTAAGGTGTAAGGTTTTGGATTTAGGGTTTATGGTTTGGTGTTGAGGGTCTATGGTTTAGGGTATAAGCTTTAGGGTTTGTGGTTTAGGGTGTAGGGTTTAGGCTTTTGGTTTAGGGTTTAGGGTTTATATCTTAGGGTTTAGGGTTTATGTCTTAGGGTTTAGTGTTTATAGTTTAGGGTTTATGCTTTAGGGTTTGTACTTTAGGGTTTTGGTTGTAGGTTTTAAAGGGTTTATGATTTGGTGTTGATGGTTTATGGTTTAGGGTTAGGCTTTAGGGTTTGTGGTTTGGGGTTTAGGTTGTAGGGTTTAGAATTTGCGGTTTATGATTTGGGGTTGATGGTTTATGGTTTAGAATTTAGTTTTTAGGGTTTAGGGTTTAGGGTTTAGTGCTTTTGGTTTAGGGTTTAGGGTTTAAGGTTTAGGGTTTATGGTTTAGGTTTTAGGTTGTAGGGTTTGGGGTTAAGGGTTTAGGGTTTATGGTTTATGGTCTGGGGTTGAGGGTTTATGGTTTAGGCTTTAGGCTTTAGGGTTTGTGGTGTAGGGTTTAGGGTTTATGATTTACGGTTTGGGTTGAGTGTTTATGGTTTAGGGTTTAGGGTTTATAGTTTAGGGTTTATGCTTTAGGGTTTGTGGTTTGGAGTTTAGGGTGTAGGGTTTATGGTTTAGGGTTTATAATTTGGGGTTGAGGGTTTATTGTTTAGGGTTTATGCTTTAGGGTTTGTAGTTTAGGGTTTAGGGTGTATGGTTTAGGGTTTAGGTTTTATGGTTTTGTGTTGAGAATTTATGGATTAGGGTTTATTGTTTATAGTTTAGGGTTTAGGCTTTAGTGTTTGTGGTTTTGACTTTAGGGTTTAGGGTTTAGGGTTTAGGGTTTATGGTTTAGGGTTTAGGGTTTAGGGTTTAGGGCTTTGGGTTTAGTGTTTGGGCTTTTGGGTTTGTGGTTTAAGGTTTAGGGTTTAGGGTTGATGATTTATGGTTTAGGATTTAGGATTCATGGTTTAGGGTTTAGCGTCTAGGGTTTGTAGTTTAGTCTTTAGGCTTTAGGGTTTAGGGTTTAAGCATTAGGGTTTTGGGTTTATGGTTTATGGTTTATGGTTTATGGTCTAGGGTTTAGGGTTTAAGGTTTAAGGTTTAGGGTTTTGGGTTTAGGGTGTTTAGGCTTTTGGGTTTATAGTTTATAGTTTAGGCTATATTGTTTGTGGTTTAGGGTTTAGGCTTTCTGTTTAGGGTCTAGTGTTTGGGGTTTAGGGTTTAGAGTTTAGTGTTTATTTTTTAGTGTTTGGGTTTTAGGGTTTTTGGTTTAGGGTTTAGTGTTTAGGGTTTAGGGTTTATGCTTTAGGCTTTAGGGTTTGTGGCTTAGGGTTTAAGGTGTATGGCTTAGGATTTAGGGTTTACGGTTTGGGTTTGAGGGTTTATGGTTTAGGGTAAGCTTTAGGGTTTGTGATTTAGGGTGTAGGGTTTAGGGTTTTTGGTTTATGCTTTAGGCTTTAGGGTTTGTGGTTTGGGGTTTATGGTTTATTGTTTAGGGTTTAGGCTTTTGGGTTTAGGGTTTATGGTTTAGTGTTTAGTGTTTAGTCTTTAGGGTTTGTGGTTTAGGGTTTAGTGTTTGTGGTTTAGGGTTTAGGGTTTAGGATTTAGGGTTTATGGTTTGGGTTTGAGGGTTTATAATTTAGGGTATAAGCTTTAGGGTTTGTAGTTTAGACTGTAGGTTTTAGGGTTTAGGGTTTAGGGTTTATGGTTTAGTGTTTATGGTTTATAGTTTAGGGATTATGCTTTAGGGTTTGTGGTTTAGGTTTTAGGGTGTAGGGCTTAGGGTTTATGATTTGGTGTTGAGGGTTTAAGGTTTAGGGTTTAAGGTTTAAGGTGTATGGTTTAGGATTTAGGGTTTATGGTTTGGTGTTGAGGGTTTGTGGTTTAGGGTATAAGGTTTAGGGTTTGTGGTTTAGGGTGTAGGGTTTAGGGTTTGTGGTTTATGATTTATGGTTTAGGGTTGAGGTTTTAGGTTGTATGGTTTGAGGTTAAGGGTTTTTGGTTTATGGTCTGGGGTTGAGAGTTTATGGTTTAGGGTTTAGGCTTTAGGGTTTGTGGTGTAGGGTGTAGGGTTTAGGGTTTAGGATTTACGGTTTGGGGTTGAGGGTTTTTGGTTTAGGGTTTAGATTTATAGTTTAGGCTTTATGCTTAAGGGTTTGTGGTTTAGAGTTTAGGGTGTAGGGTTTATGGCTTAGGGTGTATGATTTGGGGTTGAGGGTTTATTGTTTAGGGTTTAGGCTTTAGGGTTTGTGGTTTAGGGTTTAGGGTGTATGGTTTAGGATTTAGGGTTTATGGTTTTTGGTTGTGGGTTTATGGATTAGGGTTTAGTGTTTATAGTTTAGGGTTTAGGCTTTAGTGTTTATGGTTTTGGCTTTAGGCTTTAGTGTTTAGGGTTTAGGCTTTAGGATTTTGGATTTAGGGTTTAGGGTTTTGGGTTTTGGGTTTAGGGTTTAGGGTTAGGGCTTAGGGTTTAGTGTTTGGGCTTTTGGGTTTTTAGTTTAAGGTTTAGGGTTTAGGGTTGAGGATTTATGGTTTAGGGTTTAGGATTCATGGTTTAAGGTTTAGCGTTTAGGGTTTGTGGTGTAAGCTTTAGGCTTTAGACTTTAGGGATTAGGCATTAGGGTTTTGGGTTTATGGTTTATGCTTTAGGATTTAGGATTTAGGGTTTAGGGTCTATGGTTTAGGCTTTAGGGTTTATAGTTTATAGTTTAGGCTAGTGTCTGTGGTTTAACGTTTAGGCTTTAAGCTTAGGGTTTAGGGTTTGGGGTTTATGGTTTAGGGATTAGGCTTTTGGGTTTAGGGTTTAGGGTTTAGGGTTTATGGTTTAGGCTTTAGGCTGTAGGCTATAGGCTTTAGGGTTTAGGGTTTGTGGCTTAGGGTTTAGGGTGTAGGGTTTAGGGTTTAGGGTTTAGGGTGTAGGGTTTAGGGTTTATGGTTTATGGTTTGGGGTTTAGGATTTATGGTTTATGGTTTAGGGTTTATAGTTTAGGGATTATGCTTTAGGGTGTATGGTTTAGGGTTTATGGTGTAGGGTTTAGGGTTTAGGGATTATGATTTGGTGTTGAGGGTTTATGGTTTAGGGTTTAGGGTGTAGGGTTTATGATTTGGGATTTATAGTTTGGTGTTGAGGGTTTATGGTTTAGGGTATAAGCTTTAGGATTTGTGGTTTCGGGTGTATGGTTTAGGGTTTAGGGGTTATGGCTTGGGGATTAGGGTTTATGGTTTATGGTTTAGGGTTTAGGGTTTATAGTTTAGGGTTTATGCTTTAGGGTTTAGGGTGTAGGGTTTATGATTTAGGGTTTATGATTTGGTGTTGAGGGTTTATGGTTTAAGGTTTAGTCTTTAGGGTTTGTGGTTTAGGTTTTAGGGTGTAAGGTTCAGGGTATACAGTTTATGGTTTAGGGTTGAGGGTTTGTGGTTTAGGGTTTATGGTTTAGGGTTTAGGGTTTATGGTTTGGGTTTTAGGGTTTAGGTTTTAGTTTTTAGGGTTTAGGGTTTAAGCTTTAGGGTTTTGGGTTTATGGTTTAGGGTTTAGGATTTATGGTTTAAGGTTTAGGGTTTAGGGTTTAGGGTTTAGGGTGTTTAGGCTTTAGGGTTTATAGTTTATAGTTTAGGCTATAGTGTCTGTGGTTTAGGGTTTAGGCTTTCAGCTTAGGGTTTAGGGATTAGGCTTTTTGGTTTAGGGTTTAGAGTTTAGTGTTTTTTTTAGTGTTTGGGCTTTAGGTTTTTTGGTTTAGGGTTTAGTGTTTAGGGTTTAGGCTTTAGGCTTTAGGCTTTAGGGTGTAGGGTTTAGGATTTAGTGTAAGACCCAAAACTTTTGGAAAAAGGGCTATCATTAGCTAATTTTAAATTCAGTGTTTCTGTAGCTTTAATTTCAAAAATTTCTTTATTAAAGAAAATTAAAGCAGGTTTTGATTTTTTGAATTTGAGATAAGTTATGATTATTATCCAATTTGATAATTATTGGATTATTTTCTATAATTATATTATAAAGTTGGTAGTTGTGAGATAATAATGATTTTTATATGGTTTGGATTAAATAATTAATATTTTAAATATTAATACTACTATTTTGGAAAAAAGAAAAATTAATTATATTATTTCTAATTTTTAGATTTAGGCATTTTATTGAAAATAATTTGTGAAATTGATGAGCAAATAGTATTTTCTATATATAATTAGTGTTGGATTTAATTTGGGTTTCAATTACTATATTGTCCACAATTTTACCGAAAATTACCATAATGCCCTTGACCCTAAATTTCAAAATGAAACCCTAGCTCCCTCAAACCCAAGCAGCCGCAGCTGCTACCCCTCTCTACCCTAAACACAAACACACAGCCATATGAAGAAGGAAGGAAACGGAATTTGAGAGAGAATAGGCATAGAAGGGTGGGGGGATCGGAAACACGACCCACACCCATGAAACATTGTTGGCCAAACGGAGGAGAGGGAGGTGAGGAAGCACGGTGCCGGCGGGCGTCACTGCCGCCGCGCCGCCGTGTTGCATCAGGGAGGGCGAGTGAGCGAGCAAACAGACAGGAGAGGGAAAGGGCTTGGCGCCGCCGTTCAGTTCGCCACCATGTAGCGCCGTCATCCAGCCGGTCGCCTCTGCTGCATCACTGCCGCCATTTTCGCATGCGTCGCCGTTTCGTAGATCCGCGCCTTGCTGCCGATCTGTCACCGCGCTGCAGCGTAGCCATGGATGAAGCTTCTGCCACCACTATGAACTGTGCGACTGTGAGAGAGGGCGATCGGCGGAGGGAAGGTTCTGTTCACGCGGCCGAGCCTCCCTGCTTCAGATCTATCACCGCCCAGCTGCCGCCGTTACTTGCTCCTTTGCCGTTGAAGGTGGTCAGTCGTCGATCGGGTCTGGGGTAGAGCAAACGCGACAGCCAGAGAAAAAAGCAATGTTGCTGCCATCGCTACTGTCACCGTGGTGGTCACCGTCGCTGGGGTCGCCCCTGCCCCCACCGGAGCTCGCCGCTGCTGATGATGGTAAGCCAAGCTGCCACGTCAGAAAGGGGTTTCGACCGCCGCAGGTGTCTAGGCCGGAAAAGGGAGCTGCGTCTCTGTGATTCTGACCGCTGGGAGTGGTTCCGTGACTTCCGGGAGCCGGGAGCACTGCCGGAGCTTCTGACTGCTTTTGCCGTCGCCAGAAAATCCTATCGGTAAGGGTTTTACGTTGGTTCTCCTTTCCGTTGAGTTTCTGGGAACCTCATTGTCACTGCATATGGTTCAGGTCATTGCTGCCGCTTGAGGTGGCTGCCGGGCTGCCGCCGAACCGGTTCAAAGACCACCGCTGTTTCAGTTCAGCCGTTCCTGCTACGATTTGGTAAGCGTTTCGACTTGAAAGCCCTTTTTGTTACTGTTGTGTTATCTCACGCTGAGGTTTGTGGCGTTAATTGCTATAATATTGAGTTTTGATTGTTAATTGTTGCGATTAGAGTTGTTATAGTTATTGCGAAAGTGGCTGGGAGCTGAGGTTTTGGTTACCGTCAGTTCGAGTTGAGACAGAAAGGACTCTGTGAGACTTTTGGGTTATGGATTTGCGTTTTGAGGTAGGGGCGCTTTCCGAAAACTACAATTTATTGTTGGAATTATTACATATGGATACTGATGTGAGATATTGTGTATTTGGTGGTTGTAATTGCCTTATGTATTATTTGATTGACTCGGATGATTATAGATGTTGGTTTGGCTGAATTGTTGTGCGGCTTTGTAAAATGTAATGTTTTGAAGTTGATTCTTTAAAAGATTTGAAATCTGAGTTTAATCCGTTGAGGATTGGTTTGAATTGAGTCAATTATTTTGATGATGTGAAAAGTCGAATACACTTTTGAATTCAGCCTGGATTACTTTAATTGACTTGGTTTTGGGACAAATGATTTGTTACTGAGCCGTTTCTTTAAAGCTTTGGAAATGATTTAAATCGGTTGGTGTTGATTTGATTTTGAAACGGTTTCCTTGAGATATGCCAATAAGGCGACTGTTGGATTTAGCTTGAATTGGAATTGATTTTTGGATTTTTGGACTGTTGAAAGGGATTGACGAACGGTTTAGTTGGGACCTGAACCGGGTGGCAAAGTCCAAGTTTTAGGGGAGATGCTGCCAAAATTTCTATAGAATCCGAGTCCTTATTTAAAATGTTATTTGGAGAATTTTGAGTTTAATGCCTTTCCTATTTATTTCGAGGATGGTGAAATTATGGCTTCTTTTATTACCTTTACTTAGAACAATTAAGAAAGTAATGAAGTTACGCTTTGAAAGAATTGTTGAAAAGAGAATCATGATTTCTCCTTATTTTCCAAGAAGAATAGTATGTCTTTGGGTACAAGTCATTTGAAAGAGAATTTTTGCTTTGAGGCTGTTTTAAAAAGGTAAAACGGGTTTATGTTTTTCTCTATTAAACATAAAAATTGTCCCTTGGAAGAGTTTTCGTGATTTTAAAAGGAATTGGATTTCGATTGATGAGCCCCATTATTTTGACGTTTTAAATAAGATTCAAAGTATCTTTTGAGCTCTAGTTTAACACAATGAAAATGATTCTCTTGGTAGTTTGAAACGCTTTAGATTTAGTCGTGGAATTGAAGCCGGTTTTGTTAAGTAAAGGAAATGGCTTTGAAAGGAGAAATTGATTTCTTGACACGGTTTGGCTTAGATCCTATTTTATTACTCAAAACAGAAAGCCAAGGTTTTAATGATTTTAAGTAAATTTGGCAAAATGAGCTATGATATTCTCCCCTAAGGACTTGGGACTCTACCGAGGAACTTTTGTTACAAAAATCCCATTGTTGGATGGGTGATTTTGAATGTTTCAAAAGGAATCTTTAACTTTCCATGGTTTTGGAAGTTTTGGAAAGAGGAAGCCGAGAGTGGCTTGTTTTAAAAAGGGAATTTTCCTTGAGTAAAAGTGGCTTATGAGCCTGAGATAATTTGAGAAATGAGATCTTTAAAGCCAAGGCTGAAAAGAGTTGAAACTTGATTTCAAAGTGAAATGAATTGAGAAAATGATTTATGGCTTAAATGCCGATTTCATGAATTTGATGATTTTGAATGTGGAAGTGCTGTTTTGTTGTGAGCCGGAATGGCTGTGTATGATTATGAATATTGGCTGGTTCTGGATTGAACCGTGAGCCGGATGGCTGAGATGGATGTTGATCCATGGCTGAGAATGAATGCATATATGCTGAGATATTGATAATTGTGAATGTTTGCACTTCCACTATCGGAGATGAGGGTTTTCCTGGGAGGAAGCAGTGGCTAGCCACCATGTGCTCCAGGTTGAGACTTGAAGCTTTTTTGACCCTATGTCGTAAGTGTGGCCGGGCACTGCGAAAGTCCCGGATGAGCTCGCCCCCATAAATATTCACCAGTGAAGGTGATAGATATGGATCATGATTATGATCAAGTTTATGATGAGTATAACTCGAGTTGGGGATGTGCGACAGAGGGACAGTCCAATGGTTAGCTACCAAGACTTGTCGGGTTGGCTCTATAACCGACAGATGATATCATCAGCCACTAGGGACAGGCATGCATCATACGCATCTATGTGACATTGTTTGGGTGTGCATATTATACTTGGTTTACCTATGTGATTAGTTGCTAATTGTTTGACTTGCAATAACTGTTTGTTTGTGCTTGCATCTTCCTAATTGTGTTTGCTACTAGGACTCTGTTGGACTGTGGTGATTGGTTGATGGTTGGATTGTTTGGGCCCATGGCCGTGGTTGAATTGAGATGGACCGATGGTTGGTTTCGGTTTGGTGTTCCTGGTTTTGAAAAATATGAAAGGCTATTTTGGTTCAGTATAGATAAACATTTTGAAAGGCTTTTGATGTTTTTGAGAATTGAACGGTTCCTCTTTCAGAAAAGATTTCCGACTTTACTTTTATTGAAAACTGTTGTTTTTGAAAAGAGGCATAAGACGGTTATTAACCACTGGTACGGTCTATCTTCACGTATCCTATTATAGCAATTCCCAAAAACCCTCTACTGAGAACCCTTTCGAGGATGATGTTCTCACCCTCCTACATTTTTCCCCTTTCAGGATATTGATGCAGAAGTCACGAAGAGTTTATTTAATTGTTGTGGAAATGCTCTGTGTTGCTTTAGATTATTATTCATTGTACCCTCGCCTTCAACTTGATATATTTTGTCAGAGGGATAGGGATTGTATTGGTTAATGTCTGTAATATTATTTATATATGTATGTATATATATGGATGTACTCTTTATGAGTTTCTTTAAGTGTATTGAATATATGGATGTACGTTATCGAACGAAAGTATTTTTGGATCGGTATTGCGGTTTAAAGTTTTAAACAGGCTCATATTTTAGTATTAAATAGTATAAGTGTCGTCGTAATGTCCGAGCTATCAGAGTTGCACAGCCGGAATCGTGAGCTTTGGTAGTTAGGTTGTGACATTATGGTATCAGAGCAGTCCTTCCTGTAGAGCCTGAGGAATGGACCGACTATGCTTCAATTGCATACTCTGAGCATTTGTCATGTACTAGGTCTTGTCGAGTGACGAGAATTAGAGCTTTATGCACATGACGGTCTATTGAATAATGCCGTTAGTCTTGCATTGCATAATTCTTGGTATTAAGTTTGGCCGGCTTAATACTAGTGAATTGTGTACGTGAAAGCACTAATCGGTTATCATAGATGATATGCGAGTTTTGAGTAAAGCGAATCGTGGGTTTTGGAAACGATGGAAACTATTTCTCGAGGCTATTCAGTTGTGTGTCTTGAAATTCTATTCGAGTCGACCTATTCTTTCAAATCCTAACTTGAAGTTCTTGTTTGCTACTCCTCTTGAAAAGTAATTGGATATTTCCACTCTATTTCTCTATTCATATGCATTATTGTTTGACCTCAATTTCATATGCTTGTTTGGAATCCTTGTTGCATCTGTCTTTCTCTGTTTGAGTTCTTCCTGATTCAAATATTCCTTGATATAGCTTTGAACTTGTCTTAATGTGTTGTGCCTTTTAACTCCGGATTCCGAGTCCATTCTTGAGAAATTATTGATTAAGTTTTTCTCTTGTTTGATGGTGATTACAGCCAATTTTGAGGTTTTATAAAAAAAATTGCTGTTGATTGGATATATACTTATCTAAATATGAAACTTTGAGATTTCTTATACAGTTTAACAACTATTTATCTCTAATGCCTCGCCTGTACTTTTACTGATTTACGGAATTGCTCTTACTTTAAAAGTAAATTGACTTTCTAGTAATTTTACTATAGTTCTAATGCACATCTCCTATTGATTATGTATTTGGAATATTTTTCAAAAATTTTGAAAAGAAAGGATTTACCACTTTTGCCTCGGTTGAGTTTCGTTTGAAAAGCTTTACTTAACTTATTTTGAATTGAGTTTGATTTAGCATGCAATATGGTTCATGCCATTGCTGTTCTTTTGAAAATGTTGGACTCATAGCTTTCTTCCTATGAACAGACTAAATTCTCTATTAAACCTTCCATCTCTATGAATGTCATACTTGACTTTGTTTTTAACTAATCTTTTACATCTTGTGAACATTACCATTGATCTTGGTTGTCCTCTCTTGTGAATCTCATCCTTACGTGAGTCAGTTTGATTCATCTCAA
This sequence comes from Arachis hypogaea, assembly GCF_003086295.3. Taxonomy (NCBI): domain Eukaryota; kingdom Viridiplantae; phylum Streptophyta; class Magnoliopsida; order Fabales; family Fabaceae; genus Arachis; species Arachis hypogaea. Next base: position 64,488,579 of record NC_092054.1, on the reverse strand, counting down.
GTTAGTGCATTGTTTATTCTCTCATTATCTCTACAAGAGTTATTAGTCAAAAATTTATCCTTGAGATATTACAAATGATTGAGTTGTCTTTTTCTATGACTTTTGTATTCTTTTGAATCAATTGAAAGCTTGTTTGATGACTCATGCCTAGTGAATCTTGTTTGAACTACTTTGATTTAAGATCCTTTCTTGTATGGCTTAACTCCTTTTCAAGTACATCCTAATATCCTTGAATATCCTTTTGAAATGGTGATTTCAAGTATACTTTTGGAGTCTTGTTTTGAACTTTTAAAGAAGTTTTGAATTCTCTTGTAAGAAGTTTTAAACGAAATTTATTTTCTATTGCTTGATTTAGATTGAAACCATTGTTCAATTTTAACGAAGTTAATTTAAAGTTGGGATGCACTATTTTAAATGAAGTTTTGAAAAGCTTCCTTGTTTAGTGGAAACCGGTTCGTTTGTAACGCACCACTTATTTCCTTTACCAATTTGTAAGCAAACTTTTACCTTGGATTTTCTCTTCCAAGTAGAGTTTAACTTTCTCTTTCGTACTTGCTATAAATGTTATACACGCTTGTTTGGATATGAAATTTTGAGAATTTTGAACAACCATTTGATTATTTTCGAGTTTTTATGAACTGCTTTTGGTTAAGTTGTGCATCTAATTATCTTTCTAAAATATTTGAGAAAATATTTTAGCTCTTAGCCAAAGTTGTGTGCATTTTGTTTTTGGAACTCTACAAAATCTACTTCAACATGAAATTGTATTGAAGTAAAGCCACGTTTATGCTTTTGTTACTCTCTTGAAGGATGTTTGTTGTTTAACTTCTCTTTCAGACTGCGAAGTGATATTTTTACAAGTTTTCGATTCTTTTAAGAACAATGTATTCGGAAGTATTTTAATTATGCTCTTGAGTTCTGTGAGCTTTGTCTTGGGTCTGAGATATTCTTTTCTGTGAACCTCATACTTCTTTGACTCAGCTTGAGTTTGTTTCAAACTGATGCGCTGGTTTTCTTCCTATTGATCCTGTTGGATTTCTTTGATACAAGGGCTACCTTTGAAGTTTTCAATTGATTTATTTCTAGCAAACCTCATTACTTGAGCGTCTTTGTTTATCTGGAAATTGAATACATTCTCTTAAATCTATGAGCATTATCCTTGATATTGTTTCTCCTTGCTAGAATCTTGTATCCTTCTGAGTAGACTCGAGAACTGTTTGATATCATGTGCGACTTGTAGACATAGTAACGCGATGCGTTAGTTCTTTAAGACGTGATATGGGTATACGGAAGTTGAAGTGGTAGGTGTGCGACGTTATAAGTTGTGGGTGTTTCGTTCCTTGCGAACGGGTTTGCAATCGTTAGGCTTACGATCAGTTATGGGATTGTAAAGTGCTTGATGGAGTTGGAAAGTTGAAGCTTTGAGGTGATATGAGATTAGTGTGCGGATGTTGAGCACGTCGTTTTAACCCCATCCTGTTTTATAGCCTTTGACGCCTTGCCTTGTTATCACATGTTTGTCCCATGTCATCTTTTGCATTGAGCCTACCTTGTAACGTTTTCTTTGCAATCACACTCCTACCTCTGCATTCTTATGTGACAATCAAGTATTTGAAAATCGTATATATGATTATATGATGAGATATATTTTGCTTCTTCCTTAAATGTGTTCAAGGGTGAACTGTTATGAAATTTCTTTCGTTTTGTATCAATTTTCGCGGACGAAAATTTTTATAAGGTGTGTAGAATATAAGACCTAAAACCTTTGGAAAAAGGGCTATCATTAGCTAATTTCAAATTCAGTGTTTCTATAGCTTTAATTTCAAAAATTTCTTTATTAAAGAAAATTAAAGCAAGTTTTGATTTATTGAATTTGAGATAAGTTATGATTATTATCCAATTTGATAATTATTAGATTATTTTCTATAATTATATTATAAAGTAGGTAGTTGTGAGATAATAATGATTTTTATATGGTTTGGATTAAATAATTAATATTTTAAATATTAATACTGCTATTTTGGAAAATAGAGAAATTAATTATATTATTTCTAATTTTTAGATTTGGGCATTTTATTGAAAATAATTTGTGAAATTGATGAGCAAATAGTATTTTCTATATATAATTAGTGTTGGATTTAATTTGGGTTTCAATTACTATATTGTCCACAATTTTATCAGAAATTACCATAATGCCCTTGACCCTAAATTTCAAAATGAAACCCTAGCTCCCTCAAACCCAAGCATCCGCAGCTGCTACCCCTCTCTACCCTAAACACAAACACACAGCCATATGAAGAAGGAAGGAAATGGAATTTGAGAGAGAAGAGGCATAGAAGGGGGGAGATCGGAAACACGACCCACACCCATGAAACATTGTTGGCCGAACGGAGGAGAGGGAGGTGAGGAAGCACGGTGCCGGCGGGCATCACTGCCGCCGCGCCGCCGTGTTGCATCAGGGAGGGCGAGTGAGCGAGCAAACAGACAGGAGAGGGAAAGGGCTTGGCGCCGCCGTTCAGTTCGCCACCATGTAGTGCTGTCATCCAGCCGGTCGTGTCTGCTTTCTCACTGCCACCGTTTTCGCATGCGTTGCCATTCCGTAGAGCCGCGCCTTGCTGTCAATCTGTCACATGTGTTGAGGGTTTATGGTTTAGGGTTTAGGGTTTAAGGTGTAGGGTTTAGGATTTAGGGTTTATGGTTTGGTGTTGAGGGTTTATGGTTTAGGGTATAAGGTTTAGGGTTTGTGGTTTATGGTGTAGGGTTTATGGTTTACAGTTTAGGGTTTATGCTTTAGGGTTTGTGGTTTAGGGTTTAGGTTGTAGGGTTTAAAGGGTTTAGGTTTTATGATTTGGTGTTGAGGGTTTATGTTTTACGGTTAGGCTTTAGGGTTTGTGATTTAGGTTTAGGTTTAGGTTTAGGTTGTAGGGTTTAGGGCTTGTGGTCTATGGTTTGGGGTTGAGGATTTATGGTTTAGGGTTTATGGTTTATGGTTTAGGATTTAGGGTTTAGTGTTTAGGGTTTAGGGTTTAGGTTTAAGGGTTTATGGTTTAGGGTTTATGGTTTAATGTTTAGGGTTTAGGGTTTAGGTTTTAGGCTGTAGGGTTTCGGGTTAAGAGTTTAGGGTTTAGGGTTTATGGTTCGGGGTTGAAGGTTTATAGTTTAGGGGTTAGGTTTAGGGTTTGTGGTGTAGTGTGTAGGGTTTAGGGTTTAGGATTTACGGTTTGGGGTTGATGGTTTATGGTTTAGGCTTTAGGGTTTATAGTTTAGGGTTTATGCCTTAGGGTTTGTGGTTTGGAGTTTAGGGTGTATGGTTTAGGTTTATAGTTCAGGGTTTAGGGTTTATGTCTTAGGGTTTAGGGTTTATAGTTTAGGGTTTATGCTTTAGGGTTTGTGGTTTAGGGTTTAGGTTGTAAGGTTTAAAGGGTTTATGGTTTATGATTTGGTGTTGATGGTTTATGGTTTAGGGTTAGGCTTTAGGGCTTGTGGTTTAGGTTTAGGTTTAGGTTGTAGGGTTTAGGGTTTGCGGTTTATGGTTTGGGGTTGAGGGTTTATGGTTTATGGTTTAGGGTTTATGGTTTAGGCTTTAGTGTTTATGGTTTTGGGTTTAGGGTTTATGGTTTAGGATTTATGGTTTAGGATTTATGGTTTAAGGGTTTATGGTTTGGGGTTAAGGGTTTATGGTTTAGGGTTTATGGTTTGGGGTTAAGGGTTTATGGTTTAGGGTTTATGGTTTGGGGTTAAGGGTTTAGGGTTTAGGGTTTAGGGTTTAGGGTTTATGGTCTGGGGTTGAGGGTTTATGGTTTAGGGTTTAGGCTTTAGGGTTTGTGGTGTAGGGTGTAGGGTTTATGGTTTAGTGTTTAGAGTTTAGGCTTTAGGGTTTTGGGTTTAAGGTTTAGGGTTTAGGGTTTAGGGTTTATGGCTTAGGGTTTAGTGTTTGGGCTTTTGGGTTTGTAGTTTCAGGTTTATGGTTTAGTGTTGATGATTTATGGTTTTGGGTTTAGGATTCATGGTTTAAGGTTTTGCGTTTAGGGTTTGTGGTGTAGGCTTTAGTCTTTAGGCTTTAGGCTTTAGGCATTAGGGTTTTGGGTTTATGGTTTATGGTTTAGGGTTTACGGTTTAGGGTTTAGGGTCTATGGTTTAGGCTTTAGGTTTTATAGTTTATAGTTTAGGCTATAGTGTTTGTGGTTTAAGGTTTAGGCTTTCATCTTAGGGTTTAGGGTTTGGGGTTTATGGTTTAGGGATTAGGCTTTTGGGTTTATGGTTTAGAGTCTAGTGTTTGGGCTTTAGGGATTTTGGTTTAGGGTTTAGTTTTTAGGGTTTAGTGTTTAGGGTTTATGCTTTAGGCTTTAGGCCTTAGGGTTTAGGGTTTGTGGCTTTGGGTTTAGGGTGTAGGGTTTAGGATTTAGGGTTTACTTTTGGGTTTGAGGGTTTATGGTTTAGGATATAAGCTTTAGGGTGTGTGGTTTAGGGTGTAGGGTTTAGGGTTTAAGATTTATGGTTTGGGGTTTAGGGTTTATGGTTTATGGTTTATGGTTTAGGGTTTATAATTTAGGGATTATGCTTTAGGGTTTAGGGTTTAGGGTTTAGGGATTAAGATTTGGAGTTGAGGGTTTATGGTTTAGGGTTTAGGGTGTAGGGTTTATGATTTAGGATTTATAGTTTGGTGTTGAGGGTTTATGGTTTAGGGTATAAGCTTTAGGATTTGTGGTTTAGGGTGTATGGTTTAGGATTTAGGGGTTATGGCTTGTGGTTTCGTGTTTAGGGTTTATGGTTTAGGGTTTAGGGTTTATAGTTTAGGGTGTAGGGTTTATGATTTAGGGTTTATTATTTGGTGTTGATGGTTTATGGTTTAAAGTTTAGGCTTTAGGGTTTGTGGTTTAGGTTTTAGGGTGTAAGGTTCAGGGTTTACAGTTTATGGTTTGGGATTGAGGGTTTCTGGTTTAGGGTTTATGGTTTTGGGTTTAAGGTTTATGGTTTGGGTTTTAGGGTTTATGGTAAGGGTTTAGGTTTTAGTCTTTAGGGTTTAGGGTTTAAGCATTAGGGTTTTGGGTTTATGGTTTAGGGTCTAGGGTTTATGGTTTAAGGTTTAGGGTTTAGGGTTTTGGGTGTTTAGGCTTTAGGGTTTATAGCTTATAGTTTAGGCTATAGTGTCTGCGGTTTAAGGTTTAGGCTTTAAACTTAGGGTTTAATGTTTTGGGTTTAGGGTTTAGGGATTAGGCTTTAGGGTTTTGGTTTAGGGTTTAGTGTTTAGGGTTTATGGTTTAGGCTTTAGGGTTTGTGGCTTAGGGTTTAGGGTGTATGGTTTAGGATTTAGGGTTTACGGTTTGGGTTTGAGGGTTTATGGTTTAGGGTATAAGCTTTAGGGTTTGTGGTTTAGGGTGTAGGGTTTAGGGTTTAGGGTTTTTTGTTTGGGATTTAGGGTTTATGGTTTAGGCTTTTGGGTTTATGGTTTATGTTTTCGTGTTTAGTGTTTAGTGTTTAGTGTTTAGTCTTTAGGGTTTATTGTTTAGGGTTTAGTATTTAGGGTTTAGGCTTTAGGCTTTAGGCTTTAGGCTTTAGGCTTTAGGGTTTGTGGTTGATGGTTTAGGGTAGAAGCTTTAGGGTTTGTGGTTTAGGGTGTAGGGTTTAGGGTTTATGGTTTATGGTTTAGGGTTTACGGTTTAGGGCTTATGGTTTATAGTTTAGGGATTATGCTTTAGGGTTTATGGTTTAGCGTTTAGAGTGTAGGGTTTACGGTTTATGATTTGGTGTTGATGGTTTATGGTTTTGGGTTTAGGGTTTAAGGTGTAGGGTTTACGATTTAGGGTTTATGGTTTGGTGTTGAGGGTTTATGGTTTAGGGTATAAGGTTTAGGGTTTGTGGTTTAGGGTTTCTAGTTTAGGGTTTATTCTTTAGGGTTTGTGGTTTATGGTTTAGGTTGTAGGGTTTAAAGGGTTTATGGTTTATGATTTGGTGTTGAGTGTTTATGTTTTAGGGTTAGGCTTTAGCGTTTGTGATTTAGGTTTAGGTTTAGGTTGTAGGGTTTAGGGTTTGCGGATTATGGTTTGGGGTTAATGGTTTATGGTTTAGGGTTTATGGTTTATGGTTTATGGTTTAGGGTTTAGGGTTTAGTGTTTAGGGTTTAGGGTTTAGGATTTATGGTTTAGGGTTTATGGTTTAATGTTTAGGGTTTAGGGTTTAGGTTTAGGCTATAGGGTTTGGGGTTAAGAGTTTAGGGTTTAGGGTTTATGGTTTATGGTATGGGGTTGAGGGTTTATGGTTTAGGGTTTAGGCTTTCGGGTTTGTGGTGTATGGTGTAGGTTTTAGGGTTTAGGATTTACGGTTTTGGGTTGATCGTTTATAGTTTAGGCTTTGGGGTTTATAGTTTAGGGTTTATGCTTTAGGGTTTGTGGTTTTGAGTTTAGGGTGTAGGGTTTATGGTTTAGGGTTTATGATTTGGGGTTGAGGGTTTATTATTTAGGGTTTAGGCTTTAGGGTTTGTTGTTTAGTGTTTATAGTTTATGGTTTTGGGTTAAGGGTTTATGGATTAGGGTTTAGTGTTTATAGTTTAGGGTTTAGGCTTTAGTGTTTGTGGTTTTGGCTTTAGGGTTTAGGGTTTAGGGCTTAGTGTTTAGTGTTTGGGCTTTTGGGTTTGTGGTTTAAGGTTTAGGGTTTAGGGTTGAGGATTTATGGTTTAGGGTTTAGGATTCATAGTTTAAGGTTTAGCATTTAGGGTTTGTGGTTTAGGCTTTAGGCTTTAGGCTTTAGGGTTTAGGTATTAGGGTTTAAGGGTTTAGGGTTTATGGTTTAGGGTTTAAGGTTTATGGTTTATGATTTAAGGTTTAAGGTTTAAGGCTTAGGGTTTACGATTTAGGGTTTATGGTTTGGTGTTGAGGGTATAAGGTTTAGGGTTTATGGTTTAGGGTTTCTAGTTTAGGGTTTATGCTTTAGGGTTTGTGGTTTATGGTTTAGGTTGTAGGGTTTAAAGGGTTTATGGTTTATGATTTGGTGTTGAGTGTTTATGTTTTAGGGTTAGGCTTTAGCGTTTGTGATTTAGGTTTAGGTTTAGGTTGTAGGGTTTAGGGTTTGTGGATTATGGTTTGGGGTTAATGGTTTATGGTTTAGGGTTTATGGTTTATGGTTTATGGTTTAGGGTTTAGGGTTTAGTGTTTAGGGTTTAGGGTTTAGGATTTATGGTTTAGGGTTTATGGTTTAATGTTTAGGGTTTAGGGTTTAGGTTTTAGGCTATAGGGTTTGGGGTTAAGAGTTTAGGGTTTATGGTTTATGGTTTATGGTATGGGGTTGAGGGTTTATGGTTTAGGGTTTAGGCTTTCAGGTTTGTGGTGTAGGGTGTAGGTTTTAGGGTTTAGGATTTACGGTTTTGGGTTGATCGTTTATAGTTTAGGCTTTGGGGTTTATAGTATAGGGTTTATGCTTTAGGGTTTGTGGTTTTGAGTTTATGGTGTAGGGTTTATGGTTTAGGGTTTATGATTTGGGGTTGAGGGTTTATTATTTAGGGTTTAGGCTTTAGGGTTTGTTGTTTAGTGTTTATAGTTTATGGTTTTGGGTTAAGGGTTTATGGATTAGGGTTTAGTGTTTATAGTTTAGTGTTTAGGCTTTAGTGTTTGTGGTTTTGGCTTTAGGGTTTAGGGTTTAGGGCTTAGTGTTTAGTCGTTGGGCTTTTGGGTTTGTGGTTTAAGGTTTAGGGTTTAGGGTTGAGGATTTATGGTTTAGGGTTTAGGATTCATAGTTTAAGGTTTAGCATTTAGGGTTTGTGGTTTAGGCTTTAGGCTTTAGGCTTTAGGGTTTATGTATTAGGGTTTAGGGTTTAGGGTTTAGGGTTTAGGGTTTAAGGTTTATGGTTTATGATTTAAGGTTTAAGGTTTAAGGCTTAGGGTTTAGGATTTAGGGTTTAGGGTTTAAGGTTTAGGGTTTAGGGTTTATGGTTTATGGTTTAGGCTTTTGGGTTTATAGTTTATAGTTTAGGCTATAGTGTGTGTGGTTTTGGGTTTAGGCTTTCAGCTTAGGGTTTAGGGTTTGGGGTTTATGGTTTAAGGATTAGGCTTTTGAGTTTAGGGTTTAGAGTTTAGTGTTTATTTTTTAGTGTTTGGACTTTAGGGTTTTTACTTTAGGGTTTAGTGTTTAGGGTTTAGGGTTTAGGGTTTAGGCTTTAGGGTGTAGGCTTTAGGCTTTAGGGTTTATGGTTTGTGGCTTAGGGTTTAGGGTGTAAGGTTTAGGATTAAGGGTTTACGGTTTGGATTTGAGGGTTTATGATTTAGGGTTTAAGCTTCAGTGTGTGTGGTTTAGGGTGTAGGGTTTAGGGTTTAGGGTTTATGTTTGGGGTTTAAGGTTTTATGGTTTATGGTTTAGGGTTTATAGTTTAGGGATTATGCTTTAAGGTTTGTGGTTTAGGGTTTAGGGTGTAGGGTTTAGGGTTTAGGGATTATGATTTGGTGTTGAGGGTTTATGGTTTAGGGTTTAGGGTGTAGGGTTTATGATTTAGGGTTTATAGTTTAGTGTTGATGGTTCATGGTTTAGGGTATAAGCTTTAGGGTTTGTGGTTTAGGGTGTATGGTTTAGGGTTTATTGTTTGGGGTTTAGGATTTATGGTTTAGGGTTTAGGATTTTGGGTTTAGGTTTTATGTTTTCGTGTTTTGTGTTTAGTGTTTAGTGTTTTGTCTTTAGGGTTTATGGTTTAGGGTTTAGTGTTTAGGCTTTAGGCTTTAGGCTTTAGGGTTTGTGGTTGATGGTTTAGGGTATAAGCTTTAGTGTTTGTGGTTTAGGGTGTAGGGTTTTGGATTTAGGGTTTATGGTTTTGGGTTTACGGTTTAGGGCTTAGGGTTTATAGTTTAGGGATTATGCTTTAGGTTTTGTGGTTTAGCGTTTAGGGTTTAGGGTTTACGGTTTATGATTTGGTGTTGAGGGTTTATGGTTTAGGGTTTAAGGTGTAGGGTTTAGGATTTAGGGTTTATGGTTTGGTGTTGAGGGTTTATGGTTTAGGGTATAAGGTTTAGGGTTTGTGGTTTAGGGTGTATGGTTTATGGTTTATAGTTTAGGGTTTATGCTTTAGGGTTTGTGGTTTAGGGTTTAGGTTGTAGGGTTTAACGGGTTTAGGTTTTATGATTTGGTGTTAAGGGTTTATGTTTTAGGGTTAGGCTTTAGGGTTTGTGATTTAGGTTTAGCTTTAGGTTGTAGGGTTTAGGGTTTGCGGTCTATGGTTTGGGGTTGAGGATTTATGGTTTAGGGTTTATGGTTTACGGTTTAGGATTTAGGGTTTAGTGTTTAGGGTTTAGGTTTAAAGGTTTATGGTTTAGGGTTTATGGTTTAATGTTTAGGGTTTAGGGTTTAGGTTTTAGGCTGTAAGGTTTCGGGTTAAGAGTTTAGGGTTTAGGGTTTATGGTTTATGGTTTATGGTCTGGGGTTGAGGGTTTATGGTTTAGGGTTTAGGTTTAGGGTTTGTGGTGAAGGGTGTATGGTTTAGGGTTTAGGATTTACGATTTGGGGTTGATGGTTTATGGTTTAGGCTTTAGGGTTTATAGTTTAGGGTTTATGCTTTAGGGTTTGTGGTTTGGAGTTTAGGGTGTATGGTTTAGGGTTTAGGGTTTATGTCTTAGGGTTTAAGGTTTATAGTTTAGGGTTTATGCTTTAGGGTTTGTGGTTTATGGTTTAGGTTGTAGGGTTTATAGGGTTTAGGGTTTATGATTTGGTGTTGATGGTTTATGGTTTAGGGATAGGCTTTAGGGCTTGTGGTTTAGATTTAGGTTTAGGTTGTAGGGTTTAGGGTTTGCGGTTTATGGTTTGTGGTTGAGGGTATATGCTTTATGGTTTAGGGTTTAGGGTTTAGGGTATAGTGTTTACGGTTTAGGGTTTATGGTTTAGGGTTTATGGTTTAGGGTATAGTGTTTATGGTTTAGGGTCGAGGTTTTAGGCTATAGGGTTTGGGGTTAAGGGTTTAGGGTTTAGGGTTTAGGGTTTATGGTTTATGGTCTGAGGTTGAGGGTTTATGGTTTGGGGTTTATGCTTTAGGGTTTGTGGTGTAGGGTGTAGGGTGTAGGGTTTAGAGTTTAGGATTTACAGTTTGGGGGTGAAGGTTGAGGGTTTATGGTTTAGGATTTAGGTTTATAGTTTAAGCTTTATGCTTAAGGGTTTGTGGTTTGGAGTTTAGGGTGTAGAGTTTATGGTTTAGGGTATATGATTTGGGGTTGATGGTTTATTGTTTAGGGTTTAGGCTTTAGGGTTTGTGGTTTAGGGTTTAGGGTGTATGGTTTTGGGTTGTGGGTTTATGGATTAGGGTTTAGTGTTTATAGTTTAGGGTTTAGGCTTTAGTGTTTGTGGTTTTATCTTTAGGTTTAGAGTTTAGGGTTTAGGCTTTAGGGTTTAGGGTTTAGGGTTTAGGGCTTAGGGCTTAGGGTTTAGTGTTTAGTCTTTTGGGTTTGTAGTTTAAGGTTTAGGGTTTAGGGTTGAGGATTTATGGTTTAGGGTTTAGGGTTCATGGTTTAGGGTTTAGGGTTTAGGGTTTGTGGGGTAGGCTTTAGGCTTTAGGTTTTAGGCATTAGGGTTTTGGGTTTATGGTTTATGGTTTAGGGTTTAGGGTTTAGGGTCTATGGTTTAGGCTTTAGGGTTTATAGTTTATAGTTTAGGCTATAGTGTCTGTGGTTTAAGGTTTAGGCTTTCTGCTTAGGGTTTAGGGTTTGGGGTTTATGGTTTAGGGATTAGGCTTTTGGGTTTAGGGTTTAGAGTTTAGTGCTTGGGCTTTAGGGTTTTTGGTTTAGGGTTTAGTGTTTATGGTTTAGGGTTTAGGGTTTATGTTTTAGGCTTTAGGCTTTAGGGTTTAGGGTTTCTGGCTTTGGGTTTAGGGTGTAGGGTTTAGGATTTAGGGTTTACTTTTAGGTTTGAAGGTTTATGGTTTAGGATATAAGCCTTAGGGTGTATGGTTTAGGGTGTAGGGTTTAGGGTTTAGGATTTATGGTTTGGAGTTTAGGGTTTATGGTTTATGGTTTAGGGTTTATAGTGTAGGGATTATACTTTAGGGTTTGTGGTTTAGGGTTTAGGGTGTAGGGTTTAGGGTTTAGGGATTATGATTTGGAGTTGAGGGTTTATGGTTTAGGGTTTAGGGTGTAGGGTTTATGATTTAGGGTTTATAGTTTGGTGTTGAGGGTTTATGGTTTAGAGTATAAGCTTTAGGATTTGTGGTTTAGGGTGTATGGTTTAGGGTTTAGGGGTTATGGCTTGGGGTTTACGGTTTAGGGTTTATGGTTTAGGGTTTAGGGTTTATAGTTTAGGGTTTATGCTTTCGGATTTAGGGTTTAGGGTTTATGATTTAGGGTTTATGATTTGGTGTTGATGGTTTATGGTTTAAAGTTTAGGCTTTAGGGTTTTTGGTTTAGGTTTTAGGGTGTAAGGTTCAGGGTTTACAGTTTATGGTTTAGGGTTTATGGTTTGGGTTTTAGGGTTTATGGTTTGGGTTTTAGGGTTTATGTTTTAGTCTTTAGGGTTTAGGGTTTCAGCATTAGGGTTTTGGGTTTATGGTTTAGGGTTTAGGGTTTATAGTTTAAGGTTTAGGGTTTATGGTTTTGGGTGTTTAGGCTTTAGGGTTTATAGCTTATAGTTTAGGCTATAGTGTCTGCGGTTTAAGGTTTAGGCTTTCAACTTAGGGTTTAGTGTTTTGGGTTTAGGGTTTAGGGATTAGGCTTTATGGTTTTTGGTTTAGGGTTTAGTGTTTAGGGTTTAGGGTTTAGGCTTTAGGCTTTTGGGTTTGTGGCTTAGGATTTAGGGTGTAGGGTTTAGGATTTAGGGTTTACGATTTGGGTTTGAGGGTTTATGGTTTAGGGTATAAGCTTTAGGGTTTGTGGTTTAGGGTGTAGGGATTAGGGTTTAGGGTTTTTTGATTGGGGTTTAGGGTTTATGGTTTAGGCTTTTGGGTTTAGGGTTTATGTTTTTGTGTTTAGTGTTTAGTCTTTAGGGTTTATTGTTTAGGGTTTAGTGTTTAGAGTTTAGGCTTTAGGCTTTAGGCTTTAGGGTTTGTGGTTGATGGTTTAAGGTATAAGCTTTAGGGTTTGTGGTTTAGGGTGTAGGGTTTATGGTTTAGGGTTTATGATTTGGGGTTGAGGGTTTATTATTTAGGGTTTAGGCTTTAGGGTTTGTTGTTTAGTGTTTATAGTTTATGGTTTTGGGTTAAGGGTTTATGGATTAGGGTTTAGTGTTTATAGTTTAGGGTTTAGGCTTTAGTGTTTGTGGTTTTGGCTTTAGGTTTAGGGTTTAGGGCTTAGTGTTTAGTGTTTGGGCTTTTGGGTTTGTGGTTTAAGGTTTAGGGTTTAGGGTTGAGGATTTATGGTTTAGGGTTTAGGATTCATAGTTTAAGGTTTAGCATTTAGGGTTTGTGGTTTAGGCTTTAGGCTTTAGGCTTTAGGGTTTAGGTATTAGGGTTTAAGGGTTTAGGGTTTATGGTTTAGGGTTTAAGGTTTATGGTTTATGATTTAAGGTTTAAGGTTTAAGGCTTAGGGTTTACGATTTAGGGTTTATGGTTTGGTGTTGAGGGTATAAGGTTTAGGGTTTATGGTTTAGGGTTTCTAGTTTAGGGTTTATGCTTTAGGGTTTGTGGTTTATGGTTTAGGTTGTAGGGTTTAAAGGGTTTATGGTTTATGATTTGGTGTTGAGTGTTTATGTTTTAGGGTTAGGCTTTAGCGTTTGTGATTTAGGTTTAGGTTTAGGTTGTAGGGTTTAGGGTTTGTGGATTATGGTTTGGGGTTAATGGTTTATGGTTTAGGGTTTATGGTTTATGGTTTATGGTTTAGGGTTTAGGGTTTAGTGTTTAGGGTTTAGGGTTTAGGATTTATGGTTTAGGGTTTATGGTTTAATGTTTAGGGTTTAGGGTTTAGGTTTTAGGCTATAGGGTTTGGGGTTAAGAGTTTAGGGTTTATGGTTTATGGTTTATGGTATGGGGTTGAGGGTTTATGGTTTAGGGTTTAGGCTTTCAGGTTTGTGGTGTAGGGTGTAGGTTTTAGGGTTTAGGATTTACGGTTTTGGGTTGATCGTTTATAGTTTAGGCTTTGGGTTTATAGTATAGGGTTTATGCTTTAGGGTTTGTGGTTTTGAGTTTATGGTGTAGGGTTTATGGTTTAGGGTTTATGATTTGGGGTTGAGGGTTTATTATTTAGGGTTTAGGCTTTAGGGTTTGTTGTTTAGTGTTTATAGTTTATGGTTTTGGGTTAAGGGTTTATGGATTAGGGTTTAGTGTTATAGTTTAGTGTTTAGGCTTTAGTGTTTGTGGTTTTGGCTTTAGGGTTTAGGGTTTAGGGCTTAGTGTTTAGTCGTTGGGCTTTTGGGTTTGTGGTTTAAGGTTTAGGGTTTAGGGTTGAGGATTTATGGTTTAGGGTTTAGGATTCATAGTTTAAGGTTTAGCATTTAGGGTTTGTGGTTTAGGCTTTAGGCTTTAGGCTTTAGGGTTTATGTATTAGGGTTTAGGGTTTAGGGTTTAGGGTTTAGGGTTTAAGGTTTATGGTTTATGATTTAAGGTTTAAGGTTTAAGGCTTAGGGTTTAGGATTTAGGGTTTAGGGTTTAAGGTTTAGGGTTTAGGGTTTATGGTTTATGGTTTAGGCTTTTGGGTTTATAGTTTATAGTTTAGGCTATAGTGTTGTGGTTTTGGGTTTAGGCTTTCAGCTTAGGGTTTAGGGTTTGGGGTTTATGGTTTAAGGATTAGGCTTTTGAGTTTAGGGTTTAGAGTTTAGTGTTTATTTTTAGTGTTTGGACTTTAGGGTTTTTACTTTAGGGTTTAGTGTTTAGGGTTTAGGGTTTAGGGTTTAGGCTTTAGGGTGTAGGCTTTAGGCTTTAGGGTTTATGGTTTGTGGCTTAGGGTTTAGGGTGTAAGGTTTAGGATTAAGGGTTTACGGTTTGGATTTGAGGGTTTATGATTTAGGGTTTAAGCTTCAGTGTGTGTGGTTTAGGGTGTAGGGTTTAGGGTTTAGGGTTTATGTTTGGGGTTTAAGGTTTTATGGTTTATGGTTTAGGGTTTATAGTTTAGGGATTATGCTTTAAGGTTTGTGGTTTAGGGTTTAGGGTGTAGGGTTTAGGGTTTAGGGATTATGATTTGGTGTTGAGGGTTTATGGTTTAGGGTTTAGGGTGTAGGGTTTATGATTTAGGGTTTATAGTTTAGTGTTGATGGTTCATGGTTTAGGGTATAAGCTTTAGGGTTTGTGGTTTAGGGTGTATGGTTTAGGGTTTATTGTTTGGGGTTTAGGATTTATGGTTTAGGGTTTAGGATTTTGGGTTTAGGTTTTATGTTTTCGTGTTTTGTGTTTAGTGTTTAGTGTTTTGTCTTTAGGGTTTATGGTTTAGGGTTTAGTGTTTAGGCTTTAGGCTTTAGGCTTTAGGGTTTGTGGTTGATGGTTTAGGGTATAAGCTTTAGTGTTTGTGGTTTAGGGTGTAGGGTTTTGGATTTAGGGTTTATGGTTTTGGGTTTACGGTTTAGGGCTTAGGGTTTATAGTTTAGGGATTATGCTTTAGGTTTTGTGGTTTAGCGTTTAGGGTTTAGGGTTTACGGTTTATGATTTGGTGTTGAGGGTTTATGGTTTAGGGTTTAAGGTGTAGGGTTTAGGATTTAGGGTTTATGGTTTGGTGTTGAGGGTTTATGGTTTAGGGTATAAGGTTTAGGGTTTGTGGTTTAGGGTGTATGGTTTATGGTTTATAGTTTAGGGTTTATGCTTTAGGGTTTGTGGTTTAGGGTTTAGGTTGTAGGGTTTAACGGGTTTAGGTTTTATGATTTGGTGTTAAGGGTTTATGTTTTAGGGTTAGGCTTTAGGGTTTGTGATTTAGGTTTAGCTTTAGGTTGTAGGGTTTAGGGTTTGCGGTCTATGGTTTGGGGTTGAGGATTTATGGTTTAGGGTTTATGGTTTACGGTTTAGGATTTAGGGTTTAGTGTTTAGGGTTTAGGTTTAAAGGTTTATGGTTTAGGGTTTATGGTTTAATGTTTAGGGTTTAGGGTTTAGGTTTTAGGCTGTAAGGTTTCGGGTTAAGAGTTTAGGGTTTAGGGTTTATGGTTTATGGTTTATGGTCTGGGGTTGAGGGTTTATGGTTTAGGGTTTAGGTTTAGGGTTTGTGGTGAAGGGTGTATGGTTTAGGGTTTAGGATTTACGATTTGGGGTTGATGGTTTATGGTTTAGGCTTTAGGGTTTATAGTTTAGGGTTTATGCTTTAGGGTTTGTGGTTTGGAGTTTAGGGTGTATGGTTTAGGGTTTAGGGTTTATGTCTTAGGGTTTAAGGTTTATAGTTTAGGGTTTATGCTTTAGGGTTTGTGGTTTATGGTTTAGGTTGTAGGGTTTATAGGGTTTAGGGTTTATGATTTGGTGTTGATGGTTTATGGTTTAGGGATAGGCTTTAGGGCTTGTGGTTTAGATTTAGGTTTAGGTTGTAGGGTTTAGGGTTTGCGGTTTATGGTTTGTGGTTGAGGGTATATGCTTTATGGTTTAGGGTTTAGGGTTTAGGGTATAGTGTTTATGGTTTAGGGTTTATGGTTTAGGGTTTATGGTTTAGGGTATAGTGTTTATGGTTTAGGGTCGAGGTTTTAGGCTATAGGGTTTGGGGTTAAGGGTTTAGGGTTTAGGGTTTAGGGTTTATGGTTTATGGTCTGAGGTTGAGGGTTTATGGTTTGGGGTTTATGCTTTAGGGTTTGTGGTGTAGGGTGTAGGGTGTAGGGTTTAGAGTTTAGGATTTACAGTTTGGGGGTGAAGGTTGAGGGTTTATGGTTTAGGATTTAGGTTTATAGTTTAAGCTTTATGCTTAAGGGTTTGTGGTTTGGAGTTTAGGGTGTAGAGTTTATGGTTTAGGGTATATGATTTGGGGTTGATGGTTTATTGTTTAGGGTTTAGGCTTTAGGGTTTGTGGTTTAGGGTTTAGGGTGTATGGTTTTGGGTTGTGGGTTTATGGATTAGGGTTTAGTGTTTATAGTTTAGGGTTTAGGCTTTAGTGTTTGTGGTTTTATCTTTAGGTTTAGAGTTTAGGGTTTAGGCTTTAGGGTTTAGGGTTTAGGGTTTAGGGCTTAGGGCTTAGGGTTTAGTGTTTAGTCTTTTGGGTTTGTAGTTTAAGGTTTAGGGTTTAGGGTTGAGGATTTATGGTTTAGGGTTTAGGGTTCATGGTTTAGGTTTAGGGTTTAGGGTTTGTGGGGTAGGCTTTAGGCTTTAGGTTTTAGGCATTAGGGTTTTGGGTTTATGGTTTATGGTTTAGGGTTTAGGGTTTAGGGTCTATGGTTTAGGCTTTAGGGTTTATAGTTTATAGTTTAGGCTATAGTGTCTGTGGTTAAGGTTTAGGCTTTCTGCTTAGGGTTTAGGGTTTGGGGTTTATGGTTTAGGGATTAGGCTTTTGGGTTTAGGGTTTAGAGTTTAGTGCTTGGGCTTTAGGGTTTTTGGTTTAGGGTTTAGTGTTTATGGTTTAGGGTTTAGGGTTTATGTTTTAGGCTTTAGGCTTTAGGGTTTAGGGTTTCTGGCTTTGGGTTTAGGGTGTAGGGTTTAGGATTTAGGGTTTACTTTTAGGTTTGAAGGTTTATGGTTTAGGATATAAGCCTTAGGGTGTATGGTTTAGGGTGTAGGGTTTAGGGTTTAGGATTTATGGTTTGGAGTTTAGGGTTTATGGTTTATGGTTTAGGGTTTATAGTGTAGGGATTATACTTTAGGGTTTGTGGTTTAGGGTTTAGGGTGTAGGGTTTAGGGTTTAGGGATTATGATTTGGAGTTGAGGGTTTATGGTTTAGGGTTTAGGGTGTAGGGTTTATGATTTAGGGTTTATAGTTTGGTGTTGAGGGTTTATGGTTTAGAGTATAAGCTTTAGGATTTGTGGTTTAGGGTGTATGGTTTAGGGTTTAGGGGTTATGGCTTGGGTTTACGGTTTAGGGTTTATGGTTTAGGGTTTAGGGTTTATAGTTTAGGGTTTATGCTTTCGGATTTAGGGTTTAGGGTTTATGATTTAGGGTTTATGATTTGGTGTTGATGGTTTATGGTTTAAAGTTTAGGCTTTAGGGTTTTTGGTTTAGGTTTTAGGGTGTAAGGTTCAGGGTTTACAGTTTATGGTTTAGGGTTTATGGTTTGGGTTTTAGGGTTTATGGTTTGGGTTTTAGGGTTTATGTTTTAGTCTTTAGGGTTTAGGGTTTCAGCATTAGGGTTTTGGGTTTATGGTTTAGGGTTTAGGGTTTATAGTTTAAGGTTTAGGGTTTATGGTTTTGGGTGTTTAGGCTTTAGGGTTTATAGCTTATAGTTTAGGCTATAGTGTCTGCGGTTTAAGGTTTAGGCTTTCAACTTAGGGTTTAGTGTTTTGGGTTTAGGGTTTAGGGATTAGGCTTTATGGTTTTTGGTTTAGGGTTTAGTGTTTAGGGTTTAGGGTTTAGGCTTTAGGCTTTTGGGTTTGTGGCTTAGGATTTAGGGTGTAGGGTTTAGGATTTAGGGTTTACGATTTGGGTTTGAGGGTTTATGGTTTAGGGTATAAGCTTTAGGGTTTGTGGTTTAGGGTGTAGGGATTAGGGTTTAGGGTTTTTTGATTGGGGTTTAGGGTTTATGGTTTAGGCTTTTGGGTTTAGGGTTTATGTTTTTGTGTTTAGTGTTTAGTCTTTAGGGTTTATTGTTTAGGGTTTAGTGTTTAGAGTTTAGGCTTTAGGCTTTAGGCTTTAGGGTTTGTGGTTGATGGTTTAAGGTATAAGCTTTAGGGTTTGTGGTTTAGGGTGTAGGGTTTAGGCTTTAGGGTTTATGGTTTAGGGTTTACGGTTTAGGGCTTATGGTTTATAGTTTAGGGATTATGCTTTAGGGTTTATGGTTTAGCGTTTAGAGTGTAGGGTTTACGGTTTATGATTTGGTGTTGGGGGTTTATGGTTTAGGGTTTAGGGTTTAAGGTGTAGGGTTTAGGATTTAGGGTTTATGGTTTGGTGTTGAGGGTTTATGGTTTCGGGTATAAGGTTTAGGGTTTGTGGTTTAGGGTGTAGGGTTTAGGGTTTCTAGTTTAGGGTGTATAGTTTAGGGTTTATGCTTTAGGGTTTGTGGTTTAGGGTTTAGGTTGTAGGGTTTAAAGGGTTTAGGGTTTATGATTTGGTGTTGAGGGTTTATGTTTTAGGGTTAGGCTTTAGCGTTTGTGATTTAGGTTTAGGTTTAGGTTGTATGGTTTAGGGTTTACGGATTATGGTTTAGGGTTGAGGGTTTATGATTTAGGGTTTATTGTTTATGTTTTATGGTTTATGGTTTAGGGTTTAGGGTTTAGTGTTTAGGGTTTAGGTTTAAAGGTTATGGTTTAGGGTTTATGGTTTAATGTTTAGGGTTTAGGGTTTAGGTTTTAGGCTGTAAGGTTTCGGGTTAAGAGTTTAGGGTTTAGGGTTTATGGTTTATGGTTTATGGTCTGGGGTTGAGGGTTTATGGTTTAGGGTTTAGGTTTAGGGTTTGTGGTGTAGGGTGTATGGTTTAGGGTTTAGGATTTACGATTTGGGGTTGATGGTTTATGGTTTAGGCTTTAGGGTTTATAGTTTAGGGTTTATGCTTTAGGGTTTGTGGTTTGGAGTTTAGGGTGTATGGTTAGGGTTTAGGGTTTATGTCTTAGGGTTTAAGGTTTATAGTTTAGGGTTTATGCTTTAGGGTTTGTGGTTTAGGGTTTAGGTTGTAGGGTTTAAAGGGTTTAGGGTTTATGATTTGGTGTTGATGGTTTATGGTTTAGGGATAGGCTTTAGGGCTTGTGGTTTAGATTTAGGTTTAGGTTGTAGGGTTTAGGGTTTGCGGTTTATGGTTTGTGGTTGAGGGTATATTCTTTATGGTTTAGGGTTTAGGGTTTAGGGTATAGTGTTTATGGTTTAGGGTTTATGGTTTAGGGTTTAGGGTTTAGGGTTTAGGGTATATTGTTTATGGTTTAGGGTCGAGGTTTTAGGCTGTAGGGTTTGGGGTTAAGGGTTTATGGTTTAGGGTTTATGGTTTATGGTCTGGGGTTGAGGGTTTAGGGTTTGGGGTTTATGCTTTAGGGTTTGTGGTGTAGGGTGTAGGGTGTAGGGTTTAGAGTTTAGGATTTACGGTTTGGGGGTGAAGGTTGAGGGTTTATGGTTTAGGATTTAGGTTTATAGTTTAAGCTTTATGCTTAAGGGTTTGTGGTTTGGAGTTTAGGGTGTAGAGTTTATGGTTTAGGGTATATGATTTGGGGTTGAGGGTTTATTGTTTAGGGTTTAGGCTTTAGGGTTTGTGGTTTAGGGTTTAGGGTGTATGGTTTTGGGTTGTGGGTTTATGGATTAGGGTTTAGTGTTTATAGTTTAGGGTTTAGGCTTTAGTGTTTGTGGTTTTGGCTTTAGGTTTAGAGTTTAGGGTTTAGGCTTTAGGGTTTAGGGTTTATGGTTTAGGGCTTAGGGCTTAGGGTTTAGTGTTTAGGCTTTTGGGTTTGTAGTTTAAGGTTTAGGGTTTAGGGTTGAGGATTTATGGTTTAGGGTTTAGGGTTCATGGTTTAAGGTTTAACGTTTAGGGTTTGTGGGGTAGGCTTTAGGCTTTAGGTTTTAGGCATTAGGGTTTTGGGTTTATGGTTTAGGGTTTAGGGTTTAGGGTCTATGGTTTAGGCTTTAGGGTTTATAGTTTATAGTTTAGGCTATAGTGTCTGTGGTTTAAGGTTTAGGCTTTCTGCTTTGGGTTTAGGGTTTGGGGTTTATGGTTTAGGGATTAGGCTTTTGGGTTTAGGGTTTAGAGTTTAGTGCTTGGGCTTTAGGGTTTTTGGTTTAGGGTTTAGTGTTTATGGTTTAGGGTTTAGGATTTATGCTTTAGGCTTTAGGCTTTAGGGTTTGTGGCTTTGGGTTTAGGGTGTAGGGTTTAGGATTTAGGGTTTACTTTTAGGTTTGAGGGTTTATGGTTTAGGATATAAGCCTTAGGGTGTATGGTTTAGGGTGTAGGGGTTTAGGGTTTAGGATTTATGGTTTGGAGTTTAGGGTTTATGGTTTATGGTTTAGGGTTTATAGTGTAGGGATTATACTTTAGGGTTTGTGGTTTAGGGTTTAGGGTGTAGGGTTTAGGGTTTAGGGATTATGATTTGGAGTTGAGGGTTTATGGTTTAGGGTTTAGGGTGTAGGGTTTATGATTTAGGGTTTATAGTTTGGTGTTGAGGGTTTATGGTTTAGAGTATAAGCTTTAGGATTTGTGGTTTAGGGTGTATGGTTTAGGGTTTAGGGGTTATGGCTTGGGGTTTAGGGTTTAGGGTTTATGGTTTATGGTTTAGGGTTTATAGTTTAGGGTTTATGCTTTCGGATTTAGGGTTTAGGGTTATGATTTAGGGTTTATGATTTGGTGTTGATGGTTTATGGTTTAAAGTTTAGGCTTTAGGGTTTTTTGGTTTAGGTTTTAGGGTGTAAGGTTCAGGGTTTACAGTTTATGGTTTTGGATTGAGGGTTTCTGGTTTAGGGTTTATGGTTTGGGTTTTAGGGTTTATGGTTTGGGTTTTAGGGTTTAGGTTTTAGTCTTTAGGTTTAGGGTTTCAGCATTAGGGTTTTGGGTTTATGGTTTAGGGTTTAGGGTTTATAATTTAAGGTTTATGGTTTATGGTTTTGGTGTTTAGGCTTTAGGGTTTATAGCTTATAGTTTAGGCTATAGTGTCTGCGGTTTAAGGTTTAGGCTTTCAACTTAGGGTTTAGTGTTTTGGGTTTAGGGTTTAGGGATTAGGCTTTATGGTTTTTGGTTTAGGGTTTAGTGTTTAGGGTTTAGGGTTTAGGCTTTAGGCTTTTGGGTTTGTGGCTTAGGATTTAGGGTGTAGGGTTTAGGATTTAGGGTTTACGATTTTGGTTTGAGGGTTTATGGTTTAGGGTATAAGCTTTAGGGTTTGTGGTTTAGGGTGTAGGGGTTAGGGTTTAGGGTTTTTTGTTTGGGGTTTAGGGTTTATGGTTTAGGCTTTTGGGTTTAGGGTTTATGTTTTTGTGTTTAGTGTTTAGTGTTTAGTGTTTAGTCTTTAGGGTTTATTGTTTAGGGTTTAGTGTTTAGAGTTTAGGCTTTAGGCTTTAGGCTTTAGGGTTTATGGTTGATGGTTTAAGGTATAAGCTTTAGGGTTTGTGGTTTAGGGTGTAGGGTTTAGGGTTTAGGGTTTATGGTTTAGGGTTTACGGTTTAGGGCTTATGGTTTATAGTTTAGGGATTATGCTTTAGGGTTTATGGTTTAGCGTTTAGAGTGTAGGGTTTACGGTTTATGATTTGGTGTTGGGGGTTTATGGTTTAGGGTTTAGGGTTTAAGGTGTAGGGTTTAGGATTTAGGGTTTATGGTTTGGTGTTGAGTGTTTATGGTTTCGGGTATAAGGTTTAGGGTTTGTGGTTTAGGGTGTAGGGTTTAGGGTTTCTAGTTTAGGGTGTATAGTTTAGGGTTTATGCTTTAGGGTTTGTGTTTAGGGTTTAGGTTGTAGGGTTTAAAGGGTTTAGTTTTGGTGTTGAGGTTTATGTTTTAGGGTTGGCTTTAGCGTTTGTGATTTAGTTTAGTTTGTTGTATGGTTAGTTTAGGATTATGGTTTAGGTTGAGGGTTTATGATTTAGGGTTTATTGTTTATGTTTTATGGTTTATGGTTTAGGGTTTAGGGTTTAGTGTTTAGGGTTTAGGTTTAAAGGTTTATGGTTTAGGGTTTATGGTTTAATGTTTAGGGTTTAGGGTTTAGGTTTTAGGTTGTAAGGTTTCGGGTTAAGAGTTTAGGGTTTAGGGTTTATGGTTTATGGTTCATGGTCTGGGGTTGAGGGTTTATGGTTTAGGGTTAGGTTTAGGGTTTGTGGTGTAGGGTGTATGGTTTAGGGTTTAGGATTTACGATTTGGGGTTGATGGTTTATGGTTTAGGCTTTAGGGTTTATAGTTTAGGGTTTATGCTTTAGGGTTTGTGGTTTGGAGTTTAGGGTGTATGGTTAGGGTTTAGGGTTTATGTCTTAGGGTTTAAGGTTTATAGTTTAGGGTTTATGCTTTAGGGTTTGTGGTTTAGGGTTTAGGTTGTAGGGTTTAAAGGGTTTAGGGTTTATGATTTGGTGTTGATGGTTTATGGTTTAGGGATGGCTTTAAGGGCTTGTGGTTTAGATTTAGGTTTAGGTTGTAGGGTTTAGGGTTTGCGGTTTATGGTTTGTGGTTGAGGGTATATGCTTTATGGTTTAGGGTTTAGGGTTTAGGGGTATAGTGTTTATGGTTTAGGGTTTATGGTTTAGGGTTTAGGGTGTAGGGTTTAGGGTATATTGTTAATGGTTTAGGGTCGAGGTTTTAGGCTGTAGGGTTTGGGGTTAAGGGTTTAGGGTTTAGGGTTTATGGTTTATGGTCTGGGGTTGAGGGTTTAGGGTTTGGGGTTTATGCTTTAGGGTTTGTGGTGTAGGGTGTAGGGTGTAGGGTTTAGAGTTTAGGATTTACGGTTTGGGGGTGAAGGTTGAGGGTTTATGGTTTAGGATTTAGGTTTATAGTTTAAGCTTTATGCTTAAGGGTTTGTGGTTTGGAGTTTAGGGTGTAGAGTTTATGGTTTAGGGTATATGATTTGGGGTTGATGGTTTATTATTTAGGGTTTAGGCTTTTAGGGTTTGTGGTTTAGGGTTTAGGGTGTATGGTTTTGGGTTGTGGGTTTATGGATTAGGGTTTAGTGTTTATAGTTTAGGGTTTAGGCTTTAGTGTTTGTGGTTTGGCTTTAGGTTTAGAGTTTAGGGTTTTAGGCTTTAGGGTTTAGGGCTTAGGGCTTAGGGTTTAGTGTTTAGGCTTTTGGGTTTGTAGTTTAAGGTTTAGGGTTTAGGGTTGAGGATTTATGGCTTAGGGTTTAGGGTTCATGGTTTAAGGTTTAGCGTTTAGGGTTTGTGGGGTAGGCTTTAGGCTTTAGGTTTTAGGCATTAGGGTTTTGGGTTTATGGTTTATGGTTTAGGGTTTAGGGTTTAGGGTCTATGGTTTAGGCTTTAGGGTTTATAGTTTATAGTTTAGGCTATAGTGTCTGTGGTTTAAGGTTTAGGCTTTCTGCTTAGGGTTTAGGGTTTGGGGTTTATGGTTTAGGGATTAGCTTTTGGGTTTAGGGTTTAGAGTTTAGTTCTTGGGCTTTAGGGTTTTGGTTTAGGGTTTAGTGTTTATGGTTTCGGGTTTAGGGTTTATGCTTTAGGCTTTAGGCTTTAGGGTTTAGGGTTTGTGGCTTTGGGTTTAGGTGTAGGGTTTAGATTTAGGGTTTACTTTTAGGTTTGAGGGTTTATGGTTTAGGATATAAGCCTTAGGGTGTATGGTTTAGGGTGTAGGGTTTAGGGTTTAGGATTATGGTTTGGAGTTTAGGGTTTATGGTTTATGGTTTAGGGTTTATAGTGTAGGGATTATACTTTAGGGTTTGTGGTTTAGGGTTTAGGGTGTAGGGTTTAGGGTTTAGGGATTATGATTTGGAGTTGAGGGTTTATGGTTAGGGTTTAGGGTGTAGGGTTTATGATTTAGGGTTTATGGTTTGGTGTTGAGGTTTATGGTTTAGAGTATAAGCTTTAGGATTTGTGGTTTAGGGTGTATGGTTTAGGGTTTAGGGGTTATGCTTGGGGTTTAGGGTTTAGGGTTTATGGTTTAGGGTTTAGGGTTTATAGTTTAGGGTTTATGCTTTCGGATTTAGGGTTTAGGGTTTATGATTTAGGGTTTATGATTTGGTGTTGATGGTTTATGGTTTAAAGTTTAGGCTTTAGGGTTTTTGTTTAGGTTTTAGGGTGTAAGGTTCAGGGTTTACAGTTTATGGTTTTGGATTGAGGGTTTTCTGGTTTAGGGTTTATGGTTTGGGTTTTAGGGTTTATGGTTTGGGTTTTAGGTTTAGGTTTTAGTCTTTAGGGTTTAGGTTCAGCATTAGGGTTTTGGGTTATGGTTTAGGTTTAGGGTTTATAGTTTAAGGTTTAGGGTTTATGGTTTTGGGTGTTTAGCTTTAGGGTTTATAGTTATGTTTAGGCATAGTGTCTGCGTTTAAGGTTTAGGCTTTCAACTTAGGTTTAGTGTTTTGGGTTAGGGTTTAGGGATTAGGCTTTATGGTTTTTGGTTTAGGGTTTAGTGTTTAGGGTTTAGGGTTTAGCTTTAGGCTTTGGGTTTGTGGCTTAGGATTTGGGTGTAGGGTTTAGGATTAGGGTTTTACGATTTGGTTTGAGGGTTATGGTTTGGGTATAAGCTTTAGGGTTTGTGGTTTAGGGTGTAGGGTTAGGGAGGTTTTTGTGGGGTTTAGGGTTATGGTTTAGGCTTTTGGGTTTAGGTTTATGTTTTTGTGTTTAGTGTTTAGTGTTTAGTGTTTAGTCTTTAGGGTTTATTGTTTAGGGTTTAGTGTTTAGAGTTTAGGCTTTAGGCTTTAGGCTTTAGGGTTTGTGGTTGATGGTGTAAGGTATAAGCTTTAGGGTTTGTGGTTTAGGGTGTGGGTTTAGGGTTTAGGGTTTATGGTTTAGGGTTTACGGTTTGGGGCTTTATGGTTTA